>NC_062283.1:27782066-28134821 GCF_902655055.1 Lutra lutra | reverse complement strand
GTGGAGCGTTTTAGGTGTCAGGGCTGGCCTGGGACGGAAAGGCGAGAGTACCCACAGGGGGAATCCATCCCAGAGCGCGGGCGGAGTGCAGTGCTCCGGTCGCCTCTCCTCTCGTCTGGGGAAGGCGCAGGCCTGTTCCTGAGGCCGCCTGAACGCGACAGGAAAAGGCCAGGCCCTGTCTAACCCGGGAGCTGCCAGTCTGTGCAGAGTGCCAGCCTGGGTGATGCACGCTGCTGCAGGGACGAGGCTACTTCTACAGACGCGATTAAGGCAGGGTGAGCCCAGGGCGCGCACCGGGGCCCCGGGAAAGCAAGGCCCAAGAGGCACCAACTCTCCCGCAACACTTCTTCCCTTACGCCAGAGATCCAACGCCCAAAGCTTTGCTGGGAAGCAGCAGCGAAGGGCATTTCGCGCCAAGCGGGAAAACCTCTGGGAAAGCTCAGCATTGGTTGCGAAGGAGGACTCGCGTCTTTGGGCTGCTGCTGCTTGCCTGAGCCAAGTGCTGCGCAGGGCGGCTTGAGAAACCAGCCCTGAACGGAACCTTCTTTGCCCGGACATCCCGTCTGCCCGAGAGAGAAGCGTGTTGGCGCCTGTGGTAGCAGCCTTCAGGAAAGGGCCAAGCCTGTCACCGCGTTCCCCAGAGCTTGTCGGGGAGAGCAGTGCACGCTTCCCCGGGAGAACAGGGGAGCTCTTGGCATTGCAGTCGGGAAACGGTTGCGAAGTAGGAGAGCCAGCCCTCTGAGGAACATCGGGCAGTTGGCAAGTCAGGTGTCACCCACTCCCTCTGCCGAGAGACAGAAGCCTGGCTGCTCAGGAAACACGAGGGGAAGACTAGTGCAGGGGCGCGGGCTCCTCTCTGAGAAAGGAGTCTGAGCAGAAGGCAGGCCTGTCCTGGGCCTCTAGGCCCAAGGGGACAGCAGGTCCTTGACCACCTGTCCCTGGGGCAGCCTTTGCGGGTCCACCAGGCGCCCGACTCTAAACTCGCAGAAACAGCTGCCTGGAGGCACGGGCAATCGGCTACTGTCTTCCTCCACGATGTGGAGCGTTTTAGGTGTCAGGGCTGGCCTGGGACGGAAAGGCGAGAGTACCCACAGGGGGAATCCATCCCAGAGCGCGGGCGGAGTGCAGTGCTCCGGTCGCCTCTCCTCTCGTCTGGGGAAGGCGCAGGCCTGTTCCTGAGTCCGCCTGAATGCGACAGGAAAAGGCCAGGCCCTTTCTAACCCGGGAGCTGCCAGTCTGTGCAGAGTGCCAGCCTGGGTGATGCACGCTGCTGCAGGGACGAGGCTACTTCTACAGACGCGGGTAAGGCAGGGTGAGCCCAGGGCGCGCACCGGGGCCCCGGGAAAGCAAGGCCCAAGAGGCACCAACTCTCCCGCAACACTTCTTCCCTTACGCCAGAGATCCAACGCCCAAAGCTTTGCTGGGAAGCAGCAGCGAAGGGCATTTCGCGCCAAGCGGGAAAACCTCTGGGAAAGCTCAGCATTGGTTGCGAAGGAGGACTGGCGTCTTTGGGCTGCTGCTGCTTGCCTGAGCCAAGTGCTGCGCAGGGCGGCTTGAGAAACCAGCCCTGAACGGAACCTTCTTTGCCCGGACATCCCGTCTGCCCGAGAGAGAAGCGTGTTGGCGCCTGTGGTAGCAGCCTTCAGGAAAGGGCCAAGCCTGTCACCGCGTTCCCCAGAGCTTGTCCGGGGAGACCATTACACGCTTCCCAGGAAGAACAGGGGAGCTCTTGGCATTGCAGTCGGGAAACGGTTGCGAAGTAGGAGAGCCAGCCCTCTGAGGAACATCGGGCAGTTGGCAAGTCAGGTGTCACCCACTCCCTCTGCCGAGAGACAGAAGCCTGGCTGCTCAGGAAACACGAGGGGAAGACTAGTGCAGGGGCGCGGGCTCCTCTCTGAGAAAGGAGTCTGAGCAGAAGGCAGGCCTGTCCTGGGCCTCTAGGCCCAAGGGGACAGCAGGTCCTTGACCACCTGTCCCTGGGGCAGCCTTTGCGGGTCCACCAGGCGCCCGACTCTAAACTCGCAGAAACAGCTGCCTGGAGGCACGGGCAATCGGCTACTGTCTTCCTCCACGATGTGGAGCGTTTTAGGTGTCAGGGCTGGCCTGGGACGGAAAGGCGAGAGTACCCACAGGGGGAATCCATCCCAGAGCGCGGGCGGTGTGCAGTGCTCCGGTCGCCTCTCCTCTCGTCTGGGGAAGGCACAGGCCTGTTCCTGAGTCCGCCTGAACGCGACAGGAAAAGGCCAGGCCCTGTCTAACCCGGGAGCTGCCAGTCTGTGCAGAGTGCCAGCCTGGGTGATGCACGCTGCTGCAGGGACGAGGCTACTTCTACAGACGCGGGTAAGGCAGGGTGAGCCCAGGGCGCGCACCGGGGCCCCGGGAAAGCAAGGCCCAAGAGGCACCAACTCTCCCGCAACACTTCTTCCCTTACGCCAGAGATCCAACGCCCAAAGCTTTGCTGGGAAGCAGCAGCGAAGGGCATTTCGCGCCAAGCGGGAAAACCTCTGGGAAAGCTCAGCATTGGTTGCGAAGGAGGACTCGCGTCTTTGGGCTGCTGCTGCTTGCCTGAGCCAAGTGCTGCGCAGGGCGGCTTGAGAAACCAGCCCTGAACGGAACCTTCTTTGCCCGGACATCCCGTCTGCCCGAGAGAGAAGCGTGTTGGCGCCTGTGGTAGCAGCCTTCAGGAAAGGGACAAGCCTGTCACCGCGTTCCCCAGAGCTTGTCCGGGGAGAGCACTGCACGCTTCCCCGGGAGAACAGGGGAGCTCTTGGCATTGCAGTCGGGAAACGGACGCGAAGTAGGAGAGCCAGCCCTCTGAGGAACATCGGGCAGTTGGCAAGTCAGGTGTCACCCACTCCCTCTGCCGAGAGACAGAAGCCTGGCTGCTCAGGAAACACGAGGGGAAGACTAGTGCAGGGGCGCGTGCTCCACTCTGAGAAAGGAGTCTGGGCAGAAGGCAGGCCTGTCCTGGGCCTCTAGGCCCAAGGGGACAGCAGGTCCTTGACCACCTGTCCCTGGGGCAGCCTTTGCGGGTCCACCAGGCGCCCGACTCTAAACTCGCAGAAACAGCTACCTGGAGGCACGGGCAATCGGCTACTGTCTTCCTCCACGATGTGGAGCGTTTTAGGTGTCAGGGCTGGCCTGGGACGGAAAGGCGAGAGTACCCACAGGGGGAATCATCACAGAGCGCGGGCGGAGCGCAGTGCTCCGGTCGCCTCTCCTCTCGTCTGGGGAAGGCACAGGCCTGTTCCTGAGTCCGCCTGAACGCGACAGGAAAAGGCCAGGCCCAGTCTAACCCGGGAGCTGCCAGTCTGTGCAGAGTGCCAGCCTGGTTGATGCACGCTGCTGCAGGGACGAGGCTAATTCTATAGACGCGGGTAAGGCAGGGTGAGCCCAGGGCGCGCACCGGGGCCCCGGGAAAGCAAGGCCCAAGTGGCACCAACTCTCCCGCAACACTTCTACCCTTACGCCAGAGATCCAACGCCCAAAGCTTTGCTGGGAAGCAGCAGCGAAGGGCATTTCGCGCCAAGCGGGAAAACCTCTGGGAAAGCTCAGCATTGGTTGCGAAGGAGGACTCGCGTCTTTGGGCTGCTGCTGCTTGCCTGAGCCAAGTGCTGCGCAGGGCGGCTTGAGAAACCAGCCCTGAACGGAACCTTCTTTGACCGGACATCCCGTCTACCCGAGAGAGAAGCGTATTGGCTTCTGTGGTAGCAGCCTTCAGGAAAGGGACAAGCCTGTCACAGCGTTCCCCAGAGCTCGTTTGGGGAGAGCACTGCACGCTTTCCCGGGAGAACAGGGGAGCTCTTGGCATTGCAGTCGGGAAACGGACGCGAAGTAGGAGAGCCTGCCCTCTGAGGAACATCGGGCAGTTGGCAAGTCAGGTGTCACCCACTCCCTCTGCCGAGAGACAGAAGCCTGGCTGCTCAGGAAACACGAGGGGAAGACTAGTGCAGGGGCGCGTGCCTCACTCTGAGAAAGGAGTCTGGGCAGAAGGCAGGCCTGTCCTGGGCCTCTAGGCCCAAGGGGACAGCAGGTCCTTGACCACCTGTCCCTGGGGCAGCCTTGCGGGTCCACCAGGCGCCCGACTCTAAACTCGCAGAAACAGCTCCCTGGAGGCACGGGCAATCGGGTACTGTCTTCCTCGACGATATCGAGCGTTTTAGGTGTCAGGGCTGGCCTGGGACGGAAAGGCGAGAGTACCCACAGGGGGAATCATCACAGAGCGCGGGCGGAGCGCAGTGCTCCGGTCGCCTCTCCTCTCGTCTGGGGAAGGCACAGGCCTGTTCCTGAGTCCGCCTGAACGCGACAGGAAAAGGCCAGGCCCTGTCTAACCCGGGAGCTGCCAGTCTGTGCAGAGTGCCAGCCTGGGTGATGCACGCTGCTGCAGGGACGAGGCTACTTCTACAGACGCGGGTAAGGCAGGGTGAGCCCAGGGCGCGCACCGGGGCCCCGGGAAAGCAAGGCCCAAGAGGCACCAACTCTCCCGCAACACTTCTTCCCTTACGCCAGAGATCCAACGCCCAAAGCTTTGCTGGGAAGCAGCAGCGAAGGGCATTTCGCGCCAAGCGGGAAAACCTCTGGGAAAGCTCAGCATTGGTTGCGAAGGAGGACTCGCGTCTTTGGGCTGCTGCTGCTTGCCTGAGCCAAGTGCTGCGCAGGGCGGCTTGAGAAACCAGCCCTGAACGGAACCTTCTTTGACCGGACATCCCGTCTACCCGAGAGAGAAGCGTGTTGGCGTCTGTGGTAGCAGCCTTCAGGAAAGGGACAAGCCTGTCACCGCGTTCCCCAGAGCTCGTTTGGGGAGAGCACTGCACGCTTCCCGGGAGAACAGGGGAGCTCTTGGCATTGCAGTCGGGAAACGGACGCGAAGTAGGAGAGCCTGCCCTCTGAGGAACATCGGGCAGTTGGCAAGTCAGGTGTCACCCACTCCCTCTGCCGAGAGACAGAAGCCTGGCTGCTCAGGAAACACGAGGGGAAGACTAGTGCAGGGGCGCGTGCTCCACTCTGAGAAAGGAGTCTGGACAGAAGGCAGGCCTGTCCTGGGCCTCTAGGCCCAAGGGGACAGCAGGTCCTTGACCACCTGTCCCTGGGGCAGCCTTGGCGGGTCCACCAGGCGCCCGACTCTAAACTCGCAGAAACAGCTCCCTGGAGGCACGGGCAATCGGCTACTGTCTTCCTCCACGATGTGGAGCGTTTTAGGTGTCAGGGCTGGCCTGGGACGGAAAGGCGAGAGTACCCACAGTGGGAATCCATCCCAGAGAGCGGGCGGAGTGGAGTGCTCCGGTCGCCTCTCCTCTCGACTGGGGAAGGCACAGGCCTGTTCCTGAGTCCACCTGAACGCGACAGGAAAAGACCAGGCCCTGTCTAACCCGGGAGCTGCCAGTCTTTGAAGAGTGCCACCCTGGGTGATGCACGCTGCTGCTGGGACGAGGCTACTTCTACAGACGCGGGTAAGGCAGGGTGAGCCCAGGGCGCGCACCGGGGCCCCGGGAAAGCAAGGCCCAAGAGGCACCAACTCTCCCGCAACACTTCTTCCCTTACGCCATGGATCCAACGCCCAAAGCTTTGCTGGGAAGCAGCATTGAAGGGCATTTCGCACCAAGCCGGAATACCTCTGGGAAAGCTCAGCATTGGTCGCGAAGGAGGACTCGCGTCTTTGGGCTGCTGCTGCTTGCCTGAGCCAAGTGATGCGCAGGGCGGCTTGAGAAAACAGCCCTGAACGGAACCTTCTTTGCCCGGACATCCCGTCTGCCCGAGAGAGAAGCGTGTTGGCTCTGTGGTAGCAGCCTTCAGGAAAGGGACAAGAATGTCACCGCGTCCCCCAGAGCTTGTCCGGGGAGACCATTACACGCTTCCCAGGAAGAACAGGGGAGCTCTTGGCATTGCAGTCGGGAAACGGTTGCGAAGTAGGAGAGCCAGCCCTCTGAGGAACATCGGGCAGTTGGCAAGTCAGGTGTCACCCACTCCCTCTGCCGAGAGACAGAAGCCTGGCTGCTCAGGAAACACGAGGGGAAGACTAGTGCAGGGGCGCGTGCTCCACTCTGAGAAAGGAGTCTGGGCAGAAGGCAGGCCTGTCCTGGGCCTCTAGGCCCAAGGGGACAGCAGGTCCTTGACCACCTGTCTCTGGGGCAGCCTTTGCGGGTCCACCAGGTGCCCGATTCTAAACTCGCAGAAACAGCTCCCTGGAGGCACGGGCAATAGGCTACTGTCTTCCTCCACGATGTGGAGCGTTTTAGGTGTCAGGGCTGGCCTGGGACAGAAAGAGGTGAGTACCCCACAGGGGGAATCCATTGAGAGCGCGGGCAGAGTGCAGTGCTCCGGTCGCCTCTCCTCTCGTCTGGGGTAGGCACAGGCGTGTTCCTGAGACCGCCTGAACACGACAGGAAAAGGCCAGGCCCTGTCTAACCCGGGAGCTGCCCGTCTGTGCAGAGTGCCACCCTGGGTGATGCACGCTGCTGCAGGGTCGAGGCTACTTCTACAGACGCGGGTAAGGCAGGGTGAGCCCAGGGCGCGCACCGGGGCCCCGGGAAAGCAAGGCCCAAGAGGCACCAACACTCCCGCAACGCCAGAGATCCAACCCCAAAGCTTTGCTGGGAAGCAGCAGCGAAGGGCATTTCGCGCCAAGTGGGAAAACCTCTGGGAAAGCTCAGCATTGGTTGCGAAGGAGGACTCGAGTCTTTGGGCGGCTTCTGCTTGCCTGAGCCAAGTGCTGCGCAGGGCGGCTTGAGAAACCAGCCCTGAAAAGAACCTTCTTTGCCCGGATATCCCGTCTGCCCCAGAGAGAAGCGTGTTGGCGCCTGTGTTAGTAGCCTTCAGGAAAGGGACAAGCCTGTCACCGCGTTCCCCAGAGCTTGTCCGGGGAGAGCACTGCACGCTTCCCCGGGAGAACAGGGGAGCTCTTGCATTGCAGTCGGGAAACGGACGCGAAGTAGGAGAGCCAGCCCTCTGAGGAACATCGGGCAGTTGGTAAGTCAGGTTTCACGCACTCCCTCTGCCGAGAGACAGGAGCCAGGCTGCTCAGGATACACGAGGGGAAGACTAGTGCAGGGGCGAGTACTCCACTCTGAGAAAGGAGTTTGGGCAGAAGGCAGGCCTGTCCTGGGGCTCTAGGCCCAAGGGGACAGCAGGTCCTTGACCACCTGTCCCTGGGGCAGCCTTTGAGGGTCCACCAGGCGCCCGAACCTAAACTCGCAGAAACAGCAACCTGGAGTCACGGGCAATCGGCTACTGTCTTCCTCCACCATGTGCAGCGTTTTAGGTTACTGGGCTGGCCTGGGACAGAAAGAGGAGAGGACCCCACAGGGGAAATCCATCGAGAGCGCGGGCGGAGTGCAGTGCTCCGGTCGCCTCTCATCTCGTCTGTGGAAGGCACAGGCGTGTTCCTGAGACCGCCTGAACGCGACAGGAAAAGGCCAGGCCCTGTCTAACCCGGGAGCTGCCAGTCTGTGCATAGTGCCAGCCTGGGTGATCCACGCTGCCTCCGGGACGAGGCTACTTCTACAGACGCGGGTAGGCAGGGTGAGCCCAGGGCGCGCACCGGGGCCCCGGGAAAGCAAGGCCCAAGAGGCACCAACTCTCCTGCAACGCCAGAGATCCAACGCCCAAAGCTTTGCTGGGAAGCAGCAGCGAAGGGCATTTCGCGCCAAGCGGGAAAACCTCTGGGAAAGCTCAGCATTGGTTGGGACCGAGGACTAGCGTCTTTGGGCTGCTGCTGCTTGCCTGAGCCAAGTGCTGCGCAGGGCGGCTTGAGAATCCAGCCCTGAACGGAACCTTCTTTACCCGGACATCCCGTCTGCCCCAGAGAGAAGCGTGTTGGACCCTGTGGTAGCAGCCTTCAGGTAAGGGACTAGCCTGTCATCGCGTCCCCCAGAGCTTGTCCGGGGAGAGCACGGCACGCTTCCCCGGGAGAACAGGGCAGCTCTTGGAATTGCAGTCGGGAAACGGACGCGAAGTAGGAGAGCCAGCCCTCTGAGGAACATCGGGCAGTTGGCAAGACAGGTGTCACCCACTCCCTCTGCCGAGAGACAGAAGCCTGGCTGCTCAGGAAACACGAGGGGAAGACTAGTGCAGGGGCGCCTGCCTCACTCTGAATAAGGAGTCTGGGCAGAAGGCAGGCCTGTCCTGGGCCTCTAGGCCCAAGGGGACAGCAGGTCCTTGACCACCTGTCCCTGGGGCAGCCTTGGCGGGTCCACCAGGCGCCCGACTCTAAACTCGCAGAAACAGCTCCCTGGAGGCACGGGCAATCGGCTACTGTCTTCCTCCACGATGTGGAGCGTTTTAGGTGTCAGGGCTGGCCTGGGACAGAAAGAGGAGAGTACCCCACAGGGGGAATCCATCGAGAATGCGGGCGGAGTGCAGTGCTCCGGTCGCCTCTCCTCTCGTCTGGGAAGGCACAGGCGTGTTCCTGAGACCGCCTGAACGCGACAGGAAAAGGCCAGGCCCTGTCTAACCCGGGAGCTGCCAGTCTGTGAGAGTGCCAGCCTGGGTGATGCACGCTGCTACAGGGACGAGGCTACTTCTACAGACGCGGGTAAGGCAGGGTGAGCCCAGGGCACGCACCGGGTCCCCGGGAAAGCAAGGCCCAAGAGGCACCAACTCTCCTGCAACGCCAGAGATCCAACGCCCAAAGCTTTGCTGGGAAGCAGCAGCGAAGGGCATTTCGCGCCAATCGGGAAAACCTCTGCAAAAGCTCAGCATTGTTTGGGAAGGAGGAGTCCCGTCTTTTGGCTGCTGCTGCTTCCCTGAGCCATGTGCTCCCCAGGGCGGCGTGAGAAACCAGCCCTGAACGGAACCTTCTTTGCCCGGACATCCCAACTGCCTGAGAGAGAAGCGTGTTGGCGCCTGTGGTAACAGCCTTAAAGAAACGGACAAGCCTGTCACCGCGTTCCCCAGAGCTTGTTCAGGGAGAGCATAGCACGCTTCCCCGGGAGAACAGGGGAGCTCTCGCCATTGCAGTCGGGAAACTGACGCGATAGGAGAGCCAGCGCTCTGAGGAACAGCGGGACGGTGGCAAGGCAGTTGTCTCCCACTCCTTCTGGGGAGAGACAGAAGCCTGGCTGCTCAGGAAACACGAGGGAAAGACTAGTGCAGGGGCCCGTGCTCCACTCTGAGAAAGGTGTCTGGGCAGAAGTTAGCCCTGTCCTGGTTCTCTAGGCCCAAGGGGACAGCGGTCCTTGGCCACCTGTCCCTGGGGCAGCCTTTACGGTCTACCAGGCACCCGACCCTGAACTCGCAGAAACAGGTCCCTGGAGGCACGGGCAATCGGCTACCGTCTTCCTCCAGAATGTGGCAGCGTTTGCGGTGGCAGGGGTGGCCGGGAAAGGAACGGGGACTGCCCCCCCCCCAGGGACTCCATCACAGGGTGCAGGTGGTGTGCAGTTGTCCAGTCGCCTCTCCTCTTGTGTGGGCAAGGCACAGGCCTGTTCCTGAGTCCTTCTGAAAGCGAGTGGAAAATGCCAGGCACTGGCTAACCCGGGAGCTGCCCGTCTGTGCAGAGTGCCACCCTGGGCGACGCACGCTGTTGCAGGGAAGAGGCTAAGTCTCCAGACGGCGGTGAGGTATGGTGAACCCAGGGCGGGAACCTGGGCCCCGGGAAAGCAAGGCCCAAGAGGCACAAACTTCCCCGCAACACTTCTTCCCTTTCGCGAGAGAACCAACGCCCAAAGCCTTGATGGGAAGCAGCAGCAAAGGGCGTTTCGTGCCAAGCGGGAAAACGTCTGCGAAAGCTCAGCATTGGCTGGGAAGGAAGAGTCGGGTCTTTTGGCTGCTGCTGCTTGCCTGAGCCAAGTGCTCCGCAGTGAGGCGTGAGAAACCAACCCTGAACGGAACCTTCTTTGCTCAGACATCCCTTCTGCACAAGAGAGGAGCGTGTTGGCACCTGTTATAGGGGCCTTAAGGAAAGGGGCAAGCCTGTCACCGTGTTCCCCGGAGCTTGTAAGGTGAGAGCGGGGCAAGCCGCCCCGGGAGCACAGGGGAGCTCTCGCCATTGCAGTCGGGAAACTGACCCGAAGTAGGAGAGCTAGCCCTCTAAGGAACAGCGGGACGGTGGCAAGACAGGTGTTACCCACTCCCTCTGGGGAGAGACAGAAGCCTGGCTGCTCGGGATACACGAGGGGATGACTAGTGCAGTGGCGCGTGCTCCACACTGAAAAGGAGTCTGGGCCGAAGGAAGCCTTGTCCTGGTTCTCTAGGCCCAAGGGGACAGCAGGTCCTTGGCCACCTGTCCCTGGCGCAGTCTTTGCGCGTCCACCAGGCGCTGGACCCTGAACTCGCAGAAACAGCTCCCTGGAGGCACGGGCAATCGCTACTGTCTTCCTCCTCGATGTGGAGCGTTTTCGGTGGCAGGGGTGGCCTGGGAAGGAACGGGGACAGTACCCCCCCGGGGACTCCATCCCAGGGTGCGGGCGGTGTGCAGTGCTCCGGTCGCCTCTCCTCTCGTGTGGGCAAGGCACAGGCCTGTTCCTGAGTCCTTCTGAAAGCGAGAGGAAAATGCCAGGCCCTGGCTAACCCGGGAGCTGCCAGTCTGTGCAGAGTGCCACCCTGGGCGACGCACACTGTTGCAGGGACAAGGCTCCATCATTAGAGTTCCAACCAGCCAGAGGGAAGAGTTCTCTTGGCTCAGGCAGAATATTCAGTAGAGACCCAGGAAGGATCATGAGTGAGGAATGGGATGAAATGATGCCTCAAAGAAAGCTTATTCTACAGATTCCCTCAACAAGTGGGAGAACAATTGGGAAAGAGTCAGAATTAGCTACTAAAGGCTCACTGACTGTGTGACAGCCAAGAGGAGAAGGCAGAGATCAGCCTCCAAATGACTCAGGTCATCGAAAGGAAGGCATTACAAAAGGGAAGAAGGAATAGATGGGAAAAAGAAAACATGACTAGCGAGGGAGTAGACTTCCACTCAACATCTCAACAGTGACCTTCAAAATGAATGACTAAAATTCTATGGAAAGAAAAGACCTAAATAGGTCAGTAAAAAATAAACTCTACATCGAAGGATGCAGAGGATAGTCTAGATTTTGTGAAAAGAAAAATGATGGAAAGGGCTAGACTGTACCCAAACAAACCTAAAAGGCCAGGTCTTTTTCTAGGTCTTTTCCTAGGTCTTGACAAGAGACAACAGAAAGACACCGGATAGCATGAAATAGAAAGAAGACATTTCAGAACAAGAAAGGATCCATTTAGAAAGACCTGGCCATCCTCAAGGTGTCTGCATCCAACGAGAAATCTCCTTCTTGAGATCAACCCCATTCAAGCCCACAAAACAAGGCTCAAGAAATTTCTTGGAACGATTTTCTTTCTTGATATGAGAGAGAATGAGTGAGAGAGAGCATGAGAGAGGAGAAGGTCAGAGGGAGAAGCAGACTCCCCAAGGAGCTGGGAGCCCGAGGTGGGACGAGATCCTGCAAGTGCGGGGTCATGACCTGAGCCCAAGGCAGTCGCTCAAACAACGGAGCCATGCAGGCGCCCGTCTCCAGAAATTGATCAACAACAGCTGAGGGGCACCTGGGCGGCACCCTCAGTGAAGTGCCCAACTCTTGGTTCTGGCTCAGATGGTGATCTCAGGCTCCTGAGATGGAGCCCTGAGGCAAGCAATGGGCTCAGGGTAGAGTCCACTAGGACTCTCTGTTGGTCCTGCCCTTCCCAACTACCCCACACCCATGTGATCTTTCCCTAAAACAAACAAGGAAAACCCTTCCCAGAAATAAACAATGGTTGAGAGTGGGAGGGGTGGGGAGAGAAACGACCCATCTGGGGCCAGCGGGAGGAGCCCGAGATGCTGCCCGCCCAACCAGGGCCACGCTCCCTCAGCCGATGATGCCAATGCCGGGCCTGCGCGGCTGCCACCGCCACACCAGAGAGTAGCGGAGCCCGAAGCCAAGGCGCTAGCAGTGAGTAGCGCCTCCCCGCCATCTGAGCGCCCTCGAGTGGGGGGCGGGGCCGCAGATAGGTCCAGGGAGGAGGCGAGGGCGGCGCCCAAGTGCCCACTTGCGGGGGAGGGGCAGGCAGGATGTGCAGGGAGATCCCCATGGGACTATCCAAGGGGCGGCAGGGCTTCACGGTGGACGTGGCGAGGCACCAGCCTGTGGACCCAGCCCTGCATCTGGCTCTTTGCTTAGCAGGGAGTCTGTTTTCCCACCTCTCTCTTCCTGCCTCTCTCTACTTGCTTCTCATCTCTGTCTGTCAAAGGAAGAGCTAAAATCTGAATAAAACATAACAAAACAACGCTCAATATTCTTGTCGTTCATTAGGACCCCATGCGTCCACAGTTTCTTTTGACTTATTGAATGGAAGCAATTGATTGATTGATGGACGGATTTGACAGAAAGACAGAGACAGTGAGAGAGGGAGCCCAAGTAGGGGGAAGTGGGAGAGGGAGAAGCAGGTTTCCTGCTGAGCCGAGAGCCCCAGGCAGGGCTGGATCCCAAGGCCCTGGCATCAGGACGCCAGTAGAAAGCAGATGCTCCCCCAAGGAAGCCACCCAGGTACCCCACTCCATGATTCAATGCGTTTTTCACTCCTCAATCCGTTGGATGAAGCAACACTTTTTTGGGTCTGCCTTCTCTGTGTTAACCCTAACACCTTGTGTTTTCCTCTGCTCCTTTGTGATCACTGAGGATGTTCGGAATCTCTTCATGTGTTTCTAGGCTGATGGTTTTCTCCTTGGGATATTTCCGTTCAAGGATTTTCATTGTTTTGCAGTTACCTACCTTTCCTTCTTGATTCCTCGTTATCCTATCTGGATTTCTATAGAGTTCCTTAGCTGGGATCTCGATAGAGCCTTTCCTAGTGTTAGTCTTGTCATTTGGTGGGCAAGAGGTTTTGTTTTTAATCTGTGAATGAGTGGAGTCCAACTTCCCAACCTTTCTTGTGCTTCCTGTTTTTGGTGTCCTGATCCATGCATGTCTGCCACCTCCCCCAGATCCTAAAAATGTTTTCCTCTTGTGTCTTCCAGGGAACTTCTGATGTCCTCTTTCGCATTTAGGCTACATGCGTCAGGAATAGCGTTTTCGGCTCTTGGGTTCCATGTGGATAGTCACGTCCTTAAGCACCGACTTGTCAGAGTCTGCCCTTTTCTGTCTGTCTGTTTTCTCCGGTCATTTCAAGAGTCCTTTTGTAATAAATCCTATCCCATCAGATTCTCCTCTCACTCTCTTTCACCCTCACTCTTGCTCTCGCTTCTTTCTTCAGATTGCCTGGGGAATGACTAGTCCTGTTCCCGTCCATGGAAAGAGAAAAATTGGCTGATCCACATACACAGGCACTTGCCAGCTAGGAAATTGGGATTGCATTGAATCTCTCCATCCAAGTGGTGTCCATTGAAACTTTACATACCGATCATCCAATCGATGAAGCTCTTCTACTAACATAGGTAACATATTAACCTACTGGACATCCCATTGATTTAGATCATAAATACCCCTGAGTCATCTTTTATGGTTTTCTGGGTGGAGACTTGCTGGCTAGAGAATGTATAAAGTCTTTGCCTAGAGGAAGTCCTCATTTTGGTGCTCTCATCAATAGGATTTTCAACCTTGGTTCGTACGTCACAGAATTCCAATGAATTTTTCTGAATTTTTAACTTCTATCCCATGACTTTGAGGAATTGACTTCCTGATTCTAATACTTTGTACATTCTCTTAGAATATCTTTCTATACAAATTTCATTCATTTTTTCCGGTGGTTATACCTTCAATGTTTCCTCCATCCCTTCTTATACTCACTAGGACGTCCCCTCCTAGGTTGGTAGAAGAGTTGTTCAATTGCAGGTGTTCGATACTGCTGAGTTTGGTGTCTGCCTTGGTGAGCTGATTCTGTATCTCGTAGAAGCAGCACATCTTTTTGTGTGTATGTGGGTATTGATGCAATCTAACCAATTGAATCTTTTCATTAGAGTATAGAAACCATGGACATTTCATGACATGACTGAGTTCCCCAATTTTTGTCCGTTGTCTTGCAATTTGTTTGCTTCATCGCTTTCCAGATCCCTTTCTTAAAAATACATGTTTTCCTTTAAAAGTATTTAATGTAAATTTTAAATTGAATTTAAATGTATTGAATGTAAAATAATTTAAATTTAATTTAAATTTTTTCCTTTTAAATGCTGATAAATGCTGCCAGCCCCCAAATCTCCGGTGACTTTAAGTATATACAAAATTAGAAAAAGGAATGTAGACTTAAAAAGAAGAACCATTTAGCGTTTTTAGGTCCTTCTTTTAAAGGACTAGAGAATTTACTTTCCCAAAAGGAAACAAATTCAGAAGGAAAGAGTAGGATGAGAGTCAGCTTCATCAGCCTCTGAACATATACTCAATACCAAAAAAAACTGTAAACTCCAAAAAGATGGCAACTGTTTTTAAAATAAAAGTGTCAGACGACTTTAGGTAACAAGGAGATTGAGAAGGTAGAGGTGGTCGAATAGTTCAGGAGGCACCAAAAGCATGCGAATAACCTTGTAACGAAAGGAAAGAAGACTGAGATTCTCAACAAAAATATTTTATTAGGGAAAACATAAAAATAAAACTAATAATAAAAAAACTATAGATGTGTGTGTGTGTGTGTGTGTGTGTGTGTGTGTGTGTGCGCGCACACGTATAAACGATCCCGTCCTAAACACCAGCACCTGGGAGTGTGACCTTCTTTGGAAATAGGGTCCCTGGAGATGTAACTAGCAAGGATAAGGTCATATAGGGATAGACTGGGCCCCTGAATCAGGAGGACTTGTATCCTTCTAAGAGGGGAAAATGGGGATACACAGATAAGCACTGAGGGAGAAGGCCATTTGAAGAAGTCCAAAGCCAGGGCAATCCTTCAAGCTGGGAGGAGGGCCTGGAACAGATCCTTCCTTAATACCTACAAAAGGAGCATTGCCTACCAACGTTGGAGCCTCTATACCTGTGACACTGTCCACTTTTGTTGTTTCAGCCACGATGCTTGTGCTCTCTTATAGTAGCACCCCTAGAAAACAAATATAAACCTTCTGAGAGGAAAAGAAACCAACCAGAAGCCCCTGGGGCTTTGGAAAAGAAAAAAAAAATCTATGTATCTATAGAGATATCTCTATACATATTTAACTCTTTAAAACATTGAAAAGGAACGCACATTTGTGAACCCTGTGATAAGGAAAACAAGCAAACAAGAATAGGCCGGAAAACGCCAAGCGAACTCGCTTCGGTTGCCGCACGTCTTCAGGTCCACCCCCTGGGCCTGGCTCGGCCTCAAGAGCAGTCATGTCCGAACCCCGCCAGGAAGCCCTCTGGGAGTCAGGCTCCTACGTGGGCGACGCCTCCTGCTCCTCAGCCTGTGGTGGTCCCCACCCTGGCCCTGTCCGCTGGCATTGGGTCTGCACCAAGCCACGGACACGAAGCCTCGCCTGCTCCCTCAGCCTTCCGTTTTCAAGTTCCTGTCCCTCGGGGCCTCCAACTGGGGAACCCTGAGTCCCGCGCCACGACTCCCCTTCCCACCCCAGTGCAAACAGTGCCTTTCAGTGCTCCAGACAAGCCTCAGAGGGAGAGAAACTTTTGTTACCCAACTGAGGTCAGCCCCACCATTTGGGGCCCCAGCAGCCCGAATAGGCGGAGGCGGACGCACGGCCTGAACCCGTCCCTCAACTCTGCTCCGGGAACGGTCCCCTATGCCAGGACCCCCGGTCGGGCCGCGTCATCTCGGCACGTTTTCCAGGTGGCCGCGTCAGGCCCCGAGTGAGAAAGGGCCCTAGGCCATGGGGAGCAGGGCCGTCCGCAGGGCTGCCAAATGCTGGCCAATTCTCATGAGCGTTCTGCCCAAACTGATCCCCTTTTGGGCAGAACACTAGTGAGAATTGGCTGGAAAATGCCCGGCAAACTCACTTCGGGCGCCGCACATCTGCATGGCTGCACCCTGTGCCTGACCCGGCCTCGAGAACTGTTGCGTCCGAACCCTGCCAGGAAGCCCTCCGGGAGTCAGGCTCCAGTGAGGGCGACACTTCTTCTCCTCAGCCTGTGGTGGTCCCCTACCTGGACCTGATGCTGGGACCGGGCCTGCATCGAGCCGAGGACACGAACCCTCTCCTGCTCCCTCAGCCGTCCGTTTCCAGGGTCCTGTCCCTTGGGGCCACCAACTGGGGAACCCTGAGTCCCGCGCTTTACTCCTCCTCCCACCCTGGTGCAAACCGTGCCTTTTGGTTCTCCGGACAAGCCTAAGAGGGAGGGAAACCTTAGATCCCCAAATGAGGTCAGCCCCACCCTTGGGCGCCCGAGCCACCTGAATAGGCTGAGGCGGACGCCCAGCCACAACCCGACCCTCAACTCTGCCCCGGGAACGCTCCCCTTCGCTGGGACCCCCGGGTGGGCCACGTTGTCTCAGCATTTTTCCGGGTGGCCACAACAGGCCCCGAGCAAGAAAGGGCCCTCGGCCACGGGGAGCAGGGCGGTCCATAGGGCTGCCCAACACCGGCCAATTCTCACTATCGTTCTGCCCAAACCAATCCTGGTTTGGGCAGAACGCTTGTGAGAATTGTCCAGAAAACGCCCGGTGAACACGCTTGGGGCGCCGAACATCTGCAGGGCCACCGCACATCTGCAGGGCCACAGCCTGGGCCTGGCCCGGCCTCGTGAGCAGTCGCGTCCGAAACCCGCCAGGAAGCCCTCCAGGAGTCAGGCTCCAGTGAGGGCGACGCCTCCTGCTCCTCAGCCTGTGGTGGTCCCCTACCTAGCCTGTCCACTGGGGCAGGGCGTGCCCCCAGCCCCGGACAAGAACCCTCGCCTGCTCCATCAGCCTTCCGTTTCCAGGGTCCTGTCCCTCGGGGCCTCCAACTGGGGAACACTGAGACCCGCGCCACAACTCCCCTCGCACCCCAGCGGAAACCGTGCCTTTCTGCGCTCTGGACAAGCCTCAATGGGAGAGAAACTTTCGTTCCCCAACAGAGGTCAGCCCCACCCTTGGGCGCCCCAGCTGCCCGAATAGGCTGAGGCAGACACCTGTCCACAACCCGTCCCACAACTCTGCCCCAGGAACGGGAACGGTACCATGCGCTGGGGCCCCCAAGTGGGCCGGGTCATCTCGGCGCATTTTTCGGGTGGCCGGGACAGGCCCCAAGCGAGAAAGGGCCCTCAGTCACGGGGAGCAGGGCGGTCCGCAGGGCTACCCAACGCCTGACAATTCTCACGAGCGTTCTGCCCAAACCGATCCCAGTTTGGGCAGAACTCTCGTGAGAATTGGCTGAAAAACGCACGGCGAACTCGCTTCGTGCGCAGCACATCTGAAGGGCCACCCCGTGGGCCTGGCCCGGCCTCGAGAGCGGTCCCGTTCGAACCCCGCCAGGAAGGCCTCCGGGGGTTAGGCTCCAGCGAGTGCGACGCCTCATGCTCCTCAGCCTATGGTGGTTCCCTACCTGGCTCTGTCCGCTGGGGCCGGGCCTGCCCCGAGCCAAGGTCACAAACTCTTGCCGGCTCCCTCAGCCTTCCGTTTCTAGGGCCCTGTCCATCGGGGCCTCCAACTGGGGAACCCTGAGTCCCGCGCCGCGACTCCCCCTATCACCCCGGCAAAAACCTTGCATTTTGGCGATCCAGAGAAGCCTCAGAGGGAGAGAAAACTTCGTTCCCCAACTGAAGTCAGCCCCACCGTTGGGCGCCCCAACTGCCCGAATAAGCGCAGGCGGATGCTGGGCCGCAGCCCGTCCCTCAACTCTGCCCCTGGAACGCTCCACTGCGCCGGGGCCAAAGGGTGTGCTGCGTCATCTCAGCGTGTTTTCCGGGTGGCCATGACACGCCCCGAGCGAGAAAGGGCCCTCGGCCACGGGGAGCAGGGCAGTCCACAGGGCCGCCCAATGAGGCCAATTCTCACGAGCGTTCTGCCCAAACCGGGATCGGTTTGGGCAGAACGCTCGTGAGAATTGGCCAGAAAACGCCCGGCAAACTCGCTTCCCGCCACACACGTCTGCAGGACCGCTCCCTGCCCCTGGCCCGGCCTCAAGAGCCGTCGAGTCCGAACCCCACCAGGAACCCCTCAGGGAGTCAGGCTCCAGCGAGGGTGAGACCTCCTGTTCTTCAGCCTGTGGTGGTTCCCTACCTGGCCTGTCCGCTGGGGCCGGGTCTGCCTGGAGCCCCGGACACGAACCATCGCCTACTCACTCAGTCTTCCGTTTCCAGGGTCCTGTCCTTCCGGGCCTCCAACTGGGGAACACCGAGTACCGTGCCATGACTCCCCTTCCCACCCAGGCATAAACGGTGCCTTTCGGCGCTCTGGAGAAGCCTCAGAGGGAGAGAAACCTTCATTTCCCAACTGAGGTCAGCCCCACTCTTGGGCGCCCCAGCCGCCCGAAGAGGCGGAGGCGGACACCCTGCTGCAGCCCATCCATCAACTCTGCCCTGGGAACTCACCGCTGCGCCAGGGCCCCGTGTGGGCTGGGTCGTCTTGGCGCATTTTCTGGGTGGCCACAACAGGCCCCAAGAGAGAAAGGTCCCTCGGTCCCGGGAACCAGGGTGGTCAGTAGGACTGCCCAACGCTGGCCAATTCACACGAGCATTCTGCCCAAACCAATCCCGGCAAACTCGCTTTGGGCCACGCACGACTGCAGGACCCCTCCCTGGGCCTGGCCTGGCCTCGAGAGCCTTCGAGTCTGAACCCCGCCAGGAAGCCCTTCGGGAGTCAGGCTCCAGCGAAGGCGACGCCTCCTGCTCCTCAGCTTGTGGTGGTTCCCTACCTGGCCCTGTCTGTAGGGGCCAGGCCTTCTCCAGGCCCTGGACACGAACCCTCACCTGTTCCCTCAGCCTTCCGTTTCCAGGGTCCTGTCCCTCGGGGCCTCCACCTGGGGAACACTGAGTCCCGTGCCACGACTCCCCCTCTAACCCCGGCGCAAAACGTGTCTTTCGGCGCTACCGACAAGCCTCAGAGGGAGAGAAATCTTCGTTCCCCAACAGAGGTCAGCCCCGCCCTTGGGGGCCACAGCAGCCCGAATGGGCGGAGCTGACGCCAGGCCCCAACCCATCCCTCAACTCTGCTCCGGGAACGCTCCCCTGCACCGGGGACCCCGCGTGGGCCGCGTCGTCTCCGCGAGTTTTCCAGGTGGCCGCGAGAGGCCCCGAGCGAGAAAGGGCCCTCGGCCACGGGGAGCAGGGCGGTCCACAGGGCTGCCCAACACCGGCCAATTCTCACGAGCGTTCTACCCAAACCGATCGTGGTTTGGGCAGAACGCTCATGAGAAATGGCCGGAAAACGCCTGGTGAACTCGTTTCAGGCGCCGCACATCTGCAGGACCGTTCCCTGGGCCTGGCCTGGCCTCGAGAGCCTTCGAGTCCGAACCCCGCCAGGAAGCCCTTCAGGAGTCAGGCTCCAGCGAAGGCGACGCCTCCTGCTCCTCAGCCTGTGGTGGTTCCCTACCTGGCCCTGTCCGTAGGGGCCGGGCCTTCTCCAGGCCCCGGACACGAACACTCACCTGCTCCCTCAGCCTTCCGTTTCCAGGGTCCTGTCCATCGGGGCCTCCAACTGGGGAACCCTGACTCCCGCGCCCTGACTGCCCCTATCACCCTGGCGCAAACCGTGCCTTTTGGCGCTCTGGAAAAGCCTCAGAGGGAGAGAAACCTTCGTTCCCCAACTGAGGTCAGCCCCACCATTGGGCGCCCCAGCCGCCGGAATAGGCGGAGGCGGACGCCTGGCCGCAACCCGACCCTCAACTCTGCCCCGGGAACGCTCACCTGCAATGGGGCCCCGGGTGGGCCACGTTGTCTAGACGCCTTTTCCGGGTGGCTGCGACAGGCCCCGAGCGAGAAAGGGCCCTCGGCCACGGGGATCAGGGTGGTCCACAGGGCTGCCCAATGAGGCCAATTCTCATGAGCGTTCTGCCCAAACCAATCCTTGGTCAGCACCCACAGTGAAGAGCCCAAGTCTTGGTTCTGGCTCAGGTGGTGAACTCAGGCCCTTGAGATTGAGCCCTGAGGCAAGCAAAGGGCTCAGGGCAGAGTCCACTAGGACTCTCTCTTGGTCCTGCCCTTCCCAACTCCCCCACTCACGTGTGCTCTTTCCCTAAAACAAACAACGAAAACCCTTCCCAGAAATGAGCAATGGTTGAGAGAGGGAGGGGTGGTGAGAGAAGCGACCGGCCCCGGCGCAAGCAGGAGGAGCCCGAGATGCTGCCTGCCCAACTAGAGCCACGCTCCCTCTAACACAGAGCAGCAGCTGGGGCCGCCGCGACCGGGGCTGCCGCCACCGCCACCACCGCCTCAGCGAGTAGCTGAGCCTGGCAGCCAAGGCCCTAGCAGCAAGTAGTGCCTCTTCGCCACCTGAGCGCCCTCCCTTGGGGGGGGCAGGGCCGCAGATTGGACTTCTGGAGGGTGGGTTTAGGGAGGAGATTCCAAGGAAAAGATGGGAGTCTCCCTGCTGTGAGGAAAGAGACTTTGGAATTCAGGAAGGCTAGAGTGATGAAAAGGCCATGGGTTCCAGAAAGAAGGAAGTCAAGTAGAAAGCAAGCTCTTGGAAATCCACACTGCAGTCCTCTTGAGTCCTTGCTCAATAGGAAGCAGTGTGAGTCTAAGAAAATGTCCCAGGTTCTAACACAGAGTAAAGGCAACTGAACCAGATGGTTGCCAAGACTCTTACAAGGATAGAGGTCATTGCAGTTCGCACCAGCCAGAGGGAAGAGTTCTCTTGGCTAAGTCAGAATATTCAGTAGAGACCCAGGAAGGATCATGAGTGAGGAGCGGGATGAAATGATGCCTCAAAGAAAGCTTATTCTACAGATTCCCTCAACAAGTGGGAGAACAAGTTGAGAAAGAGTCAGAATGACCTACTAATAGCTCACTGACCGTGTGACAGCCAAGAAGAGAAGGCAGAGACCAGCCTCCAAATGACTCAGGTCATCGAAAGGAAGGCAGTTCAAAAGGGAAGAAGGAATAGATGGAAAAAGAAAACACGACTAGCCAGGGAGTAGACTTCCACTTCAACATTTCAACAGTGACCTTCCGAATGAACGACTAAAATTCTATTGAAGGAAAAGACTTAAATAGGTCAGTAAAAAATAAACTCTACATAGAAGGATGCAGCGGATAGTCTAGATTTTGTGAAAAGAAAAAGGATGAAAAGGGCTAGACCGTACCCAAGCATATCCTAAAAGTCTAGGTCTTTTTCTAGGTCTTTTCCTAGGTCTTGACAACAGACGATAGAAAGACACCCGATCGAATGAACAGAGAAAGAAGACATTTTAGAACAACAGAGGATCCATTTAGAAAGACATGGCCATCTCCAAGGTGTCAAGAAATCCGATGAGAAATCTCCTTCTTGAGATCCACCCCATCAAGCCCATAAAACAAGGCTCAAGAAATTTCTTGGAAAGATTTTCTTTCTTGATTTGAGAGGGAATGAGTGACAGAGAGCGTGAGAGAGGAGAAGGTCAGAGGGAGAAGCAGACTCCCCAAGGAGCTGGGAGCCCAAGGCGGGACGAGATCCTGCAAGTGCGGGGTCATGACCTGAGCCCAAGGCAGTCGCTCAAACAACGGAGCCACGCAGGCGCCCGTCTCCAGATTGATCAACAACAGCTGAGGGGCACCTGGGTGGCACCCTCAGTGAAGAGCCCAACTCTTGGTTCTGGCTCAGGTGGTGATCTCAGGCTCTTGAGATGGAGCCCTGAGGCAAGCTCTGGGCTCAGGGCAGAGTCCACTAGGACTCTCTCTTGGTCCTGCCCTTCCCACCTCCCCCACTCCCGTGTGCACTTTCCCTAAAACAAACAATGAAAACCCTTCCCAGAAATGAACAATGGTTGAGAGTGGGAGGGGTGGGGAGAGAAGAGATCCATCCTGGGGCGAGCGGGCTGAGCCCGAGATGCTGCCCGCCGGACCAGAGCCACGCTCCTTCAACCTCAGGGGCCGCCCCCTGGGCCGCCGCCGCTGCTGCCGCTGCCGCCACAACCAGTAGCTGAGCCCGGAGCCAAGGCGCTAACAGCACCTAGCGCCTCTCCGCCATCTGAGCGCCCTCGCTTGGGGGGCGGGGCCGAAGATCGGTCCAGGGAGGGGACCAGGGCGGCGCCCAGGCGCCCTCTTGCGGGAGAGGGGCAGGCAGGATGTGCAGGGAGATTCCCACTGGACTGTCCGAGCTGCTGCAGGGCTTCATGGTGGATGTGGTGAGGCACAAGCAAGCAGACCCAGCCCTGCATCTGGCTCTTTGCTTTGCAGGGAGCCTGTTTTCCCCGCTCTCTCTGCCTGCCTCTCTCTACTTCCTTCTCATCTCTGTCTGTCAAAGAAAGAGATAAAATCTGAAAAAACATAATAAAACAATGCTCAATATTCTTGTCATTCATGTGGACCCCATGCGTCCACATTTTCTTTTGACTTATTGAATTGAAGGAATTGGTTGATTGATTGACGAATTTGACAGAAAGAATGAGACAGTGAGAGAGGGAGCCCAAGTAGGAGGAAGGAGTCCAAGTGGGGGAAGTGGGAGAGGGAAAAGCAGGCTTCCTGCTGAGCAGAGAGCCCCAGGCAGGGCTTGATCCCAAGACCCGGGCATCAGGACACCAGCAGAAAGCAGATGCTTCCCAAGGAAGCCACCAAGGTGCCCCACTCCATGATTCAATCCATTTTTCACTCTTCAATCCGTTGGACGAAGCAACACTGTTTTGGGTCTGCTTTCTCTGGGTTAACACTAACACTTTGTGTTTTCCTCTGCTCTTTTGTGATCACTGAGGATGTTCGGAATCTCTTCATGTGTTTCTAGGCTGATGGTTTTCTCCTTGGGATATTTCTGTTCAAGGATTTTCATTGTTTTGCAGTTAACTACCATTCTTTCTTGATTCCTAGTTATCCTATCTAGATGTGTATAGAGTTCCTTAGCTGGGAAATCGAAAGAGCCTTTCCTACTGTTAGCCTTGTCAGTTGGTGGGCAAGAGGTTTTGTTTTTAATCTGTGAATGAGTGGAGTCCAACTTCCCAACCTTTCTTGTGCTTCCTGTTTTTGGTGTCCTGTTCCACTCATCTCTGCCACCTCCCCCGATCCTAAAAATGTTTTCCTGTTGTATCTTCCAGAAAACTTCTGATGTCCTCTTTCGCATTTAGGCTACATCAGTCAGGAATAGCGTTTTAGTTTCTTGGGTTCCATGTGGATAATCACGTGGGTTAGCACCACCTTGTCAGAGTCTGCCCTTTTCTGTTTGTCTGTTTTCTATGGTCATGTCAAGAGTCCTTTTGTAATAAATCCTATCCCATCAGATTCTCCTCTCATTCTCTTTCTCCCTCACTCTTGCTCTCGCTTCTTTCTTCAGATTGTCTGGGGAATGACTCGTCCTTTTCCTGTCCATGGAAAGAGAAAAATTGGCTGATCCACATACACAGGCACTTGCTAGCTAGGAAACTGGGATTGCATTGAATCTCCCCATCAAGTGGCGTCCACTGAATCTTTCCATACTGATCATCCAATCTATGAACCTGTTCTATTAACGTAGGTAACATATTAACCTTCTGGACATTCCATTGATTTAGATCATAAATTCCCCTGAGTCATCTTTTATGGTTTTCTGGGTGGAGACTTGCTGGCTAGAGACTGTATAAAGTCTTTGCCTAGATGAAGTCCTCGTTTTGGTGCTCTCATCAATAGGATTTTCAACCTTTGTGCATAGGTCACAGAAGTCCAATGAATTTTTCTGAATTTTTAACTTCTATCCCATGACTTTGAGGAATTCACTTCCTGATTCTACTACTCTGTACATTCTCTTAGAATATCTTTCTAAGATGGAGAGGAGAAGGGAGTTGAGGGAAATTGGAAGGGGAGGTGAACCATGAGAGACTATGGACTCTGAAAAACGATCTGAGAATTTTGAAGGGGTGGGGGGTGGGAGGTTGGGGGCACCAGGTGGTGGGTATTGTAGAGGGCACGGATTGCATGGAGCACTGGGTGTGGTGCAAAAATAATGAATACTGTTATGCTGAAAAAAATAAAAAATTAAAAAAAAAAGAATATCTTTCTATACAAATTTCACTCATTTTTTCCAGTTGTTATACCTTCAATGTTTCCTCCATCTCTTCTTATACTCACTAGGATGTCCCCTCCTAGTTTGGTAGAAGAGTTGTTCAATTTTAGGTGTTTAATACTGCCGAATTTTGTTTCTGCCTTGGTGAGCTGATTCTGTATCTCATAGAAGCCGCACATCGTTATGTGTGTATGTGGGTATTGATGCAATCTAACCAATTTAATCTTTTCATTACAGTATAGAAAGCACTGACATTTCATTAAATGACTGAGCTCCTCAATTTTTGTCCATTTTCTTGCAATTTGTTTGCTTCATCCCTTTTTAGATCCCTTTCTTAAAAATACATTTTTTCTTTAAAAGTATTTAATTTCAATTTTATATTGAATGTAAATGTATTTAATGTAAAATAATTTAAATTTAATTTAAAATTTTTCCTTTTAAATGCTGATAAATGCTGCCAGCCCCCAAATCTCTGGTCACTTTAAGGTATATACATAATGAGAAAAAGGAATGTAGACTTACACAGAAGAACCATTTAGCTTTTATAGGTCCTTCGTTGAAAGGACTAGAGGATTTACCTTCCCAAAAAGAAACAAATTCAGAAGGAAAGAGTAGGATGAAAGTCACCTTCATCAGCCTATAAAGAGATACTCAATACCAAAAAAACTGTAAACTCCAAAAAGATGCCAGCTGTTTTTAAATAAAAGTGTCAGATGACTTTAGGTAACAATAACTTTCATGGAGATTGAGGAGGTAGAGGTGGTTGAATTGTTCAGGAGGCACCAAAAGCATGCGAATAACCTTGTAATGAAAGGAAAGAAGACTGAGATTCTGAACAAAAATATTTTATTAGGCAATATAAAAATAAAAATAAAAAAGAGTATCTATATCTATCTATCTATCTATCTATCTACGTATGTATCTATCTATCTATACACCTATGTGTGACTCTTGTCCCTGAAGTTCGCTGTCGGAGAAGAGTTGCTGGCAGCACCAAGTATTCCCTGCTGTGGAAGCCCAATCCGTCAGGGTGTGGGCACGTTCCTACGTGTCTGAGAGAAGGCTTTGGGCTTAGGCAAGTGGGGCGTTGAAAGGCACACTGGGTTAAGCTCCATCAAGAAGCTGAGTGGTTGGTGCACTGCTCTGTGCCTCTAGGTGTCCCCACCGCTTCTCTCTTCCCGGGACAGAGTGGGGCTTCCTGTGCAAATGCGTTCTCCTGAAGCCATCCTCTGGAGTGCTCTGTGATTCTGTAGCTCATGCCTGTCTGGCCTCCCTACACAGAGCGCCCCCAGAGAGGTTTGCCTGAAGGATGGCATCACCGTCCTGTTTTCTGGGCGAGCCGTCTGTGCAACATGGTGCTCCCCTAATGTTCGCCCCAATGAGGCCTAGGACGGTGGGCGTCAGGCTTAGGGAAGCTTGGCTGCTGTCAGAAGTCCGCCCACGCCCTCAGCACTAGAGTGTGTGTTTTACTGTGTGTCCAGCGTCACGTTCGCAGCATAAGCCCCAGTCGACGCCCATGTGTGGGGTTCGGTTAGGCTGAGGCATGGGGCATCCGTCTTTGACAGCCACCGACCTAAGGCACAGCTGGGAGCCTTCCTTAGGCCTCTGCACCAAACCGCCAGAGCGAGTCTTTCTGTCTTCGGGAAAGAGGCCTGTACGCGAAAGGCAGCTCGGCTTCTGGCTTGTTTCTTAGAGTTAAGGCAAAGGTGCTAACTCAAGGTTTCCAGGCTAAGCTTTGAGAAGGCATCCTTCTCTGTGGAGCTACGTGTGTGGGGATGGTGTTGACATTCCAACCTGACTTGTTTCTCACAGGGAGGTCGTCGGGCTTGACCTGGGGCGTTCCCACACAATCCAAGGCAACAAACTGCGTCCCTATGTAAGACGTGAGGTGCTGCCACGGGAGAGGCCGGCTCCACACCCCGGGCACTCCGTTCTCAGGAAGCGGGCCCATTCCTCTCACATCCACACTTCTCTCTTCATGCACAGCATTCAGGGAAGACGTTTTCCCGGAGTGCGGTGTTGCTTTGAATTCAGGGCTGTGCTGTCCCTTTGGGCTTCCAGGCCCCTGGGTGAAATGACTCTGTGTCCCTTTAGCCAGCTTTCTCAGCAGAGATGCTGGCAGCACCCACTTTTCCCTGTGCTATATGCCCAAGCCGTCAGGGTGTGGGAACTTTCCTCCGCGTCTGAATGAGGGCCTTGGGTTTTATCGGAAGGCAGAGTTCACAGGGAACCCTTGGTAAAACTCGTTCAAGAAGCAGACTGGTTGGCGCCCTGCTCAGTGCCTCAAGGTGTCACCACTGCTTCTCTCTTCACGGGACAGAGTGGGGCTTCCTGTGCAAATGTGTTCTCCAGAAGCCATCCCCTGGAGTGCTCTGCGCTTCCGTTGCTCATCCCGGGCTGGCCTCCTTGCCTCCAGAGCGCCTCCAGAGAGGTTTGCCTGAAGGACGGCGTCGCCTTCCTGTCTTCTCCGCGAGCCGGGTGTGCAGCACGGTGCTCCCCTAACGTTCGCCCCAGTGAGGCCTAGGACGGCGGGTGTCAGGCTGAGGGAAGTGGGCCGCTGTCAGAAGTCCGCTCACGACCTCAGCACTAGAGTGTTTGTTCTTCTGTGTGCCCAGTGTTACGTTCGCAGCAGAAGCCCCAGTCAACGCCCTTGTGTGGGGCTTCGGTGAGGCCGAGGCATGGGGTGTCCATCTTGGACGTCCCCCGACCTGAGGCACAGCACGCAGCCTTCCTTAGGCTTCCGCACCAAACCGCTGGGGCGAGTCTTTCTGTCTTCTTGAAAGAGGCCTGCACGCGAAAGGCAGTTCGGCTTCAGGCTTGATTTTGGAGGTAAGGCGGTGGTGCTTACTCAAGGTTTCCAGGTTAAGCTTTGAGAAGGCATCCTTCTCTGTGGAGCTACGTGTGTGGGGATGGTGTTGGCATTCCACCCTGACTTGTTTCTCATAGGGAGGACGTCGGGCTTGACCTCGGGCATTCCCTCATGCTCTGAGGCAGCATACCGCTTCCCCGTGTATGACACAAGGCGCTGCCACAGGAGAGGCCGGCTCCACACCACAGGCTCTCCATTCTCAGGAAGTGGGCCAATTCTCTCACATCCACACTTCTCTCTTCATGCACGGCATCAGGGAGGAGGTTTTCCTGGAGCACAGTGTTTCTTTGAATTCAGGGCGGCACTGACCCTTTGGGTTTCCAGGCCCCTGGGTGAAACGACTGTTTTCCCTGAAGCCCGCTGTCGGAGAAGAGTTGCTGGCGGCACCAACTTTTCCCTGTGGTGGAAATCCAAGCCGCATGGTGTGGGCACTTTCCTACGTGTCTGAGAGAAGGCTTTGGGCTTTAGCGGAATGTGGTGTTGAAGGGCAAACTGGGTTAAGCTCCATCAAGAACCTGTGTTCTAGGTGCACTGCTCTGTGCTTCTAGGTGTCCCCACCGCTTCTCTCTTCACGGGACAGAGTGTGGCTTCCTGTGCAAATACATTCTCCTGAAGCCATCCCCTGGAGTGCTGTGCACTTCCGTAGCTCATGCCGGGCAGGCCTCCCTGCACAGAGCGCCCCCAGAGAGGTTTGCCTGAAGGACGGTGTCACCGACCTATCCTCTCTGTGAGCCGGGTGTGCAGCTCTGTGCTCCCCTAACGTTCGCCCCAATGTGGCCTAGGATGGCGGGCGTCAGGCTGTGGGAAGCTGGGCTGCTGTCAGAAGTCCGCTTACACCCTTAGCAAAGAGTGTTTTCTCTGTTGTGTGTCCAGCGTCACGTTCACAGCAGAAGCCCCAGTCAACGCCCATGTGTGGGGCTCGGTTAGGCCGAGGCATGGGGCGTCCTTCTTGGATGGCCCTCGACCTGATGCACAGCATGCAGCCTTCCTTAGGCTTCCACACCAAACCGCCAGGGCGAGTCTTTCTGTCTTCGTGAAAGAGGCCTGCACGCGAAAGGCAGTTCGGCTTCTGGCTTGTTTCTTAGAGTTAAGGTGAAGGTGCTTACTCAAGGTTTCCAGGCTAAGCTTTGAGAAGGCATCCTTCTCTGTGGAGCTACGTGTGTGGGGATGGTGTTGGCATTCCACCCTTACTTGTTTCTCACAGGGAGGTCGTTGGGCCTGACCTCGGGCATTCCCACACACTCCGAGGCAGCAAACCGCTTCCCTGTGTAAGACGCAAGGCACTGCCACAGGAGAGGCCGGCTCCACACCCCGGGCGCTCCGTTCTCAGGAAGCGGGCCCATTCCTCCCACATCCACACTTCTCCCTTTGTGCACAGCATTCAGGGAGGACGTTTTCTGGAGCACGGTGTTGCTTTGAATTCAGAGCCGCGCTGACCCTTTCAGTTTCCATGCCCCTGGGTGAAACGACTGTTGTCCCTGAAGCCCGCTGTCACAGCAGATATGCTGGCGGCACCCACTTTCCCTGCATTGGAAGCCCAAGCTGCATGGTGTGGGCACTTTCCTACGTGTCTGAGAGAAGGCATTGGGATTAGGCAAATGGGGCATTTAAGGGCACACTGGGTTAAGCTCCATCAAGAAGATGAGTGGTAGGTGCACTGCTCTGTGCTTCTAGGTGTAACCACCACTTCTCTCTTCACGGGACAGAGTGTGGCTTCCTGTGCAAATACGTTCTCCTGAAGCCATCCCCTGGAGTGCTCTGCGCTTCTGTAGCTCATGCCGGGCAGGCCTCCCTGCACAGAGCGCCCCCAGAGAGGTTTGCCTGAAGGACGGTGTCACCGACCTATTCTCTCCGTGAGCCGGGTGTGCAGCTCGGTGCTCCCCTAACGTTCACCCCAATGTGGGCTAGGCCGGCAGGCGTCAGGCTGCAGGAAGCTGGGCTGCTGTCAGAAGTGCGCCAGCGCCACAACACTACAGTGTTTGTTCTGCTGTGTGTCCAGCATCACGGTCTCAGCAGAAGCCCCAGTCGATGACGCCCTTGTGAGAGGCCTTGGTTAGGCCAAGGCATGGGGCGTCCTTCTTGGACGGCCCCCGTCCTGAGGCACAGCACGCAGCCTTCCTTAGGCTTCCGCACCAAACCACCAGGGCGAGTCTTTCAGTCTTCCCAAAAGAGGCCTTTACACGAAAGGCAGCTCGGCTTCAGGCTTATATCTTAGAGCTAAGGCAGTGGTGCTTACTCGAGGTTTCCAGGCTAAGCTTTGAGAAGGCATTCTTCTTTGTGGAGCTACGTGTGTGGGGATGGTGTTGACATTCCACCCTGACTTGTTTCTCACTGGGAGGTCGTAGCGCTTGACCTCGGGCGTTCCCACACACTCCGAGGCAGCAAACCGCTTCCCCGTGTAAGAAGCAAGGCGCTGCCCCGGGGTAGGCCGGCCCCACAGCCCGGGCGCTCCGTCCTCAGGAAGCGGGCCCATTCATCTCACATACTCACTTCTCTCTTCATGCACGATGTTCAGGGAGGACGTTTTTCCCAAAGCTCAGTGTTGATTTGAATTCAGGGCCACACTGTCCCTTTCAGCTTCTAAGCCCCCGGCTGAAATGACTGTGTGTCCCTGAAGCACGCTGTTGCACCAGAGATGCTGGAGGCACCCACTTTTCCCTGCGCAGTAGGGCCAAGCTGTCAGGGTGTGGGCACTTTCCTTCACGTCTGAGAGAAGGCCTTGGGCTTTAGCGGAATGAGGAGTTGACAGGGTACCCTTGGTTAACCTCGTTCAAGAAGCAGAGTGGTTGGAGCCCTTCTCAGTGCTTCTCAGTGTCACCACCGCTTCTCTCTTCATGGGACAGAGTGGGGCTTCCTGTACAAATGCGTTCTCCTGAAGCCATCCCATGGCAGTGGCTCTGCGCTTCCGTCGCTCATTCCGGGAAGGCCTCCCTACACAGAGGGCCCCCAGAGAGGTTTGCCTAAAGGACGGCATCGCCGTCCTGTCATCTCCTCAAGCCAGGTGTGCAGCACAGTGCTCTCCTAAGGTTCGCCCCAGTGGGGCCTAGGATGGCAGGCGTCAGGCTGAGGCTCGAAGGGCTGCTGTCAGAATTCCGCCCCCGCCCTTAGCACTAGAGTGTTTGTTCTGCTGTGGGTCCAGCATCACAGTCGCAGCAGAAGCCCCAGTCGACGCCCTTGTGTGGGGCATCGGTGAGGCCAAGGCAAGGGGCCTCCTTCTTGGACAGACCTTAGGCCTGGCACGCACCCTTCCTTAGGCTTTTTTTTTTTTTTTAATTTATTTTCAGTGTAACAGTATTCATTGTTTTTGCGCCACACCCAGTGCTCCATGCAATCCGTGCCTACTCCAATACCCACCACCTTGTTCCCCCAACTTCCCACCCTCCGCCCCTTCAAAACCCTCAGACTGTTTTTCAGACAGGCTGGGGGAAGTGGGGCTGCTGTCAGAAGTCCGCCCACACCCTCAGCACTAGAGTGTTTGTTCTGCTGTGGTTCCAGCATCATGGTCAAAGCAGAAACCCCAGTCGTCACCCTTGTGCGAGGTTCGGTGACGCCAAGGCTAGGGGCCATCTTCTCAGACCGCCCCAGACCTGAGGCCCAGCACACAGCCTTCCTTAGCCTTCCGCACCAACCCACCAGTATGACTCTTTCTCTCTAGGCGAAAGAGGCCTTCACGGGAAAGGCAGTTCGGCTTCATGCTTATTTCTTGGAGGTAAGGCTGTGGTGCTTACTCGAGGTTTCCAGGCTAAGCTTTGAGAAGGCATCCTTCTCTGTGGAGCTTCGTGTGTGGGGACAAAACCCAGCACCTTCCTAAGAAACAGAGCAATCATTAAAACCAAACTCAAATATCATAGAGATGTTAGAAGTACCTGGGAGGGAGTTTTAAATAACTATGATTATTATGTTAAAGGCTTTAAAGGAAAAAGAAGACAACATGTAAGACAGGTGTTTAAATTTAGAAATTATAATAAAATTTCATTAAAAACACCAAAAAATAAATTGCATAACACAGTCACAAAGAATGTTTTCAATGGGATTAATAGTAAACTGGGCATAGCCAAAGAGAGAATCCATTTACTGGAAGACAGGCATACAGAAGTCACCCAGGCCGAATGCAGGCTATGACTAAGAAGTCGTTAGATGAATGAAATAAACACAAGGAAGTTAGTGGGGAAGAAAAACCCAACCCAAGTAACTGGAACCTAGTGTTTTGACTGGATAACACAAAGCCTTAAGGCCAAAAGAACTAAGGGGTTATTGCATTCTAGTTGGTAACCTTGTTTCACATGCAACTGTGGGACATATTTTCAAACTGCATTATATGAGTAGTAGGCTTGAGCAAATGAATACATTTTAGTAATGAGAGTCAGAGATCTCACTATTGGAGAAAAAAAGTGCTATATCCCAAGGTCACAGGAGCCACATTTAAAAAGATCTCTCAGTGACCAATGCTGAAATAATCAAAGCAACACAATAAATAATAATAATATTATGTTATAACCCCTCAATAAAATATATGTCTATGAATCTGAAGACTTCAGTTTTTAGCCCAACATATAAAATGATTGGAAATCATTACTCTTACTCTTACAATGAGAAAGCAAAACTAGACAAACTGAGAATCAGTGAGTTTCTCAGACACACCAAAGAAATGAGGTTGCAGGACAAACTGCATTCCCCAAAACTCAAGAGTCTGGTGTATCCAGAGAGATAATGCTCCTGAGACTGGCTTACCTGGAACAGGAGCTGCCAGTCAAGGATCAGTTATGCAGTATGCATTAGGAATTTCCAGACTGCAGAGAGACTATAGGCAGTGATAAGGTCCTTGAGGATGCAATTAGAAGGGCCCCCCACACCTTCCCAGGCTTTTCCTCCAGGAACCCCATAAGATTTTCACTGGGAGATCAGAGAAAGCTCCTAAGGAGCTTGTCCTTGTTCTTCCACAGTTCTTCTCCTCTGTTGTATTCCATTCCATTCCGTTTTCCTGGTCCTGACAGGCAAAGGGGGTAGTTCGTGTTGCAAAACTCTCACAAACCCTTCCTCTGTAACAAGGGCCTAATCTCCAGGATGGAGGACATGACTAGAGCATGAATTGGAAACATATCCCATTTTGGGGAAAGGAAATACACTCCACCCTAGACCAGTCATACCTTCCCATGTCACCTAAGGCGGGGTCAACAAAGAAAAGGACATGAGGAAATATACTAGAAATGTTACAGCTGGAGAGGAGACTAGTGAATAAGAGTGAGCAAAGCTCTGCTCCTGGAGGAGAAGCAGAAATACCTCATAGGCCAAATCCCCAAGACAGGCACATTAAAAGATGGACACTTAATCAGAAGATTAGAGCACATCCCTTTTTTTCTCCATAACCTATCACAATACTAACAAACCTCCAGAAGTAATAAAGGTGGATTATAGAAAAAGGGCTGCAAGACACACATACTCTCTAAAAACAGTACAAAAGGAAACTGAAAGCCAAGAGGGAAGAAAAACAAGATCACCAGAGTAATGCAAAACCTCTGGTGCTTACCGTGAAAATAAACATGCAATGTACCCAAACTCCTAGCCAGATTAACATAAATCCTCATACTAATGGTCTACTTACCTCAGTTACTGTTTCTTTGAACAATATGTCTGGTATCAACAAAATTCATATGGCATTCTACAAGAGACAAAGAAGTCTCTGAAGAGACAAAACAAGTATCAGAACAGGACTGAAATATAAAAAAGATGTTGAAATTACTTCAGGAAATTTTAAGTAACAATGACTAATATGGTCAAAGCTCTCGAGGGAAAAGGAGATAATATGTAAGACCAGATGGAATGTCAGCAGAAAGATGAGAACTATAAGAAAGGAGGAAAAGGAAATGCTAGATGTTAAAGACAGTATTGGAAATGAAGACTGCCTTTGATGGGTGCCATCAGTAGACTGGACATGACTGAGGAAAGAATCACTAAGTTTTAATATAAGTAAATAGAAACTTCTCATACTGCAATGCAAAGAGACAAAAAGAAGGAAAAAAGGATAGGATGGGATGAAACAGAATGGAATAAAGAAGAATCTCCCAGAACTGTGGAAAAATATCAAAAGTTGTGATATGCCTATACTTAGGAATATCAGAGAAAAAAAGAATGGAACAGAAAAACATTTGCAGGAATAATAATGGCTGAGAACTTTCCAAATTAATGATAGATACCAAAGCATAGAAACAGAAGTTTAGAGAATAGAATACTAAAAATACACACAGACACATCACAGAGTTAAAGTGCAGGGAAAGGAAGATAAAGAGAAAATACTGATGGAATTCAAGTTTTTGGGGAACACTTTCCATACAAAGAACAAGATAAAAATTACAGCAGACTTCTCATTAAAAAAAAAAAAAAAAAAAAGAAAGAAAAGAAAAGAAAAGAAAAAAGAAAAGAAAAGAAAAAAAGGCAAACCAGAGTGTAATGAGATCTTTAAAATGCTTGGGTGCTTGGGGGATGGAAAAAACTCTGCATCTATGAATTCTATATCCTTTGAGATTATCCTTCCAAAGTAAAAAAGAAATAGTTTCTCAGATAAACAAAAACTGGGAGAATTCCCAGACAGCTGACATGCCCTGCAAAAAATGTTAAAAGAAGATTTTCGGCTGGGTGCTGCCAGCTGGCCTTGTGGTGGAGCGGACTGCGTGTTCGAGAGCGCGCGGAGGTTCAGCTCGGTCCCAGGGGGCCCCCAGCCAGCAAACCCAGCGCTTGCCGGACCGCGGCATGACCTCCAAAGACTTGGCCAACAGCCCAGAACGAGAGCCGCAGTCGGCGAGGAGCCGCTCCCGAGGGTGGGGGCGCTCGGGTCTGTGGCTGAGCTGCGCTGTCCCCGAGAGAGACCCTGCCCTCCGGCTCAGGCGCGTCCTCCTTCCCCGGCGCGTCTCCGCAGCCCGGGTTCCTCAGGGTCAGACCCACTGGCCTCGCGCCAGCCAAGCCAGGCGGCTCCTCCCGTGACAGCACTCGGCGCGCCCAGGGCAAGAGACTGGAGCCCCTTGGCTGGAGACCAGCGCGTCGGCCGGCTGCGGGCCCCGGTGGCTGAGGAGCCAGGCCGCGTGGCCGGCAGTGCGAACGTCAGTGGGGTCACGACCCGACCCGGAGCCACGCGAGCTGCTGGCGGGCTGGGGAGGGCCCGTCCCACGGTCTGCGGTCCTCGGAGCCCCGCGGCTGACACTCGGCTCCCTCAGCTGTGGCTGCTTGGGGGCTTCTTGTGCTTCTCGCAGCCTCTCGGCCACTCGGGATGTTGAGGGTCACTGCGACCCCCCACGGTGGAGCCACTGGAACGCCGCAGGGCTGTGGGGCCGGGGCACCTGGGCCCGCGGACTCTGACGGCCAGTGGCTGGCCTCGTGCTGACCACATCCCAGCGTCCAGCTCCTGCATGGCGCTTCCTTCGCCTCCGTGCTCTCCTGCAACGGGAGGACACTGACCGCTCTCTGTCCACCTCCACACTCCAGGCCGCGACACTGGCGTCCTTGTCACAGCAACTCGCTAGGTCTCCTTTACCCACAGCGTAGGACGCTTTCCACCTCCCTCCTCCCTCCTTCTGTTTCTCTTTCCTCGTTCTTTCTCTCTCTCCCTTTCTCTCCTTCTGTCTGTCCGTGTCCCCAGCCCAGCCGTATGCACAGTCAGTATGTAGTGACAGCCGAGAAGTTCAGAGCCGGAGACAAACAGGCGCTGTTGCCGGGAGAGCACACACCCTGCGGCCTTCTCTGCTACTATGAAAACAAAATAAAACACCCCCCCAAACCCCAAACACCCCCTAATTAAAACTGTCGAGAAAGAAACAACAGGCTCCAAAGGTATTCCCTTGTGTTAAGTCCCACATCTGCAGACAAGACTTAACACCCAACCGACCTGCGGCTTCAGCCCTCCCTGAATGTCCATCTGGCATCACCTTGTCAGCGCTAGTGAGGCCACTAGCCTGATAGACCTTCTGTCCCTGTAGGAAGGCGACCTTGCCTGAATCAATCCACTCTTTGCTACAAATGCTGTTCTCCTGCCTCTTTCCACCTCTGAGAGATGTTCATTGTGTGCCACTCCTGGAGCTCCTTCCTGTTTGCTAGAAGGGGTGCTGCCCAAGGCATGAATTGTTGAATAAAGCCAATAAGATGTACCAGATCTACTCCGTTAATTTTGTTTTTTAACAAATCCAGAAAGCAACTACTCAAGGATTCTGAGAGTTCATTAAAGTTGTATTACGAAGGGAAGTCAGAGTTCAAGAAGCCGCACTGGCTAAGTTTCCTTTTTTATGTTCCATCTTCGACGTGAAGACCACACTAGTCCAGAAGAGCATACAGACACAGAGAGCAGAGTCTTGAGATTTACCCTCTATCAGTCTGAGGGCCAGGAATGGGATCCTCGGGAGACTGAGAGGCTGACAGTATGGGAGGGAATCAGTTGTTTTCTTGATTTCCCTTTTCTGTCCTTTATAGGCCGCCTCTTTTCTCTCCTGACCATGACCTGTGGCAGCTCAAATCCCAGGCTTTTTGCAGCAGTGACAACAGGAGAACCCAAAACCCTATGAGAAAACTTGTCTTTCTGGCCAGACACATTAAACTGGATAGGAGGGCCCAGTAGTCTAAGATTTATTGTTTCTTTTCTTGTCTCTGCTGCACCAAGCAGCTGTACACAGGCACCTCCCACCCCAAAGGGAGACCCCAAGGGCCGTGAGAGCTAGGAGCACTGGCAGAGGGAATTTCCCAAGTCCACGTCTGAACAGACACAAATCCTAGGGTGGCCTCCAAAGTACATCTGTACAGAAAATACCTGCACACTGCAGTGGAGCACTGAACTTCGAGCACCAAACCATGACAGTGACCATAGATCACTTCCTGGACAAACCCCTGAGACACCAGTGCATGGGCCATGTCCACTCAGTTCAACAAGATTGTCAGGTGGTGAGACTAGAATTCTGCCCATGAAACTGAGCCTGTCCCAGCCAAACAGGGCTGATTGCCTGTAAAAACAAAATCCACAATATTTAATATTTTCCAGAGCATTTCAACAGGAGACAGAAATTTTAAAATATAACATAAAAAAATACTCAGGATAAAACCCAAATATATTTGACATACAAAGGGTCACAAAATGATAACCAATAATCCAAGGGAAGAGACAATCATCAGAGGCCAATCCCAAGATGACGCAGATGTTGAAATTATCTAAGACTTTAAGGCAACTACCTATCATAACTACACTCCTTGAGAACAGGGTAGATAGTGAAGAGAAAGTGAAGTTTTCAATAAAGGAGGGGAAAGTATGAAAAAAAAAAAGAAACAGAAATTTTGGAACTGAAACTTACAGTAGATGAAATAAAACAATTCCCTGGATGGGCTTGTGTGTGGAAGGCAGACAATGGGAAGTGAATTTGAAGATAGACCCATAGCAATTATCCAATAGGCAATTAATTATAATCCAATTATCCAGAGAGGAAAGCAAACTGGAACCATGGCATAGCCATAGGACCCAGTGGGACAATATCCCAAGTCTAACACCCACATGCCCAGATGAGAGTGGAGAGAGTCCAGTGCTCAAAGAGCAATTATTTGAATTAGTGGATTAATTCCATACTGGAGGTCAAACCATGTAAAACCATGTCAAACCCTTGTAAAACCTCCCCAAATACGGTGCAAGACAACATTTTACAGATTCAAAAATTCAGTGATCCACAAACAGGATAAACTAAAAAAAAAATGTGTAGACACATCCTACTTATCATGCTACAATGAGGCTTAAGGAAAATATTTGAAAAGGTGAAAAAAATAAAATGTTTTCCCTCAGCACAAATGAACAACAGTGTCCCCATTTTAAGAAGTTCATCTGTGACTGTTTCTCTCTGCAGAAGACATTTAAACCAACAAATAAAGTGGAGCGAGGGGCACTGTGGCTCTGGGAAAGATGTGCAAAACATGAAGTAAAATAAAAATTTGGGGCGCCTGGATGGCTCAGTGGGTTAGGCCGCTGCCTTCGGCTCAGGTCTTGATCTCAGAGTCCTGGGATCGAGCCCCGCATCGGCCTCTCTGCTCAGCAGGGAGCCTGCTTCCTCCTCTCTCTCTGCCTGCCTCTCTGCCTGCTTGTGATCTCTCTGTCAAATAAATAAAATCTTAAAAAAAAAAAAAAATAAAAAAAAAAAAAAAAATAAAATAAAATAAAAATTAGTGGGCAAGTTATATAAATATTTGGAACCTCAAACAAAAATTGGGTTTGACATAAGTGACTCTTAATCTCACAAAACAAACTGAGGGTTGATGGGGGGAGGGGGTTGGGAGAGGGGGGTGGGGTTATGGATATTGGGGAGGGTATGTGCTATGGTGAGTGCTGTGAAGTGTGTAAACCTGGCGATTTGCAGACCTGTACCCCTGGGGATAAAAATATATGTTTATAAAAAATAAAAAAAAATTGGGTTTGATTTAGAGGCAAATAAATGAGTTTTACTTTTTTTACCCCTCTGGCTCATCATCTGTGGTAATGACCAACAAATGAAACCACTGTAAGGTGAGTAATTAAATATAAGCAGGGTTGGCTGAACACATTGCCTGTTCTACTTCTGAAAGTCAAGGGCCCTTGGAAGCTTACTCAAAAGGCATTAAAACATCAACTGCTTCAGGCTCCAGCTTACTCAATAAAAATGGCATTTCTCAGTGGAGTTTCTCCTGTTGGCATCCTGCGATGACATTCAGGCCTAATATGTGGCAGTGTGGACAATCTGCATATCCTGCATAGGGCCTTCTACCACACAGTGTGTCCTACCTACCAACATCCTCATTTCTTAGGAACCACAGACAGTGACGATGAAATTTCAAGGGATTTAGAATCTGAGAGCACCTGGGTGGCGACTGCCTTTGGCTCAGGTCATGATCCTGGAGTCCCAGGATCAAGTCCTACATCAGGCTCCCTGCTCAGCGGGGAGTCTGCTTCTTCCTCTGACCCTCCCCCCTTCTCATGCTCTCTCTCTCTCTCTCTCTCATTCTCTCTCTTTTTAAAAAAAAAAAAAGAATCTGAATGTGCACATATCCCCTACATGCCCAGAGTAGAGCTCTTGACTGCATGAAACGAACTTCCTTTCATAATCAGAGACATTTTCTTAACACATATTTATGCCTTTGAAACTCCAGTTTCCAAATTACCCACGCTTATCACAAAAGGGAAAAGCACTCTAAAGAAGAAGTATGCAGGGAAATTGAAAGAACACTTGGATGAGAACCTTCTGTGCTGACACACGGGGAGAGTGGGGCTTCACTGGTCTCCAGGCACAGCAGCTCCCTTCAGTCTTGACCCTTAGCTACAGGTGTGGGAGTGTCTGCAGATCTGCCAAACAGGGCCCCTCGCCACCCAAACAGGTCGTGTTTGAGAAGGGCATCGTTTGACCTCTAGACGTGTGAATCCAAAGGAAGTGATGCAGATTACAGCAAAGGTTTGCTCTCATTTGAAGAAGAGTGAGCAGGTAATGTGTGATCTGCTGAATATGGGCTGAGAAGGAAGAGAAAAAGATTTTTGTTATTAGAATACAGTTCTTGTATGACCTGATCCCATCAGACTGAAAAATATATGTTCCTAGCTGTGGAGAGCAGGCTATTTTAATGGTATTTTAGCCATAAAAATTGCAACTGGGTATACTCATGAATTTTAAATGTTTTTATCCTTATATTTTTCCTACGTAATTCTTACTAATGAGATCATCTGAATAAGGACTTTGTGATTGCTATTTAATAGGAAAAACTAAGGATTTCAGGTTTTGTATTTTGAGGAAGGGAAGAATTACTGCCAACTCTGATCTTCAGTGTGTCTTGGCTTCTCCCTAGCACGGAGGCCGGGATGACATGGTCCCTGCTCAACGTTTTGCATCACACTGCTGGAAATAAACACAAAATCCCTAAAAAAAAGAAGAAGAAGATTTTCAAGCATAAGGAAAGAGATATAGATCATTATAGATCAAATATAGATCAAATATAGAATTTCCATAAAAGAAAGGAGAGCATCAGAGAAGGAATATGTGAAGGTAAAATAAATTATTCTCTTTTGTCTTATTCTTAACTGATCTAAAGGACAACAAGTTGGGCAGTAGTAGTATTTTGGATAGCTATATGAATAAATGAAATAAATAACAATGTCACCAGAGAGAGAAGGGAAGATTTGGGATACTAGGTTATAATGTATTGGCACTCTGTGTAAAGCAGTATATTGTTACCTAAAGATGTACTTAGATAAACTGAACATGTATATTGTAAACCCTAGGAAACCACTAAAAAGAGTTTTTAAAGGAAGTTGAAATGATAGAAACAGAAAGGAATTAAAATGAAATCATATAAAATATACAGTGAGTTTATACTGACATAAATAAGATATTAAATAAGTAAGAGGTTGAGAAGGAACAACTCCTCCTAACAAAATATTTTGAATTAATAAACATAGACTGAGGGAACTAAAAAGCCACCATTAGAACACCATAGTAGGAATTGCTGTAGTCAACATCCATTGGTGAATGCTAAGACTGGTTAACAATAGAAGAAGAAACAGATTTTTACATCGTTCTCATTTAAGCTTATCTTTCTTAAAACACTTAGTATTACAAAGGGAAAATAATGACTTTACAATGAAGAAACCTTCAGACTCCACCTTAGTGTGTGATCAAGATTAACATCACTGGTAATGAGACATATCCCATGTGCCCCCTGATAAAGATGTACTAAGAAGGGTTCATTTTCTGTGGTCTTCTTCCTCAAAGTGCATACCATTAAGATCTTTGTGAAAAAAGCATAATAGAATCCCAAAATAAGATACATTCTTCAAAATACCTGACCAACACTCTTTAAAAGTGTCATAAAATCAGGGGGAAAAAATAAGAACCTGTCAGATTAAAAAAGACTGAAGAGTCACAAGTAGATGTAAGAGAAATCTTGGTTGGATTCTGAAACAGAAAGTGAACATTTAAAAAACTGGCATCATCTGAATAAAATTTAAATATTTAAATTTAATATTTAAAGACAAATGAATATGTGTTTGGTAAATGGGACAAATAAAACATTTTTCTGGCACTCCCAATAAATATGAAATGTTGAATAATAAACTTCTCTGGTTTGAGAGTACACATCTGTTGATTAGCTCTGAAAACTTGGGGTATTATTTCCCCAAAGTCCAAGCATCTTTCCTAGGGATCAGTACTTAATAATGATGTGCTTTCTGTCCACGGTAAATTGTAATAATTCTGCTAAAAAAAAAGAAAGAACATATTGGCCATTTTGATTTCATGTTTGCTCAAAGCAAGAGCAAATTCTCCTTCAGAACAGATGAATGCACTTTATAAGAGGATTGGTGTGCCAGTCACAGCCAGAGTCAACATGCCTGAAAGAACCCCTTTGCCAAAAGTTAATTATGACACTTAAGAAAAGCTTCCTACATGTTTTTTTTTATTTAATTTTTAAAATTTATTTTCAGTCTAACAGTATTCATTGTTTTTGCACCACACCCAGTGCTCCATGCAATCTGTGCCCTCTCCAATACCCACCACCTGGTTCCCCCAACCTCCCACCCCCCGCCTCTTCAAAACCCTCAGATGGTTTTTCAGAGTCCATAGTCTCTCATGGTTCACCTCCCCTTCCAATTTCCCCCAACTCCCTTCTCCTCTCTAACTCCCCTTGTCCTCCATGCTATTTGTTATGCTCCACAAATAAGTGAAACCATATGATAATGGACTCTCTCTGCTTGACTTATTTCACTCAGCATGTTTTTAAGTTGTATATTTCAGTTTTGCTTCTCTAGCTCTTCTGTGCAAGGAACAGTCATGGTTTATGTTTTCATTTCTCCATACAGAATCTATGATTAAGTTCTGTCCCTAAAATTCACAGATGGAAATCACCATTCCGTAGCTACCAACTGCCAAACTCAGTCAGTTAATAACTGGGGATTAAACTTAATTTAGATGAATTTGTATTAGTATAGAGTTTGTAAATCAGTTGTTTTCATATTAGTTTACATGTTGTCTAGACATGACTCATGTTAATTCTTTGCGTGGTTCAACTACTAATTAAAGACTTTAAGGGTAACAGATGCAAACTTTTGTTTAAAGCTCTAAACATAAATCAAGGTTGGAGTGGTGGTCCAGTGTATTTTAGGTTAGGATTTTTTTTATGTTGGTACAAAGCTACATATTAAAGTCTGAAATGGATTTAGTTTAGCCAGTTTAACATGGAAATGGCTTCTGATAAAGATGACAGGGATAGGTTTAATTGATGGTAAGATAAATTTTAGAAAAATAGGAAAATTGTTAAAAATTAAATTAAGGGACACCTGGGTGGCTCAGTTGCTTAGGCAGCTGCCTCCGGCTCAGGTCATGATCCCAGCATCCTGGGATCGAGTCCCACATCGGGCTCCTTGTTCTGTAGGGAGCCTGCTTCTCCCTCTGCCTCTGCCTGCCACTCTGTCTGCCTGTGCTCGCTTGCTCTCACTGACAAATAAATAAATAAAATCTAAAAAAAAAAATTAAATTAAAATCCCCAAAACTCAATTGGTATGTAAGACACTGAAACAATATTAAAATGATTCTTACTTGCAGATTTCAATTTGTACTTCTACCTCTTCCATTCAGAGTCTAAACCTTATGTAATAGAGTAACTGTTCTTTGGAAAGTAATTCTGATAATTCATTTAATTCTAGTATCTTTTGAACTTCTTGGCATTTAATGATCTTAATTTTCTGAATACAGTAGGAGTTGTGGTAAAAACTAAACCAACTAAAGCAAATTGGAAGCATTTTCTTCATTTCTTACTACTCTCCAAAATCAAAAAAACAAAATTGGTGACCTATGTTCAAGTTTCAGAAACATAATTAGAGGTCATTTGTTTACTAGTTCACAAATTTTCCTTAAAAATCAGAATTAATAAAAATCCCAACCCTTAAATTTCAGTTTTCCTTATTTGGCTTATATCTGAATTTTAAGATGGACAAGCCCATTAGAACAAATCATTATTTTAATTTGTTTAAATTTTCCTGAATTGGGTTAGGAAGTGAGCTTTCCCATTTTCAGAATGGATGTCACAGATACCTAGTTTCTTTAAATCAGTGTCAGTTATGCATTATGTATTTTATAACCCTATTTTTATTTATTGGAATATCCATTTTCTCCCTACAAAAATAGCATTACTTATACACACATGAGAAAGTCACTGCAGAAAACAAAAAGACTTGATGTTATGTCAATGTGATTCACGTATTCCCTATTCTTGGATGGATAGAAAGGATGAAATGCCATTTCAACACTGCCTTTGTTCCACAGCTTGTCATATGTATCTTGTATTACTCTTAAGCATGACATTTCTACTCTGCTAGTAATTCTATTATTTTTTTGGTAATCTGTAGGAAAGACTGTCCCTACCAGTAAAATGACTGAAAATTGAATCTTCATGAAACTATCTTTAAATATAAACAAGCATTAACAACATAAACATTATTCTATTTATCTATATACCACTAGTGATTCCTACTGTTACCTTTGTCTCTGAACAAGTCTATAATTTGGGAGAGGTTTCATGAAGTTTTATTTTCAAAATATCACTTTTTAAGAATTAGCAAATAACTTTCAACTTAAAATTTGCAAATGAAGTAGGAGGGAATTTCCATGTACTATTTACCAACATTTCACCAAGTGATTTACATTCAAAATAAAGTTTATATTCAGAATGGTTGTTGGTGTTCTCTCTCTCTTTCTCTTACTCATTCTCTATCTCACCTTATATAACTGTATATATATATATATGTACGATATCTTTTTGGTTTTGTTTTTATTTTTTCTGTGTGTGCATAATACCTCTGTAATGAAGATAATATTACCATGACTCCAAGGGGACTTTGATTAATTAGTAATCATTTCCCTATTGCTTTGACCATTATCTAAAACAAACTTTTTTTTTTTAATTTGCCTTGGGTCACTGATGTAGTATACTAACTAGTTTTGTTCCACAGCTTGGACTTACACTCAATAAATAGTCATAGAAATCACAGTGAGGATTTATAAATGTGATTTCTAAATATATTCAAATCACACCAAAGATCTAAGTTGCTCTCTGGATGCAAATGCACAATAAGAGAAAAACGGAAAATCTAGACTTAGGCAGAACACTTTGTACAAAACCTTTTTACATATTATAAGCAGAAACTTGTCTTATTTATACAGTATATCTTTGGCCCAGCATAATGTTAGTTGAAAGAAAGAAATCAAGTTCCACTCCTAGGCATATAACTTAAGAGTACATCATGACTTCAGTCGAAAGAAAGGAAGTTCAGTCAGAGTATCAAAGTTTGAAGCTATGGGATGAAAGTTTTCTTTGGAATGAATGGATGAGAAGCATTAGAATTTAACTGCCATCTCAATATTTCTTAATTTTTTAACAACTTTGCATTGTTCTGAACAGCATCTCAAAGGGTGTGCCAAGATAATCAATTATTAGGGAAAGATTATAGCTCATCATATAAGAGCTGGATTCCAAGAGATGCTCAAATTTCACAGTCCACACTTTCCATACATTTTTCATTGGGTGCCCTTTAAAAAGTTGTCCTGAGTATGTCTAACCATCCATCCTTCTTTTTCTTATGCTTTCTGTGGGTCACTGCCTGGTCTTAGGCCCAGAAACTCAACCCTGGCATTCAACAGTGGAGGGATCTAAATAATATCTTCTTTTAACCTCAAAGCAATATAACCCTACATATCCTATCCAAATAGGATCCCCTTTGCTAGTAATCAAACAGTGAAGATAAATGAAAACTTTGAAGTAACTTGTCTTTTGTTGGAATTTTCATATCATGTTCTCATGAAACTTACTGTAATAAGTAAGCCCAATAAGATAATAATATAATACTCAATATGGAGTAAATTTAAGTTCCATAAGTTTTAATGGGACAAATCATGTCATCTACAAATAGGTCAGGTTTATTTCTTTCTTTTCTGTTTTTCTTTTCCATTTTTTACCATTTTTGTACTTGTTAGAACTCCCAGCACTGTGCTGAATAAAAAGGATAAGAACGGACATCCTTGCTTTGTTCCCAATTTTAGGAAGAAAGCATTATTTTTCACCATAGTATAATGATAGCTGTTTTTCTTTTGTTAATCTATTGAGGAATTTCCCCTTCCATTTCTACATTTCTAAGAGCTTTTATTATGAATCATTGTTAAAATTTGTCTTTTTTACTTCCTGGATTGGATGATAGGATGATGCAATTTTTCTTCCTTAGCTTGTTAACAGGATGGATTGTGTTGATTGATTTTCGAATACTGAACTAGACTGCTATCCTAGGATACTTGGTCATGGTGTATAATTTTTTTTCTCAATTTTATTAGCTAATATTTTAAGGATTTTTTGTGACACTAATATCATAAATGAATTGGAAAGTGTTCCTTTAAAAAAAAAAGAAAGAAAATGTTCCTTTTCTTTTTTTTTTTCCTATTTTCTACAAAGATATTATAAAGTTGCTGTTAATTCATCTTTAAAAGTTTGTGGAGTTTTCCAGTAAAGCTGCCTGTCCTTGAACTTTCTTTCCTGGAAGTATTTTTTTATTAAGATTTTATTTATTTATTTGACACAGAGAGAGAGAGAGAGATCACAAGTAGACAGAGCAGCAGGCAGAGACAGAAGGAGAATCAGGCTCCCCACTGAGCAGAGAGACTGATGTGGGGTTCAAACCCAGGACCCTGGGATCATGACCCGAGCCGAAGACAGAGGCTTAACCCACTGAGCCACCCAGGCTGCCCCTTTCCTGGGAGTTCTTAAATTACAATTTCAATTGTTTTAGTAGTTATAGGAATATTCAGTCTATTTCATATCAGAGGAGTTGTGGTTATTTGTTTTCTTTGAGGAATTGGTCCATTTTGTGGAAACTGTCACATTATGTAAGGAAAGTTATTTGGTGTATACCCCTTTTATTCTTTTAAGTCACCAGTGTCTGTAGTAATATCCCATAACATTTCATTGTGTGTCATCTCTGTTTTTTTCTTTGCCATTATTGCTGGAGATCTGTTAATTTGATTAGATTTTACAAAGAACTAGCTTATAGTTTAATTGGTTTTTCTGTGTCGTTTTCCTGTTTTCACTTTATTTCTTCTTTTACGTTCATTTATTTTTTTTCTGTTTTCCTCAAGCTTATTTTGCTCTTCTTTTTTACATGTTTTTTTTTTAAGTTGAATGCTTAGATTGTTGTAATGAGACATTTTCTTTTCTTTTTTTTTAAGATTTTTTATTTATTTGACAGAGAGAGACTAGGCAGAGAGGCAGGCAGAGGGAGAGGTGGAAGCAGACTCCCTGCTGAGCAGAAAGCCCGATGATGCAGGGCTCGATTCCAGTACTCTGGGATCATGATCTGAGGCAAAGGCAGAGGCTATAACCCACTGAGCCATCCAGACACCCCTGGACTTTTTCTTTTCTAATGTATATTTTTAGTGCTACAAATTTTCCTCTTAGCACTGCTTTATCTGTAACCCACAAAATTTGAATTGTTGTATTTTCATTTAACTCAAGGCACTTTATAAAATTTTCTTTAAAATTTTGATTCATGGATTATTTAAAAAGGTGTGATTTAGTTTTCAAGTGTTTTATGTTTTCTTATTATTTCTCACTTATTTATTTCTAGTTTGATTCCATTGTGGTCAGAGAGCACACTCTGTAGGATTTCAAGTCCTAAAATTTTTGAAGATTGATTTATTTACTTGTTGGAGAGAGAGAAAAGGAGAAAGAGCATGATCAGGGGGAGCAGCAGGCAGAGGGAGATGGAGAATCAGGCTCCTTACTGAGCAAGGAACCTGATGTGGGACTCAATCCCAAGACCTTGGGATCATGACCTGAGCTGAAGACAGATGATTAACTGACTGAGCCACCCAGGATTCCCTCAAGTTTTATAATTTGTTGAAATTTCATGGCCTAAGATAATTATATATTTGGTATTTATCCCATGAGAATTTGAAAAGAACGTGTTTTCTACTATTATCAGGTAGAATGTTCTATAAATGCCAATTAGATCTTATTGACAAATGGTATTATAAAACTCTTCTAAATAATTGCTAATTTTATTTCTAGTTGTAGTTTAAAAAGGGGTCTTGAGGTCTCGAATTATAATTGTGAACATGTTCATTTCTTCCTTTCAGTTCTCTCAGGATTTGATATATACATTTTGCAGCTCAGCAACAGTTTGGTGCTCAAAGAATTATGATGGCTGTATCTTATTGCTGTGGTAGATTGGACTTTTTACCATTATATCATGTCCCTGTCTGTCTCTCATAATTTTCTTTGCTCTGAAGTCTATTTTATTTTTTAATTTTTTTATTTTTTTCAGCATAACAGTATTCATTATTTTTGCACCACACCTAGTGCTCCATGCAATCCGTGCCCTCTACAATACCCACCACCTGGTGCCCCCAACCTCCCACCCCCCACCCCTTCAAAATTCTCTGAAGTCTATTTTATCTGATAGTAATATAGTCAGATAAAATAGACTTCAGTCTATTTTAATTATTATATATATATAATATACATATATTATATATATATATATTATAATGTCAGTCTTGCTTTCTTTTGATAAGTGTTTACATCAAAAATCTTTCTTCCATTGTAATTTTAAGCAGCATATACTGTTTTATTTTTGGTGGCATTCAGGGCAGGGGAGGTTCTTTGTTACTGCTAGGCAGGGTGGTCTTCTTGTGGGCTCCACTGACATTATGGTGAAATCAACCTCATTACAACCTCATCATGGTAAACGTTTTGACTCTCCCCTAGGTCTCCTTTGACAATATTGTAGTGGAGAGGGGGCAAGGTGTCCTCTTTGTTATCATCCAGTGGGGGGTAAAACTTCCACTTCCCTGTTTGGCAATCCAGTGACATGTTTAGTTGCCATGACAGCCTTGCAGGTAGAGAAACCTAAGTTCCCCACTTAGCATTTGCTGGTGTGGGTGGAGTGGGGCCACAGTTTTTCTGTGGTGTTTCCTTGGAGTAAAGCAGCTATAATTTAAAAGTTCTGCCTTGTGAGGCTGTACCTTTGAATAGAGAAAACAGGCTTTAATTGTGAATGTTTTGCCTGTGCTGCATTATACTTCCTTGTTGCCCATTTCTTCAGCTTCAAGTCTGGGATATATGAGGCCAAAAGAAAACCTAGACTACTAAACACTGTTGATCATCAGTTTCTGAGGTCCCTGAACAATCTATTTACATCTCTCCATCTTTTAGAGTCTTCTTATCTTTATTTTATATAGAATACCCAGGCTTTCAGTTGCACTCCATGGGGAAAAATAGATAGAAGTATGTCTACTCCACCTAGAAAGTAGTAGAGGTCTCCAGGGAAAATTTTAAAAGCTACAGGCCTAAAAACATAATTAGTTGGATTTTCAGATAAACTTACCAGTAGAAGCTAGACTTTGATGTCTTTTGAATCCCAGACAATTATTTGCCAGGTCTTAGATAGTAAAGATTGTCTTTGGTAGATATTTGAGAAAGACCTTATAATATCTAAATTATTTGTTTAGTCAAATAATCCCAAATTCCAGTGGTTTACAGTAGCAACCTTCTGTCTCCCTTACAAAATAGTCTTCAGGTCAGTTATGGTTCAACTTCAGGCTGTGTCAGACTCAGGTTTTCTGATTTAGGGATATGGTCTGCTCCTCATGTTTTCTCATTCTGGAACCAAGCCTAAAGGAGAAATTCTCTGAATATATGCTGTTCTTTCATGGCAAGGGCCGAAATAAGAAACTGACAAATATATGAAATGGCCATTAAAGCTTTCACACAGAACTGATATATTTTTGCTTTTGTTCCTATTTCATTGGCTAAATCAAGTAACGTGGTCAAACCTAAAATCAATTGGGTATAGAGGTATATTACTTTTATACAAGGCAAATAAGTTACATGGCAAAGAGCACTGATATATAATCTTTCAAAGGAGGGAGTACATAAATATGAAGTTTTTACTATCATAATCAGAATTCTCAGGCTCTAGGTTAATTGGAAAAAAACATGATTTGATTTGACATATATTTTGAAATAGAGAATTGTCAAAATATATATTTTTTTCTTTTTAAGATTTTATTTATTCATTTGAGAAAGAGAGAACACAAGCAGTGGGAGGGGCAGAGGGAGAGGGCAGACTCTCCACTGAGCAGGAAGCCCAATGCGGGATTCCATCTTGGGATCTCCATCCCAGGATCCTGGGGTCGATGACCCAAGCAAAATGGCAGATGCTTAAGTAAATTAGCCACCCAAGTGCCCCTCAAAATATATTTTGTATTAAAGATGCGAACCTCAAGGTGACTTGATTTCAGCTTAGATCGTGATCTCAGGCTTGTGAGATCAAGGCCTGTATCAATCTCTGCTCTCAGTGGCGAGTCAGCTTCTCTCCCTCTCTCTCTCCCCACCCCACACGATCTCTCTCTCTCTCTCTCAAATAAATAAATCTTTTAAAAAATTAATAAAGATGTAAACCTTATCCTGGGAAAAAAAGCAGCTCTATAATATGTTGCAAAGGCTTTTTTTGCATATGTTTTAAAAGATAAGAATAACTAGTTATTAACTTAAAGTGATGTGTCAAGTAGGTTACCTGAAATGCATGTTAGGTTTCAACTTAATTTTTAAAATAAATATCATGAAAATTATCTCCAGGTCAGTACTTTTCAGACTAATTATGGTTTAGTTTTCATTCCAAAATCTCCATTAGAATACAGGTGTATCACAGGGTGCCTGAGTGGCTCAGTGGGTTAAAGCCTCTGCCTTTGACTCATGTCATGATCCAAGGGTCCTGGGATGGAGTCCCACATCGGGCTGTCTGCTCAGCAGGAAGCCCGCTTCCTGCTCTCTATCTGCCTGCCTCTCTGCCTACCTGTGATCTCTGTCTGTCAAATAAATAAATAAACTATTTTTAAAAAATACAGTCACATGGGCTTAAGACTTCAACACAAGGATTTTGAAGGTTCAGTTCAAAGACAGTTCAGTCCATAACAGTAACCAAAGTGGATAATTAACATAGAGGTGTGTGTTTTGGGGGGTGGGGAACATATGGGAAAGAAGAATGAAATCTGTTTTCAAGGTGGATTTGACACAGGCTTCAGCATTTAAGTAGAATTCTAGCAGGTAAATATGGGACATAAGTAAGAAAAAGATTGTAAGTGAAAGATAGGATGCAGTTCCAATAGGAGAAGGAGGAGGTAAGACTGAAAAGGCAGACTAGAAGCCTGTATTAGTTGGTTTGGGCTGCCATAACAAAATACCACAGATGGAGTGACTTAAACAAGAACTTATTTTTTAACAGTTCTAGACTCTAGAAATCCAAGATCAAGGTCACCATTAGGGTTGGTTTCTAGTGAGACCTCTCTTTTTGGTTTGTTTATGGCCACATCCCTGCTGTGTCCTCATGCACATGTGGAGACAGAGAAAGCTCTGGTGGTTCTATCTCTTCTTATAAGGGTACTTGCCCTACAGTATTCAGGCCCCAACCTTATAATACCATTTAACCTCAATTACCTCCTTTAAGGCTTTATTTCTAAATACAGTCACATGGGCTTAGGGCTTCAACATAGGGATTTTGAAGGTAGACAGTTCAGTCCATAACAGTTCCAAAAGTGGATAATTCTCAATGTAGACTGCAAATTAGGACTTAATTCAGTTAGAATTAGGGAGCCATTGACACAAAACCTGGGTTAGAACTGTGACATGTAAAGCTTTGTATACCTTCTTAATTGCTTTCCTCTAGGTCTGGGGCTAAATATGACATAGCCCATTGTTAAATTCACAAGGCTCTATACTCGAGGAACTACAGAACACTCATGAAAGAAATTGAAGAAGACACAAAAAGATGGAAGACCATTCCATGCTCTTGGATCAGAAGAATAAACATTGTTAAAATGTCTATACTGCCTAGAGCAATCTATACTTTTAATGCCATTCCGATCAAAATTCCACCAGTATTTTTCAAAGAGCTGGAGCAAATAATCCAAAAATTTGTATGGAACCAGAAGAGACCCCAAATTGCTAAGGAAATTTTGAGAAACAAAAATAAAACTGGGAGCATCACGTTACCTGCTTTCAAGCTTTACTACAAAGCTGTGATCACCAAGACAGCATGGTACTGGCATAAAAACAGACACATAGGCCAGTGGAACAGAGTAGAGAGCCCAGATATGGACCCTCAACTCTACGGCCAAATGATATTCAACAAAACAGGAAAAAATATACAGTGGAAAAAAGACAGTCTCTTCAATAAATGGTGCTGGGAAAACTGGACAGCTATATGCAGAAGAATGAAACTCGACCATTCTCTTACACTGTACACAAAGATAAACTCAAAATGGATAAAAGACCTCAACGTGAGACAGGAATCCATCAGAATCCTAGAGGAGAACATAGGCAGTAACCTCTTCGATATCAGCCACAGCAACTTCTTTCAAGATATGTCTCCAAAGACAAAGGAAACAAAAGCAAAAATGAACTTTTGGGACTTCATCAAAATCAAAAGCTTCTGCACAGCAAGGGAAACAGTCAACAAAACACAGAGGCAACCCACAGAATGGGAGAAGATATTTGCAAATGACAGTACAGACAAAAGGTTGATATCCAGGATCTATAAAGAACTCCTCAAACTCAACACACACAAAACAGATAATCACATAAAAAATGGGCAGAAGATATGAACAGACACTTCTCCAATGAAGACATACAAGTGGCTATCAGACACATGAAAAAATGTTCATCATCACTAGCCATCAGGGAGATTCAAATTAAAACCACATTGAGATATCACCTTACACCAGTTAGAATGGCCAAAATTAGCAAGACAGGAAACAACATATGTTGGAGGGGATGTGGAGAAAGGGGAACCCTCTTACACTGTTGGTGGGAAAGCAAGTTGGTGCAGCCACTTTGGAAAACAGTGTGGAGATTCCTCAAGAAATTAAAAATAGAGCTTCCCTATGACCCTGCAATCGCACTCCTGGGTATTTACCCCAAAGATACAGATGTGGTGAAAAGAAGGGCCACTGTACCTCAATGTTTATAGCAGCAATGGCCACGGTCGCCAAACTGTGGAAAAAACCAAGATGCCCTTCAATGGACAAATGGATAAGGAAGATGTGGTCCATATACACTATGAGTATTATGCCTCCATCAGAAAGGATGAATACCGAACTTTTGTAGCAACATGGACAGGACTGGAAGAGATGATGCTGAGTGAAATCAGTCAAGCAGAGAGAGTCAATTATCATATGGTTTCACTTATTTGTGGAGCACAACAAATAGCATGGAGGACAAGGGGAGTTAGAGAGGAGAAGGGAGTTGGGGGAAATTGGAAAGGGAGGTGAACCATGAGAGTCTATGGACTCTGAAAAACAATCTGAGGGTTTTGAAGGGGCGGGGGTGGGAGGTTGGGGGAACCAGGTGGTGGGTATTAGAGAGGGCATGGATTGCATGGACCACTGGGTGTGGTGCAAAAACAAGGAATACTGTTATGCTGAAAATAAAAGAAAAATTCACAAGTACTGATCATACAAATATCCTTAGAGTTTCATTTGATACTAAGTAGTAAATGAATCCTAAAGAAATCTTCATGTATTTATAAAATATCAATATAAATAAATCAAAATTACTTAAACTCAGCCACTCTTTCCTGTTAAAACATTCAGGACTGCTAGATTTTTCTGAGTATAAATCTGAACTGTAGCTCTAAATGTCTCTACAGAATCAGCATCTCTAAAATACTTGATACCAAATAATCCATGTGAAGTAGAGATATGTTTTGTTTTATAATTACTATAAAAATGTGGGTATCAATAAAAAAATCACAGAGTTTCTGTCTTTGCTGGCAGAATATAATTTTAGTTGTTTCTTTTACTGCTTTATTAATTATTAAAAGCTTTTGTCATTTCACTCATGTTTGGCTAAAAAAATTAGGCATGATTTATGGAGGCTTAAAATAAGGCAATATGAAGTTGAAAGCTAAAAGCACAATCTCATTAATTCACGACTTAAAAATTCTGCCACCAAAAGGGGAAAATATTTTGGTACTTCTTTCTCATGATTTTCAATATTGTCTACATAATCTGAACTCATCACATAATTAAATATTCTCTGGTTTTATTTTTGTCAACTCAGTGCTTATGCTTCTTAACTCTTTTTAACTGGTCATGTTTTCCTGTCTGTTAGAATAGACAAGTTATTAAAACAGGTTTTAGTCTGTTTTATTACAATTTATTAAAGAAGATGCCAAAGTAATTCATACTAGCCATAAGTTAAGAAAAAAACTAAAAAGAATGTTTCTTGAGTTTGTAATTTCATACTAAATGTTGAGATGTAGTAAAAGTTATTTTGTCATGTGTGATAAGAACACATCAGATTTCTGTGTAAAACATGGCAGTGCAAGGGTCATTTGACTCTCAGGTAAAGGAACAACATAATGCTTGCTAACCTTGGTTTATCACTTTTGGTTGACTTCCAAAAATCAATATCACATTTAGTAGAAATGACATCTCATTTGAATAAAAATGAAAATTTATAGTTGTAGCATCTTTTTTTTTTAAGGAAGAACCAGTTTATTAATGACAGCCTTAATTACAACCACTCTCAAGTGTAAAAATAAAGGGTAATTAATTAAAATTTAGAACTCACTTGGACTTGCTGATTAGCCTTTCACTGGATGTGCCAAAGGGAGGGCATCTTGCCTGATTCTGAATCAACTGGTCAGATGGAGTTCACTGGAGAATGAGGTAATAAAAAGAGACAAGAGTGCCAACCGCAGTGCTCAAGTCTTCTCCAGGTTGTAATGACACTACAGAATGACAACTGCATGTGGGCAGAGATGATACAGAATTATCTTACAGCCGGGATATGGAATGAACATCTCCAACTGTACAGAGACACAAAAACACACATGCAGTCATACAGACACCCACATTCCAGAGACAATTTTCAAAGAATCTTTGTCCTTCCTCTGAGCAGATTAACACATTCATCAGCCGCCGTGATGCAACATAGGGCTAAAACAGAAAACCTTGCTAAGTTTCCATAAAGGCTGCTCACTGGATGCCTAGTTTTGTGTTGGCAAGTGAGTCATCACTGCAAAAGACACCTGTGGTTTTCCCAGCATTCCACAGGCTATGATCTGCTCCCCAGGAGAGGGACCTCCTGGCAGAAACCAGCTGGGTTCAAATCAAAGGGCAAAATTCATCCCTCCCCAGGCTGGTGGGACAGGTGAGTGGCAGCACCTGAAAGTGGTTTCCCACTTTGGGTCACAGAACACTTGTCTTCCAAACACTGCCTTCCAAAGTATTTGTGCTTTGTTACCATCCTGATGTTTAATCTGCACTATGAGAACAGAAGGAGCTCTGGCCTTGCACTGTTTCTTTTAATAAAAGCAAACTGAAACCAGAATAAGAACAAAAAACATTAGGATATTTATGATTGTGTCAACACTTTTTTCAGAATTAGGTGCGATTCCATTCAAAGAGAAGGGCGGGGAGGGGCTGCAGATGGGGCCCTGAAGACTGATAGGGCAAAGGGATCATGGAGTCCACAGAAACACTTGCAGTAGCCCAACTGGCGGGACCCTCCCTGGCCACGGAGGACACGCCACACCATTCAGGGTGGTGAACTTATGAAATAAATACTGACCAAATAACATTTATAAATGTTTGTAGGAAATATGGCAGGAAAAGGAGCTGGTAGAGTCAGATTCACAGATCATGCGGGGAGAGTACACCAAAAAAATAAATATTTGAGCTGAGTAAGAAAATGCTTAAACTGTATTCTAGCTCCCACTTTTGGGAGACAAAAACAAAAACACAGGAAAAAGGCAGAACAAAGCCCAGAATATTCCAGTTTCCAAAGAATACAACAACTAATTTGTTGGGCTGGAGTGAGGGGTTTAGTTAATGCCTCTCCATTAAACTCATTTTTCCCTTGAATTTCATGGAAAATACAGCTCAGGCCTACTGACAACAACAATCTGTCCTGTTAAAATTCAGCATCATTAAGTGTTCCAAAGCCCTTACTCCATACACATGAAACACATAAGTCCCCTTAAAAGAAACACTCCAGGAGGGACCAGGCGTGCCCACCCACATGACTTGTTGAATGTGATCAGAACATCTGAACCAAAGACAAGCTGTTTTCTTCTTGGGATGATAGTTTTTGGGATGCCAAAAAAACCAAAACAAACAAACTGAAAAAAAAAAAAAAACCTGAAAAACCAAAAACCAAACCAAAACAAAAAACCCCACAGCCCTCCCAGGTTAGGGGTTGAGTTTTAGAAAAGATGCACTTCTTTAGACCATGGACCAGAAAGTCCCTTCCAGGTCTGATGAAGAGCAAAAACTGCCTGTCCTAGCCCTCTGATCACTGAAGGAATGAACAAAACTGTGTGTTCCACAAATTCAAGTACAGCTGGGTCCCTCACCCTCCATTTTTTTTCTTTTTTGGTAAGTATCCAACCATCTATAAATTCATGGATATGGCAGATATACACGGCGCAATGACTTTCATACTGGTTATCTCTTTAATTTCATCAGTGAGAAGGATTTCCCAGTTGTACCTGCCCAAATCCAAGTTCTCAGCAGTTCCATCCCATGGGATTGCAGTGTGGATGTGGCTGGACATGCCCGAGGGTCAGGAAGGCTGGGTCCGTCCAGTGTCATACAGCAGTGAGGCAGGGCTCTACCAGCTGGCCCTGACAGCTTTGATATCGCTAACCAAATTCTGAGCCAGGCAAATCCCCAAAATCTGTAGCAATGCAATGCCTATGAAAATACCAGGCACCATGGTTAAATTGTCCTGCAACCACTTCTCAAACTGGAGCACACAGCCTTTCATGTATATTACAATCTGCTGGTCAACTTCTGTTTTTTGCCTGGCATCATACCCACACTGAGTGTTGATGACATCTTCTGTGGGGTCTTTGGTGCAGCTGGAGAATGGCATGCCACATCGCTCTGGACTTGCATAGAAATCTGTGCAATTGAAGCAAATATTTAGGTTCCATTCATCAGCTCCAAAAGCCTCACAGCACTCCAAAAGCCCCAGAACTTCAACAGGAAAGTGTTTTCCCATATTGCTCCAATGCACCCTGCGAATCCCAAAATGAACATTACTCCCCCAGGAGGAAGAGCCAGACTGGGTCAAAGCCTCTGAGATCAGTGGTGGAAGAGATATTAGACAGAACTCCTTTTTCATTCCACGCCCACAGTCCAATTCCAAGAAATGCTATTCCCAAGATCCAAAATATGACATTGAAGCCAAATATGAAATATTTGATGCAACAACTGACTTCAAGACAGTTGTAGTGCTTCCCGGACATCCTCCAGTTTTTTAAGACACTTTCTCCAGCAGCCTGAATTTGGAGCTCAGGAGCACCCTTGCTCAGAGTAGCCCTGAGGGAAGCAGGGGATCTGGGATGTAGATCTGGGCGGCGCCGTGGCGGCCAGGGCTGAGAGCCGCGCGGGGACCCACTGGTGGAGAGCAGCTCGCCCACTTCCAGCCCCTCTGAGCCTCGAGGTCGCCAAAGCCAGGGTGGCCGTGAGCTGGCAGAGAAGCCGTGCACTGCAAGCCCCTAGCCTCGCCAAAGCTGCTCTGAGCTCAAGGTGAGAGCCCACGTCCGCCTCTCCAGAGATAGGTCGTTCTGTTGGCCTCTGAACTTCAGGCAAACGTGGCTGCGACAGATGCTGCTGAAGACGCTATTCCCTCGCCCACCCGCTGGCTCACGTGCCTATAGTTGTAGCATCTTGTAATCTGACCAGTAGCAAACAAAAACAATTGGTGAGAAGGCATGTATTAAAAATTTAGGGAAGGTTATATTTTTTTTAGAGTTAAGCCATCTCTTTATGTCCTCTGTTTTTCTATCTTTAATTTGCTTACATAACAAGGAAAAGCTGCTCTTGATTCTTTATTAGGTAGAACAGAACCTCTTATATGGGAATATAAGTTTGCCCAGACTGAACTCTATTGAAAGAGTGATGAGAATTTGCCCAGAGTCCTGAGAAGTAACTTGATTTTTGTTTTGTTTTGTTTTGTTTTGTGTTCTAGCCTTAATGTGGAGAGTGGGGGGAGGGTGGTGATTCATAGGTCGAAGAAGGAAGGCACAAAAACTGAATAGGGAAATACTGATAAACCAGCCAGTTGAAGACAAAGTAGAAGGGATCAGGCACTGTTTTGCCATTTCAGTCACTATGACCAGTAACCTCATCTGAATGCAATTTTCTGCTCTTTTCTTCTTTATCTCAAACTTGCAAATGAGAAAACTAAGGCTCAGAGAAGCTAAGTGATTATATTAAGGTCATTAAGCTTCCCTGTGGTAGAAAGGTGTTTTTCATTACATTTTGCTAAACAATATGTAATATGACATTATAGTGAACATATGACCAAAAAAATTTTCATGAAAAAGACAATACTATTATGAAATATTTATACTCTTAAAAATGTATCACTTATTTTGCTATGTGATTTTAGAACCTCTCATTTTCCCTGAGTATATATGTAGGTTCTTTATATAGCTTATAAAGCCTTCTATGTCTACATCATTCCTGTTGAACTCCACAATAAACCTGATAGGCAGACAAAGCATCTCTTAATCTGATAAAACACCATCTCCGAGAGTTCAAGTGACTTGCCCAAGATAATACTGCAAATATCTGAAATAGGCAAATTCAAAAACTGTTTTCAGAATCAAGCATCAGATGGTATTCTACTATATATCTTAATATTTTCATTGGATAATATACTAAAGTTCTCTAAAGTATATACTAAAGTTCTCTTCTGATATTTACCTTTGGAAAAATCTGATGTTTCCACATATGTAATTAATATGCACTTTATTTTAAGCAATTCTAATTTTTATTATGTACTTTTGTTTTAATCATTTCTAATTTTATGTGATTTCAAGATAATTTGAAAATACATATTTGGAGTTCTTAAAAGAGAGTTAGTTGGTTACTTGCTAGTAGTGACTGGACTTATCCAGCATTGTAGCTTTTAGAGATCTTCCACCTTTTCTCTTAGCATGACCTTTCAATAAAATTATTGTATATTGTCTGAGAACTGTTATTATTTCAAATGAAACACATATATTGAAATATATCAGTAGGCTCTGGATTGTCAGTGTTACAATGTAGTTATATCATTTGTGAATTTTAGTGAATAAGAATACATTTTTGGAAGCTTATGAAAAACAGAAAAAGAATTGACAATAATAGTTTAAATTCCCCAGTCTAACCTTAACATGAATATTATCAATATTTTCAATGTGTAATTTTGTTCATTATATTATGATACATAGTTATATCAAATATGAATTTACTGTATTAAATAAATGTGCCTATACCAAACAATGCATATTATTTTTAGTCAAGAATTTAAGATAGCTTTTCTAGAGTATTTTGATTCTATACAATTTTTGCCATTGTTGCTGAATTCAAAAACTGATATTCTTTCAGATGTCTTCCCATTGTAATCTTCAAAATGGGAAATAAGTAAAGGCCTAAGTGGAAAGATAGGATTTCTTTGAACCAGAAATCCAATTTGAAAAATGGAGTGGACTTTTGCCAGGATAAAATGAAAGGGGGGAAGTGGGAGTCTTTCTGAAATAGAATCCAAAGAATTCTATGATTTCTTACTATTGGCTTGATGAACTTTATTTGCCATCGACCAAAGACCACCAGGTACACACCTGTGGTCAAAAGTTATGACTTGATGCAGCAAAAGAGTCCACACACCATGGGAATTTGTAGGGTACCACAAAAGAAAGAGAATGAAGTCAGGGAAAGAGAACTTCTGGAGTTTTGGGTGCTGGAGTCAAGGGATGACCTTGGGAAGCATTGGTTAGATGGTGTCAATGCAAGCGTTGCTGGAACTCTCAGAGGTCTCTGTCTTTAGGATTTGTGAGCCCATGTAGAATCACTGCTGATCAGCTTGTGGGTAGTCTTATCTAAATCACACAGGTCTAAGTAAACTGGTGTTAAAAGAATGAATTTAGATAATGGGTGATAAACATGATTTCTCTGGCACCTTCTATTTATTTTATGATTCAGGATATACTTTTAAGTTGTGGTTTGTGTTTCAGTTTTCACTGCCACTATGTCCACAAATTTTTCTTTCTCACTACTGACAAAATTTATCATTGAGGGTAAGTCATTTAAATTCCCTTTAGTCAATCAGTGCTTTCATTTGTATAATAGAAATCTTGCTGTTGACATTCAATAAACTCTTTCTACTTCTAAGTCTGAAGTACTGAAGCCCAGACACTCACTTTTAAACATCTATCTTTAATCATAAAAAAGGAGCTGAACTTTGTATCAGGTAAGTTTGTCCATCATCATCTCGAATTCCACATTGGAAAAATTATAAAAATATGATTTCGAAGTATAAAAAACAGAAAATGCCAAATCCTTACTTCCCAAATACTCACTAAATATGTGAACATAAATTGAAATACAAAATTATGGGTGCCTTCATACACTATGAATTTAATACTAAGTGCACTCTTGTTAAGTAAAAAAATATGATTATAATGAAACTGTTGACTCAAAATGAATATTCATCACCTTTGTCAGAGATCAAAAGAAACAAGGCAACCACAGATGAAATTGAAAACACACAGGTGCATTGTTTTACTAGTTAGTTGTTTTCATCTGCTCAGGTTGCCATAACAAAATACCATAGACTGGGCAGCTTAAACAAGAGAAGTTTATTTTCTCACAGTTCTGATGAGTGCAAGTTCAAGATCAAGGTGCCAGCAGCCTTCAGTTTCTAGTGGGAGCTCACTTGCTGGTTTGCACATGGCCACCTTCTCTCCAAATGCTTACAAGCATAGGTATCTCTCCTCTTCTTAAAGGGACACCATCCCTGCTGAATTAGGATCCCCACTCTTATGGTTTTATTTAACCTTTAGTACATTGTCACTGGCCCTGACTGCAAGTCCAGTAAGTCACTCTGGGCCTTAAGTTTATGAATTAAGGCACAATTCAGTTGATCACTAGTAAACCCCAAATAATTAATTTGCCTTCAGCAAAATACTATAACCTCTATTAAGAATATAAATGTTTTGTTACTTTTACCTCATGAAAAAATAAATCTACATAAAATGGAGGGATTTCCATTGTCTTCTCTTGGCAACCCTTTATCTTTCCATTGAAAAGAGGTCCCTTATGAGGACTTGAGAAATCCCTTGAACTGGACTGGAAAAATCTGCCACTTCTCTGGGTCAATCCCACCTCTGACCTCCTTAGAGATTATCTTGGTAGGATGCCTGATGGGGTTGGCTTTGAATGATCCGACCTTCAGCACTTCCTTAAACATGGACATAAAAAGGATCCTCTTTGGAGCACCTGGGTGGCTCAGTGGGTTAAAGCCTCTGCCTTCAGCTCAGGTCATGATCCCAGGGTCCTGGGATCGAGCCCCACTTCAGACTCTCTGCTCAGTGGGGAGACTGCTTCCTCCTCTCTCTCTGCCTGCCTCTTTGGCTACTTGTGATCTCTGTCTGTCAAATAAATAAATAAATAAATAAATAAATAAATAAATAAAATCTTTAAAAAAAAGGATCCGCTTCCAGCAGTTTAAACTGAAGTGAAGCAAACTACCAAGATTTAAACAAAACAAAACAAACAAAAAACCTCCCCACAAAAGACAGTTTAACTTTAAAAGAAATTTTACTTAAAATTTCCAGTTTTCTTTTAAGACTTACTACAGCCTAATTTAAGTGAACAGATTTCTAGTTCACTATCAATTGGCTAATTATTGACTAGAAAGTTTCCTGGTTTTCATCCTATTTCAAATAAAGGAAAGGCTCCATTATTTGGAGATATAAATAGCTAACTTAATTTCCAAAACCATTATATCATTTATTTTATTCAATATAGTTGGACTTATTTTTAATGAGCTTTGGGGGAAAAAAAAACATTTCTAGCTCACTGCTTGTTTTTGCATTGTATTTCTTTTATTTAAATAATTTATGATGTGGCTTCATTAATTTGATTTTTAGCTCATTATCACATCATAAATAAGAATTCTCTAAATACTGATCTCTTATCCTTCCACTTGACCTAAAAGAGATAAAAACAATACAAAACAAAAAAACCTTAATTCCCACTGCTATAAAAGAGGGATATATTTTACCGTATTTTTTTTTCCTTGTAAGTGGAATGGCACATGTTGTTTTAGCAAAGACATCTTTTATTATTCCTCCCTTTCCTTTTCCTGATTACGACACTCTCTTCCCCTCTCCCTTACGTAAGTCAATACTAAAAACTCAGTGTGTGTTCATATGTATTTTTCTCCTTTATGGACTACGTAAAGCTATGTGGATATGTATCAGTGTATGTCCTCATTCACACGTATACAGAGTTGGGTTTCTTTGTTCCTGTTTTTATTTCTGTTTTTCATTACCTTGAACAACTCTATAAAAGTTATTTTTAGAGGCACCTGGGTGGCTCAGTTGGTTAAACAGCTGCCTTGGGCTCAGGTCATGATCCCAGGGTCCTGGGATCAAGCCCCACTTTGGGCTCCCCGCTAAGCAGAGAGCCCGCTTCTCCCTCTCCTTCTGCCTACAGCTCTGCGTATTTATGATCTCTCTCTCTGTCAAATAAATAAATAAAAATAAAATCTTTTTTTTAAAAAGTTATCTTTATATGTAAGTTTTTTTTTTAAAGATTTTATTTATTTGACAGAGAGAGATCACAAGTGGGCGGAGAGGCAAGCAGAGAGAGAGAAAGAGGAGGAAGCAGGCTCCCTGCAGAGCAGAGAGCCCGATGTGGGACTCGATCCCAGGACCCTGAGATCATGACCTGAGCCGAAGGCAGAGGCTTAACCACTGAGCCACCCAGGTGCCCCTATATGTAAGTTCTTACAAATTGGTACATTTGTTTCTACAGAATAGCTTTCTAGGAAAGGAATAGGTATCTTTTCTTGTTAGATATTTCATATTCTCATTTACAGATTAATAATACTGAGTCTTTTTAGAATAGAAGGCTGAACTCGGTTAATCACATTACATTTCAGCCAGCAATCGAAGCCTACGCTTTCACCTCATGTTCATATCAGCATGAAACCTGTAGCATTAAACTTTCTCTCTGGTTAAATCATTATATTGATTTCTATTTCCCTAGTAATTAGTCAATTTCCTTATTCCCAATGGTGTTAGTTATTTGGATTTGAACTTGATATATTGTGTATTCATATCTTTGCCCATTTTTAGACTCTGTGTTTTGCCTTTTTTCCTGACAATTTGTAAGATCTTTTTGTTTATTACTGAAATGAACTCATGGCCTGTTATTTGCATTTTCATTTTTTTCAGATAATTCATATCTGTCTTTCTTGGTATATCTTTTTTTGCATACAGATGGTTTTAGATCATTTAATAAATGCTGAATTTCTAGATACTCTAGGTGTCTAACATTGCACATGAACTATCTAGATTTTCTTGCACTATTGCCAGAAAACAATCAGTGTTTTAATTCAACTGGTGTTAATTTTTATAAATAGTGTAAGACAGACAGGGATCCCTTTTTAATTCCTCCTAGATCAATGCATTGCTGTTTCAGCACTGACTATGAAATTTGCCAGTCTTTTCTCATTGAATGCCTCTACCACAATTGTTGTATTAACTTTATTATTTTGACAAGGTATTCAGAGTCTGATGCTTATCAGACTGAGCTACCCAAGTGCCCCTCAATTCCTTTATTCATAACAACTGATTCTCTTTCTCTATTAACTTGTTTTGTCAAAAGTGAGAAAGACCAAGAAATATATAGAAAGTCCGTGATTTGTCTTCATCATCCCTTCCATGCATTTCTGCCTTTTAGTGTCTATTTCTCCTCTTTGCTTCCTGAGAACCTTCTTTCTACTTCTCCCCACCCTCCATTGGTATCACTTCAGCCTCAGGTCAAGCCCACCTTTCTTTATTCCTTTCAAATTAGTCATGTCCTAATACCTTTCTACATGTTTTCCTATCATGAGAGAGGTTGATAAATATTTTTTATACACAGTTTCAATTTTTACAGTGATCCCAAAAAGTAGGTATTATTATTATCATTACTGTTACTGAAGAGGCTATATGACTTGTCCAAGAGCCACACCAAAAAATGGCAAAGCCTATATTCAAACACAGACATTCTGATCATAAATGTCATGTGTTTTTTGCTGTCCTTTATTTGTAAATGACTTGTTTGATTGACTAATCTGAGTTAGGGTGACAGTGATTAAGAATCAGTAGATAATTTTCCAAAGTTTATTATGTCAAATGCTTTTTCTACATCAATTGAGAGGACCGTGTGGTTCTTCTCTCATTGATTTGTTCTATCCCATTGATTGATTTGTGAATGTTGAACCACCCTTGCAACCCATGGATAAATCCCATCTGGTCATGTGGATAATCTTTTTAATGTACTGTTGGATCCTATTAGTGAGGATTTTGTTGAGAATCTTGGCATCCATGTTCATCAGGGACATTGGTCTGAAATTCTCCTTTTTCATGGGGTCTTTGCCTGGTTTGGGGGTCAAGGTAATGCAGGCTTCATAAGAAGGTCTGGAAGTTTTCCTTCTGCTTCAATTTTTTGAAACAGCTTCAGGAGAATGGATATTATTTCTTCTTTGAAAGTTTGTTAGGATTCCCCAGGGAACCTGTCAGGTCCAGTGCTCTTGTTTTTTGGGAGGTTTTTGATCACTCCTTCAGTCTCGTTACTAGATATTGGTCTATTCAGGTTGTCAATTTCTTCCTGATTCAGTTTTGGAAGTTTAGAGATTTCCAGGAATGCATCCATTTCTTCTAGGTTGCTTAACTTATTGGCATATAACTATTGATAATTTTTGATGATTCTTTCTATTTCCTTGGTGTTAGTCATGATCTCTCCCTTTTCATTTATAATTTTATTAATTTGGGTCTTCTCTCTTTTCTTTTGGATTAGTTTGGCCAATGGTTTATCGAACTTATTGATTCTTTCAAAAAACCAGCTTCTAGTTTCATTGATGCGTTCTACTCTATCTCTAGTTTCTATCTCATTGATCTCTACTCTAATCTTGATTATTTCCCATTTTGTGCATGGGGTTGGCTTAATTTGTGGTTGATTCTCCAGTTCTTTAAGGTGCAAAGTGTAAGTGATTTGACTCACCATTTAATAGATTTATTTGGTCACAGAAATGCATCTGTGTATGTGTGTGTTTATGTATATGTGTAAAGCAATTAATTTACATCTCAGGAAATACTTTTTATCTCAGGACATACTTTTAAGTTATTACCTCTACCAAAAAAAATCATATTTCAAAATGAGGCAAATAGGTTTAAATGTAGAAATATTTCACATGCCATAGAAGAGTGACTGAGAAACTAAAGACTAGAGGTTAGAATTATTATTTATAGGAATATAATGAATAATAAATATCTATTCTTTATCAGGGCCACCTAGGGTACTCAGAATGTCACTGGACATCTCAGATGTATGCTTACTTTACAATTCTAAATACTCAAATATTAGATACTACATTTCTTTTTTTTTATTTATTTTTATTTTTTATTTTTTTATTTTTTTATTTATTTATTTGACAGACAGAGATCACAAGTAGGCAGAGAGGCAGGCAGAGAGAGACGTGGGAAGCAGGGTCCCCACTGAATAGAGAGCCCAGTGTGGGGCTCGATCCCAGGACCCTGGGATCATGACCTGAGAAGAAGGCAGAGGCTTTAACCCACTGAACCACCCAGGCGCCCCTACACTTCTTTTACATAGAATAGCGTGCACTCTTTATGGCAAGGCATCGTGAACATGTACATTTGTATTAGAATCTCCATATATAGCAAATAAAAACACAGAGTACACAGTTATATATACTTCTCAGATAAAGGAGAAATATTATTTTTAATATAAGCATGAGCCATGGAATTCTTGGGATTCATGTATACTAACAATTATCCAGTTTTATCTGAATTTAAATTTAAATAGGTATCATGTACTTTCTCTGGCAACTATTTTTATATATCTAACACTATACTCAAATCAGTGTTCATATTGATGTTCAAGACAACAACAACTGCTAACAGCTACATAGGGTCATCACATTGCATTAACCTTTTTTTATGTTGCAATAGAACCCATATAACATAAAGTTTACTGTCTTAACCATTTTTAGGTATGCAGTTCAATAGTGTTAAGTGCATTCACATTGTGCCACCAATCTCCAGAGTTCTTTCCATCTTACAAAACAGAAGTTCTATACCCATTGAAGAACCTGTCATTTCCCCCTCACTGCAGCCCATCAATCAGCATTCTACTTTCTGTCTTTTTGAATTTAACTACTCTAAGTACCTCTTATAAGTAGAATCATGAAGTATTGGGCTTTTTGTTTTTGTTTTTGTTTTCTAGTGACTGTCTTATTTCACTAAGCATAGTATCATTAGGGTTTACACATGTAGCAGGTATCAGAATTTCCTACCTTTTTAAAGGCTGAATAGTATTCTACTTTTAGTTCTCTATTCACCTGTAAATAGATATTTGGATTGCTTTACCTTTTTTGGTTATTATAAAGAATGTTTCAGATTTGGTGTCTTGGTCCCTTCGAGTTACAGTAACAAAAATCCTCTTACTGGATAGCCTATAAACAGCAGAAATGCATTTCTCACAGTTTTGGAGGCATGATTGGGTGAGGGCTCTCTTACAAGATGCAGACTTCTCACTGTGTCTTTCCATGGTAGAAGGGGCTGGGGAGCTCCGTGGGATCTTTCTTATAAAAGCACTAATCCTGTTCATGAATATTCTACCCTCAACCTATTTACCTGCCAAAGGCCTCACTTCCTAACACCACCACAATGGGCATTAAAATTCTAACATTTAAATATTGGGAGATCATAATAATTTAGACCATAGGTTTGATTTCTCCTCAGGTTCTTCTTCTTATCCTGTAAATGGCCTTTTTCTCCCTGTATTGTCTGTCTCCTAGGTAAATCTGTATCCTAACTTTCTTTTCTTATTAAAACACCAGTCATATTATGTTAGGGCCAAACTCATTTAAATTTAATTATCTCTTTAAAGACTGTATCCAATGCAATCACTTTCTGAGCTACTAGGAGTTAGGAATTTGGAGGGATATAATTCTGTTTGTAATAGGTATAAAACCAAAAGTGAAATTCCTAGATCATATGGAAATTTTGTTTTTATTTTTTGAGGAAACTCCATACTGGTTTTCATAGTAACTACATCTTTTTTATATAACAATACTGCATAAGGATTCTCTTTTCTCCACATCCCTCACAACACTTACTTCTTTTTTTGATAGTAGCCATCACAGTGGGTGTGAAGTGCTATCTCATTGTGGTTTTGACTTGCATTTTCCTAATGTTGAACATCTTTTCATGAACTTATAGGACATTTCTGTATCTTTTTGCAAAAATGTCTATTTGAGTCCTTTGCCCGTTTTTTGTTTTTATTTTACTTATTTATTGTTTAAAGATTTAATTTATTTATTTGTGAGAAAGAGAGAAAATGAGCACAAACAGGAGGAGCAACAGGCAGAGGGAGAAGTAGACTCCCTGCTGAGCAAGGAGCCTGATGCAGGACTTGATCCCAGGACTCTGGGATCATGACCTGAGCTGAAGGCAGACACTTAACCCACTGAGCAACCCAGGCGTCCGTGATCATTTTTTAAATTGGATTGTTTTGCTGTTTAGTTGAAGGAGTTTTTATGTATTCTGGATATTAAACCTTTATCAAATATATGATATGCAAATATTTTCTATCATTCTGTAGGCTGTTTTTCACTCTATTGATTATGTCCTTTATGCACAAAAGTTTTCAATTTTGATGTGTTCACTTTTTCTGTGTTATTTTTTGCTGCCTGTGCTTTTCCTGTCATATCAAGGAATTCATTTCCACATCCTATATCATAAAGACTTTCCCCTGTTTTCTTCTAAAAGTTGTATAGTTGTAGCTCTTACATTTAAGTTTTTGACTCATTTTGAATTAAGTTTTGTATATGGTGTAAAGTAAGTGTACACTTCATTGTGTTGCTTGTGAATTTGCAATTTCCCTAAAAACATTTGTTAAAAAGGTTCTCCTTTCCCCATTGAATGATCTTGGCACCTTTGCCAAAGATCATTTGACCATTTAGAGGAGAGCTTATTATTGGATTCCCTGTTCTTTCCACTGACCTATAGACCTGTCTTTATTCGAGTACTACATTGCTTTTAGTACTGTTGTTTTATGATAAGTTTCAAAATCAGGAACTGTGAGAACTCCTACTGCATTCTTTTTCAAGATTGTCTTGGCTATCCTTGTTCTCTTGAGACTCCATATGAATTTTATGATGGCTGTTTTTATTTCTGTAAAAAAAAAAAACATTGGGATTTTCATAGAGATCACATAAGTCTACTTTTTGATGGATAGTTATTCTGTTCTTACTCCAATACAGATCTTAGTATTTAGAGTCATTTCTAATTTTATTAGTTTGAATATTATCTCTCCGTGGGAGGTAATGTTAAAGACGCTACTGGGCAGCAAAAAGCAGCACTTCTGAGACAGGATAGCATAAAGAGTAAAAACCTTAATTTACAAGTAACAGAAGTTTTTTTTAAAAAAGTGGAGATACATATATATGTAAAAATCCATTCAACCTACATGACCTGTTTGGCACTGGAACACAATGCCCAACAAATGCAGAATACCCAAGGACACAGGAAATACTCACTGAGATCAACCACCTTCAAGCCCATAAAACAAGACTCAACAAATTTTTTTAAAAGATTTTATTTATTTATTTGAGAGAGAATGAGTGAGAGAGAGCATGAGAGAGGAGAAGGTCAGAGGGAGAAGCAGACTCCCCAAGGAGCTGGGAGCCCAAGGCAGGGCGAGATCCTACAAGTCCGGGGTCATGACCTGAGCCCAAGGCAGTCGCTCAACCAACAGAGCCACGCAGGCGCCCGTCTCCAGATATTGATCACCAACAGCTGAGGGGCACCTGGGTGGCACCCTCAGTGAAGAGCCCAACTCTTGGTTCTGGCTCTTGATCTTAGGCTCTTGAGATTGAGCCCTGAGGCAAGCTCTGGGCTCAGGGCAGAGTCTACTAGGACTCTCTCTTGGTCCTTGCCCTTCCCGCCTCCCCCACTCACGTGTGCTCTTTCCCTAAAACAAACAACGAAAATCCTTCACAGAAATGAACAATGGTTGAGAGTGGGAGGAGTGGGGAGAGAAGCGACCAGCCCTGGGGTGAGCGGGAGGAGCCCGAGATGCTGCCCGCCCTCCCCTGGCCGCGCTCGCTCAGCCGCCACCGCCGCCGCTGGGAGCCCACGGGGCCCAGGGCCCGGCGCCAGCAGAGCGCGCTTGGTTGGCGGCTGCCGGCCGCAGGCCGGTCCAGGGAGGCGGCGAGGGAGGCGCCCAGGCGCCCTCCGGGGGGCAGGCAGGATGCATCCAGACCCCCCGGGGATTGACTGAGCTGCTTCAGGGCTTTGCGCGGTGGAGGTGCAGAGGCACAGCCTGCGGACCTGCTGAAGTTCGCCCTGCTGCACTTCAGGCGCCTGCAGCAGGAGAACCAGGGCAAAGGCGCTGAGGACTTTGGCCATGAGGGCGGGACCTGGGGGGACGCCGGCACCGCCGCCTGGAGCGGCACCCCCAGTAAGGGGGTCAACTTCGCGGAGGAGTCCAAGCACACTGACTCTGAAAACGGGGAGGAGGAGGAAGAAGAAGAAGATGCTGCGGTGGAAGCCAGGGCGTTCAAGGCACTGGTAATAAACCTATTCACAGGGCACCTGGGTGGCTCAGTGGGTTAAAGCCTCTGCCTTTGGCTTGGGTCCTGATCCCAGAGTCCTGGGATCAAGCCCCTCATCTGGCCTCCTGCACTGCGGGGAGTCTGTTTCTCCCACTCCTTCTGCCCCTACCCTCTGCTCTTGCACTCCAGATCTCTCTCTCAAATACTAAGTAAAATCTTTAAATAAAGAGACTTTGGGAATAGCTCTGACTCCCCCAACTCAGAGCTCTTGGGAAAAGTGTGAAGACACAGGCAGGGCAGGGCTCATGCAAACAGACAGCTCCCCAGGACCCACCCTGCTTCCCTGTGGGTACGGGGTGGTGCTGGTATCAAGGAGGGGACACTGGAGGCTCCCCGCCTGATGCAGGGGACATTGGGTCACATGATGGCACCGTTTCTCAACCTGAGGTGTGAGCTCCAGTAGCTTCTTCTGCAGTTGAACGAAAGGGACACCTGAGGTGGGTGTTCATGCCCTGTTTCCCTGGAAATAGTTAAAGAAGCAGGATTCAAATGACTTATATTCCTTCTATTCATTCTCCAATTCCACTGTTCAATAATGTAATCGTAACTGGTTTGGTCGTGTATTACCGGCTCCTGTTTCAGGGAGCCTGGGTGGTCAGGTCCACTAGCATCTGCCTTGACCTCCTGTCATGATCTCAGGGTCCTGGGATGGAGCCCCTGTTTGGGCTCTCTGCTCACCAGGAAGTCTGCATCTCTCCCTCTTCCCTGCCCCTCCTCTCTTGCACAGAGGCTCTCTCTCCAAATAAACAAATAAATAAATAGATAAATAAATCCTTCAATAAATAAATAAATAAATAAAAACTCGTGTTTTGGCAAGCTTTCATGTTGGAATACACTAGAGAGAAATGACATGTTTTCATTACCATAGCATAATACCTTTTATTTTAAGCACCTTCAGGTTTGGCTCGGGTATTAGAAAGGAAAGGATTCCCAGAAGAAAGGGGGAGCTCCATGAACTGTGCACTTTGACTGTGTTGGTCTCATGATGGGTCTTCGTGTGTGGCGGGGGAGGGAGGCAGGGGCAGAGTGACCGTTCCCACCCTGTGTCATCAGGGCCACTGCTGCTCACGGGGCTCAGGGGTGGGACTGAGCCTGTTTATCCTAAGGCCTAGAGTCTCCCCTTTCCTGCACATCACATCACTGTCCAGGGGACCAGTCCCTTGAAGTCTGTCCGACCAAATGCCTAGGTGAAGTCTCTCCTGGGGGCATTTGTAGACACTCTCAGCTACAGAAAACACAGTGAGCTGAGACCAGCAAGGGCCCTGGTGCCCTGTGGCTCTGTGCCCTGGGGATGTCAGGGCCAAGATCCCCTTCTAGAATCTATGGGGCCTCCTGGGTCCCAGACACCCAACCCAGGGGGCCTCCTCCATCCATCTCTGTGCCTCCCCCATCATTGCAGCACCTGTGTGTGCTTTCCAGGTTCTGGTACAACAGCTGGGAAGGGGGGGCCCTGCAGTTTTTAAAATGGACATGGGTCTTCAGAATCATTGAGACCTATTTTTATTCGGTATTTAAATCATATTTCCTCTCTGAATTATTTTGGTCACATCAGTCCTTCCATCTTAGAGTGACTACTTTCTAGTGCCTTCTGCTTTGTTTCAGTCATGACATGCCTTTGCTTTTTGATATTGATGTTTGAGTCATTTGACTTTCTTGCTGTTCGTTTTCACTTTATTTTTGGAATTCTCTATTTTCAGAGGGATCTGCTTTTAGCTCTGGAAATGTAGGTTTAGTTAGTCAGTGACCGTTCTTTATTTCTGATTCTTGAGGTCCCCAGATACATGTCCAGAGGGCCATTTCTACCTCGGCCTATAGTTCTATCAGCAAATGTTCCTATTTACAGTCCCAGACAGCAGGCTCACGGGGGACCTGGGTGAGTGTCACAGACTCCCTAAGCTTGTCCTTAAATAATAAATAAATAATAAAATAAAATAAATGCTAAATAATAATAATTAATAAAAATAAATAATAAAGTAAATTAATTTAAAAATAAAATTAATAAAAGAAAAATAATAAAATAAAATTAAAATTAAAAATTAATAAGAATAATAAATAAAATTAATAATAAATAAATAAATTGATAATTGCCAGGTTTACAATTCAAGGCAGAATTTTTGGGACCCCTGACTGTCTATGTGTGTTAAGCATCTGCCTTTCCTCAGGTCATGATGCCGGGGTCCTGGAATGGAGGCCCACATCAGTTTCCCTGCTCAAAGGGGAGTCTGCTTCTCCCTCTGCTGCAACCACTTACCCCTGCCTGTGCTCTCCATCTCTCTCTGACAAATATGTAAATAAAATCTTTAAAAATTTTAAGGCAGAATTTTAGAAATAACCTCTAAAAAGACAAGCTGCCCGGATGGCTCATTCGGTGGAGTGTGTGATGCTTGGTCTCAGGGTTGTGAGTTTGAGTCCCACCCTGGGTGTAGAGATGACTTCAGGTATGAGAAATAACCTCTAAAAACAAAGAATTTTGTCATTTTTCTCTACAGATAGATAAAAATCTATACCCACATATAAAAATATGTGAGCCATGTTATGTTGGGACTCCCATTACTGAACAATTGGAAAGCATGTTCAAATACAGAGGATCTTTGGTCAAAGCAAACTGTTGGACTATTATCGATGGGATTACAGTTCAGAATTTCAGAAACCCACCTCCCAGGCTTCCCATATGGGGTGAGGGTCGTCCTGCTACTACATGGCCACAGACTATCCAAGAAAACAGCTGGCTCCTGGCCTGGGGGGAATCGTTTTCAGAGCAAACCGCCAGGGAAAGATATTCTCTTCCCAGGCCAAGTTTTCAGCCTCCTGAGCCCCCAGCAGCATGTCTGTGGCCTTGGGAGCTGTCATTGCTTGAAGTTTCTCTGTGTGCCCCTGGTGTGGGTTGGGCCCTGAGCAGATGAAAGCTCTGGTACTAGGCCAGCCCTGGACACAGGGGATGGTAGATGCTACCCACTCATGCAAACAGGAACAGGGTCCCACCAAACTGCTATGCAGATGAGGAAGAGACTGACTAGGACACAGTGGGGGTGACCTGCCCACTGGGGACCTGACGTGCAGCCAGGAGGAAGGGCAGGATCTAGATGGCCTCACTGTATCCCTGGATTGCTGTTCCTCCTCTCTTTCCTATCTGCCCTGTGTCTCTGTGTGTGCATGTGCGTGTGTGTGTGTGTGTTGTCAGTCCCCTCTGTTCCTCTCCCCTCCCACCTCCTTCTGCAGGTTAAGCTCCTTCAAGGAGCTGAGGGATTGGCGCCCTGCTCTGTGCTTCTAGGTGTAACCACTGCTTCTCTCTTCATGGGACGGAGTGGGGCTTGCCGTGCCAATACGTCCTCCTGAAGCCCTCCCATGGTAGTGGCTCTGCGCTTCCGCCGCTCATTCCGGGCAGGCCTCCCTGCTCAGAGCGCACCCAGAGAGGTTTGCCTAAAGACCAGCGTCGCCGTCCTGTCCTCTCCGCGAGCCGGGTGTGCAGCACGGTGCTCTACTAACACTCGCCCCAGTCGGGCCTATGACAGCGGACGTCAGGCTGAGGGAAGCAGGGAGGCTGTCAGAAAGCTGCCCGCTCCCTCAGAACTAGGGTGTTTGTTCTGCTGTGGGTCCAGCCTCACGGTCGCAGCAGAGGCCCCTATTGACGCACTTGTGCAGTGCTTCGGTGAGGCCGAGCAAGGGGTCGCCTTCTCGGATGGCCCCCAACCCAAGGCCCTGCTGGCAGCCTTCCTTAAGCTTCCGCACCAACCCGCGAGGGCGACTGTGTCTCTCTTCGTGAAAGCGGCCTGCACGCGAAAGGAAGCTTGGCTTCAGGCTTGTTTCCTAGAGGTAAGGCGTTGGTGCTTTCGCCAGGTTTCCAGGCTAAGCTTTGAGAAGGCATCCTTCTCCATGCAGCGACGTGTGCAGGGACGGTGTTGGCATTCCACCCTGACTTGTTTCTCACAGGGAGGTCGAGGGCCTCGACCTCGGGCGTTCCCAAACACGCCAGGTCAGCAAACCACTTCCTGGGTGTACTAGGCGAGGCGCTGCCCTGGGGGGAGGCTGGCACTACAGGCCCGGAGCTCCCGCCTCAGGAAGCGGGTCACTTCCTCTCTCATCCCGGCTCCTCTCGTTGCGCAGGTCTCTTGGGGAGAGGCCTTTTTTCTGTTAGGACCGTGTTGCTTTGGAAATAGGATCGCTCTGTCTCTTCGGCTTCCAGGCCCCTGCGTGGTACGACCATGTCACCATGAATGCCGCTATTGCCCCGCAGGTGCTAGGGGCACCCATAGGTCCCTGAGGTGGAGGCCCAAGCCGGCAGGGTGTGTGCACTTTCGTGCGCATCTGAGAGAAGACTTTGGGCTTTAGGGGAATGCGGAGCTGACAGGGCCCCCTGCCTTCAACTCATTCGAGGAGCTGAGGGGTTGGCGCCATGCTCTGTGCGTCTAGGTGTCACCACCGATTCTCTCGTCACAGGACAGAGTGGGGCTTGTCGGGCAAATACGTCATCCTGAAGCAATCCTGTGGCACTGGCTCTGCGCTGCCACCGCCCATTTCAGGCAGGCCTCCCGGCTCAGGGAGCCCCCAGAGAGGTCTGCCTGAAGGCTGGTGTCGCCGTCGTGTCCCCTGCGCGAGCCGGGTGTGTAGCACGGTGCTTTCCTAATGCCTGCTCCGGTGGGGCTGACCAATGGCGGGCATCAGGCTGAGGGGAGCAGGGCTGCTGTCAGAAGCACTCCTGCGCCCTCAGAACTAGAGTGTTCTGCTGGGGGTCCCGTGTCACGGTGGCAGCAGGAGCCACTTACTACGCCCTTGTGCCGGGCTTCCGTGAGGAAGAGGGAAGGGGCCGCGTCTGAGAGGGCCGCGTCTGAGAGGCCGACCGACGGCGGGCATCAAACTTAGGGAAGGGGGGCTGCTATCAGAAGCCTGCCCGTGCCCTCAGAACTAGAGTGTTTGTTCTGTTGTGGATCCCGTATCATGGTGGCAGCAGGAGCCGCTTTCAATGCCCTTGTGCGGGGCTTCCTTGAAGCCGAGGTAAGGGGCCTCCTTTTGGACAGTCCCCAACCCGAGGTCCGGAAGGCAGCCTTCCTAAAGCTCCCGCCCCAACCCTCTGGGCCGACTCTTTCTCTCTTTGCAAAAGAGGCCTGCACGCGAAAGGCAGCTTGGCTTCACGCTTCTTTCTCCAAGGTAAGGCTGTGGTGCACACTCGAGGTTTCCAGGCTAAGCTTTGCTAAGGTATCCTTCTCCGTGGAGCGACGTGTGTGGGGACTGTGTTGGCATTCCACCCTGACTTGTTTCTCACAGGGAGGTCGAGGGCCTCGACCTCGGGCATTCCCACACACTCTGGGTCAGCAAACCGCTTCCCCAGCGTATGAGGTGAGGCGCTGGCCCAGGAGAGGAGGGCGCCACAGGCCCCACGCTCCTGTCTCAGGAAGCGGGCCGCTTCCTCTCTCATCTACGCTTCTCTCGTTGCGCAAGTTACTCGGGGAGAGGCCTTTTTTCCGTTAGGACGGTGTTGCTTTGGATTCAGGACCGCACTGTCTCGCTCGGCTTCCAGGCCCCTGCGTGGTACAACAGTGTCTCCCTGAAGCCCGCTGTCACCCCGCAGGTGATGAGGGCACCCACAGGTCCCTGAGGTGAGGCCCAAGCCGGCAGGGTTTGTGCACTTTCATCCGCGTCTGAGAGAAGGCTTTGGGCTTTAGGGAAATGCGGAGCTGACAGGGCCCCCTGCCTTCAACTTGTTGGAGGAGTTGAGGGGATGGCGCCATGCTCTGTGCATCTAGGTGTCACCACGGCTTCTCTAGTCACAGGACAGAGTGGGCTTGGGCAAATGCGTCGTCCTGAACCTATCCTGTGGCAATCCAGTGGGTCCTGGCGCGGAGACCAAAGCCCTGAGGATGTGTGTCCGTGCGCCGGGGTGTGAGAGAAGGCTTTTGACTTAGGGGAAAACGAGAACTGACAGGGTCCCCTCCGTTTAGCTCGTTCGTGGAGCTGAGGGATTCTCACCTCGATTGATGCTTCTAGGTGTCAGAACTGTTTCTCTCTTCACGGGCTTGAGTGTGGCTTGCAGTGCAAAGGCCTGTCCTGATGTAATCCTGTGGCACCGTGGTCGCGCTGCCAAAAACCGTTTCGGGCAGGCCGCTCTGCTCAGGGCCCTTCCAAGATGTTGGCCTGACAGAGGGCCTCCCAATCGCCTCCTCTCCATGAGACGAGTGTGCGGCACAGGTACTTTCCAAACGCTTGCTCCGGTGGGGGCACACCGACTGCGAGCGTCAGGCTGAGAGAAGCCCGACTGCTTTCAGAAGCCCTCCCACGCCCTCAGAACTGGACTTTGTGTTGCAGTATGGCTCGGGCAGTCGTGGTGGCAGCAGGAGCCAGGTTTGACGCCCTGTGTGGGGCTTCTGTGAGGCCGAGTGACGGGCGCCTTCTCCAATGACCTGTGACACCGAGGGCCGGGAATCTTCCTGAGGCGTCCGCACTGACTCGCCGGGGCGAAGCCTTCCCTCGTTGCTAAGGAGCCCTGCTGGCGAAAGGCAGCTCAACTTAGGCTTGCTTCTGCGAGGTAAGGCCGTGCTTCTCTCTTGAGTTCTCCAGGCAAAGATTTGAGAAGGCATCCTTCTCCGTGGAGTGAGGTTGTGCGGGGGACGCTGCTCACATTCCCCATGGACTTTTTCCTCACAGGGAGGCAGATGGACTTCACCTCAGGCATCCTCACACATCCCCTCAGACAACTGTTTCCCCCTTGACGGCGCAAGGCGCTGGCGTGGGACAGGCAGGCCCCTCAGCCTGGGTGCTCCCTGACAGTCAGCAGGCCGATTGCTCGCTCCTCCGCGCTTCTCTCTTCCCGGACATCGTTCCCGGAAGGAGCCTTTTCCCCGAGAATGGTGTTTCTTTGAGGTCAGGGCCCCGCTGGCTCGATCGGCTTCTAGGCCCTGGGTGAAACGACTCTGTCTCCCTGAAACATGCCATCATACCAGAGGTGCTGGGGGCACCCCCGTGGGTCCTGGCGCGGAGTCCAAAGCCCTGAGGATGTTTGTCCCAGCACCGGCGTCTGAGAGAAGGCTTTTGGCTTTGGGGAAAATGGGAACCAACAGGGTCCCCTCCGTTTAGCTCATTCATAGAGCTGAGGGGTTCTCTCCTTGATTGATGCATCTAGGTGTCAGAACTGCTTCTCTCTTCATGGGCCTGAGTGTGGTTTGTGGTGCAAAGGCCCTGCTCTGTCGTAATCCTATGGCACCGTGGCCGCGCTGCCACCAACCTTTTCTGGCAGCCCGCTCTGCTCAGGGCGCCTCCAAGATGTTGGCCTGATGGAGGGGCTCACAATTGCGTCCTCTCCATGAGGGGGGTGTACGGCTCGGGAATTTTCCAAACGCTTGCTCCGGTGGGGACCCACCGACTGCGAGCGTCATGCTGAGAGAAGCGGGGCTACTTTCAGAAGCCCTCCCGCACCCTCAGAACTGGACTTTGTGTTGCGGTGTGGCTCGGGCGGTTGTGGTGGCAGCAGGAGCCGGGTTCAAAGCCCTGTGTGGGGCTTCTGTGAGGCCGAGTGACGGGCGCCTTCTCCGATGACCTCTGACGCCAAGGGCCGGGAACCTTCCTGAGGCGTCCGCACCGACTCGCAGGGGCAAAGACTTCCCTCTTTGCGAAGGAGCCCTGCTGGCAAAAGGCAGCTTGACTTCAGGCCTGCTTCTTCGAGGTACAGCCATGGTTCTCTCTTGAGTTCTCCAGGCTAAGGTTTGAGAAGGCATCCTTTTCCGTGGAGCGAGGTTGTGTGGGGGATGGTGCTCACCTTCCCCACTGACTTCTTCCTCACAGGGAGGCAGATGGACTTCACCTCAGGCATCCTCACACATCCCCTCAGACAACCGCTTCCCCCTTGATGGCGCAAGGCGCTGGCGTGGGACAGGCAGGCCCCTCAGTCTGGGCGATACTGCGACAGTCAGCAGGCTGATTGCTCGCTCCTCCACACTTCTCTCTTCACGGACGTTGTTCTGGGGATGAGGCTTTTCCCCGAAAATGGTGTTTCTTTGAGGTCAGGGCCCCGCTGGCTCGATCAGCTTCCAGGCCCTGGGTGAAACGACTCTGTCTCCCTGAAACACGCCTTTGCAGGGCGGTGCAAAGATGTACCCCAGTGGCCAAGGGAGAGCACCTAGAAAAACATTTGGCATCAGGGAGATGTCCCTGGTGTTCCTGCGCTTCTGGGTTCTCCCTGGAATCTTCATCTCCAGCAGCGTCCCCAGTGGTTGCAAGTTGTGTGGCCACCTGCCTTGCTCTTGCTTCTTTCTTTGAGCATGGCATGGCCCTGGTGTCCAAAACGTATTGTAGCCCAACAAGGAATGGGCGCTATTGGTAAGACCCATTGCGAGGGCTGGGGTTTGGCTTACAGTCCTGAGGACATTCGGGGCCAAGCCGATGGCAGCATGGAACCCTATCTTGAGGGCTGAGTGGCCGGCCAGCATTTGCATGAGGCTCAGTCTTTGGCTTGGGCCTCAGGGGAATGCTCAGAGTGTCCTGACTTTCGGGTTTGTGGCTCACCTCTCTCTCTCCAGGAACACCCGGGGATTGCCATTGGCATGGGTACCTTCTGGGCTCATCACTGAGTCATCAATTGTCAGCCTTTGAGCCAAATCCATTCCACCCTCGGAACAAGGATTCGGGCACAGTTTGTCCCATAGTCAGGACTAGGGTGAGGGTTACAAGCTGGGGGACAGTAGGATTCTGTCTGAGGGCAGAGTGCAGACCAGCCCTAAGGCCAGAGCACAGGGTAGCTTTGGCGTGAGGCCAGGATGAGGTTTTGAGCTCTGGTGTAGGCTAGGCCTACTGTGAGGGAGCAGGGTTGGGGTTTCCTCTGAATTTCGCAACAAACCCCACCCTGGGAATGAGTGGCACATGTACGTGTGGAGGATTTATCAGTGTCCTGTGGCCCCACCTTGCTCTGTGCCTTCTCTGAGAAGATAGATGCCTTCTACTGTACAGGCGCCTGCCTCAGGCTTAGGTGTAGGGCCAGTTCCCTAAGCATTCACAACCATTTTGAAGAAGGCTTCTAGCTTCTGGAGAGGAGATGCTGGTTGGACAACCGTTTCCCTACAGTGTTCTTAGAGCTAAGTGGAGGACACTTGGACTTTATACAGACACACACACACACACACACAACTTCTAACCTATGTTTCTTTATGAACTGGGATGGGTACAGAACGATACATGCCAAACAGACATCATTCTCCCTCAGACTTGTGTGTACGTTACTTTCTTCACACTTGCTACAAAAGTTGGGTATTCATCATTGGAGAATGCTTCTGTCCTCATCAACAATGATGATAGTAGGAACCCGGTTTCCACTACAGTCTTGCTCCTTAGAGTTAAGTGAATGTCCCATAGTTACACTTCCTCACCTATGTTGGAAAATGCCTCTTTCTTGATGTTACATGATGCTGTGGAAAGCTCTATTCTACATGAACTTGTTTCTCAGAGTCAAGGCTAGGGCACATTCCTTGGGCTGTCACACACAAAATTGGGGAACACTCCCGTGTTCCTGAACAATTTTAGTGGAAGGATGGTTTCACGACAAGGGTGTCTCACCAAGTGGAGGGACACTGTGCTTTCCCTCTGCTATTACACAAGCTCTGCCAAGGGCGTCTGTCCTCAGGAAAGAAGAGGTACATGGAATCGTTTTGTTTTCATTTTCTTTTCCTCCAGAGCTGTTTCTTAGAGTGAAATATACACTGCGTGGCTTGGGCTTTGACACCTATGTATGGAATCCCTTTGAGCTTCAGTAAACAACCTGTTAGTGGAAGGCACACTCCACTCTGACTTGTTGCTCAGCAGTAAGTCCACCTCACAGATCTTTACACTTGCACACCCAGATGTGTGGACATGCATCCAAGTCCAGGAGGGAAGAGGTGCACTGAAATTCCGTTTGCTCCTGTATTGTTTCTCACTCAGAGACCCTGCTAGGGTGCTTTTCTTACACTTCCACATTGAAGCCTTGACAACACCTCTATCCTGGTGAGACCACATAGTCATTCAAGTACAACCCTCCCTAGGCACTGGGTCCCTCCAGCTAAGCCTCAGACACACTTCTGAGAGTACGTCTCTCTCCTGAAGGAAGAGATGCTGAAGGATGATTTCTCCCCAGGGTTGTTTCCTTGAGACCACTCCATGGCAATAGCCTTCAGTTTCTGCATATATAGTTGACAAAAGGCGTGTGTCTTTGAATCAAATGTTAGTTCGAGCAGGGGAGGGGGAGGGATGTGGGCGGGGGGGAGCGGGTGACAAATGGCGGAGAAGTAGTTGGCACTTTTTCAACCGTCCCCTAAAGTGAGTTGATTATCAAAAGAACTCCAAAGAACTCCAATCACCCATGAAATAAGCCTGAGATTAGAATTGTACACCTCTGGATCTCTACAGTGGTAGAATATGCCAGTGGACAGGTAAAGTGGAGTGGGAACATCAGACTGATATCGGAAGATAAACAAAGGGGGAGGGAGCCACCAGAAGCGACGCATTGGAAAGTAATACCCCAATAGGAGAGTTCCCTGTGATTGGGGACCAGCATTAATTTGGAGTCTGGTTGAAAGCACTCAAAAAGAGCAATAGATCTTAAGGGAAATTGGTGGAATTGGGTGGTTAGGGACAGGGACTTAAGCCCACAGACCCAGGACAGCCACCGCTGGCAATGAGCCAGACAGAATGCAGTGAAGAAGCCAGGCCTTGGTCCCTGAGCTGCCGGTGCATGTGAGAGTGTCTGTCTGGGTGGCAGCGTGCATGAGAGTCTGGTGTGGAAGCCAGCCGGTGCTCTCTAGAACCATAGGCTTTTGCACTCTACACGTGTACTGCGCGACCGCAGTCTGAGTCCGGCTCCACACCCTCCCCTGAAAGAGGTCTATGCAGTGCTATCCAGTGCTCTCTAGGACCAGGAGAGTGAACACTCACAGCCCAGGACAGCATGAAAAACTCAGTGTGCTATCTCTAGTTGGGACCTCTCTGGCAGTTTGGACATGCCCAGACAGCTGCAGTGGAGGCAGCTGTTGGAATCCAGCTCACTGGATTTCTTGTGGTTTTGGTAACACTGGGGCTCAAACAGGAGCCCCTGCAACCCCTGAGATCATGACTGGGGGCGTGCTCTGCCTGCAGCAGAGGGGGAATTTATGGAGTCCGGAGCAAACAGAGGGGAACAGACTGAGGTTTCTCTCTGAGACGAAGGATTGGGTGTAGTTTGCTTTCCTCTAAACCTCCAAAGAACTGCCAAACACTGCTAAGGGGAGGGAAAAAAAAGAAAAACCTCCATAATCTCCCTGTCCCATCCATGTTGCTACAAAAGTTGGGTATTCATCCTTTCTGATGGAGGCATAATACTCCATAGTGTATATGGACCACATCTTCCTTATCCATTCATCCGTTGAAGGGCATCTTAGCTCTTTCCCCAGTTTGGCGACCATGGCCGAGCATAACAAATATCATGGAGGACAAGGGGAGATGGAGAGGAGAAGGGAGTTGAGGGAAATTAGAAGGGGAGGTGAATCATGAGAGACTATGGACTCTGAAGAACAACCTGAGGGTTTTGAAGGGGCAGGGGATGGGAGGTTGGGGGAACCAGGTGGTGCGTGTTAGGGAGGGCACGGGTTGCATGGAGCACTGGGTGTGGTGCAAAAACAATGAATACTGTTACTCTGAAAAGAAATAAAAAATTAAAAAAAAAAAAACACCTCCAGAGAACAAAAACCTCAAAAACCTGTTTCTTCAGAGCCCAGACCCTTGACAGGGGGCAGGAAGACTCAACTCCAGCAAGACTGCCTGAAAAACAGGCAGGCCCCTCCACCAGAAAGACAGCCCAAAAAACAAAAACAAAAACAAGAGGACAACCACCTTCTACTTCATAGATATAACTTTTATTTATTTATTTATTTTAATTTGTCAGAGAGAGAGGGAGAGAGAGCAAGCACAGGCAGACAGAATGGCAGGCAGAGGCAGAGGGAGAAGCAAGCTCCCCGCCAAGCAAGGAGCCCGATGTGGGACTGGATCCCAGGACGCTGGGATCATGACCTGAGCCGAAGGCAGCTGCTTAACCAACTGAGCCACCCAGGTGTCCCTATAACTTTTATTTTTAATTTGTTCCCACTATTCTTGTTCTTTCCAATTTGTTTTATAATTTTTTAATTTACCATCACAATGAGAAGTTCAGTACAACAAATTCCATAATAACCTTTTAACTTGAACTTCTTTGATACGTATCCTGTGTTTTTCTTTTGCTTTTCTACTTTTTAATTTTTTTTATTTTTTCTAAATATTCATATAGAGATAAGCTTCAAGGTAATCCCCTTTCCCCAATCAATGCTATGCCTATATATAAACTAGTTTTAATCTCCGTTTATCTCACAAAAGTTGAGTCCTTTAACAAAGATATCAAGATACATCCAGGAAGAATCAAAATAACCTTCCTCACCCACACTGAGAATTTATAACCACCCTCCCATCTTTTTCTCCTGTCAGTGTTTCTGTGTATTTGTTTTTGTTCTGGTAGTATCTAAACCTTATAATTGGGGTTCATTTTGGCTGGGTTCTTTTTTTTTTTCTTGTTATTTACTTTTTTTGGTCTTTTTGTTTGTTTTTGTTTGTATACTTTATGAATCTTACCTTTGGGGCCCATTCGGGCTGGGTCTTCTCTTTTATTTTTTCTTTTTTTTCCCCCCCTTGTCTCTTTCTCTCTCTCTCTCTCTTTCTCTCTTTTTCTTTTTTTTTTTCCTTTTTGGTGGGGACCTCCAATTGCTGAGAAGCATTCCAGAGTGCACCTTGCCTGTATCACAGTTGATACATTCAGCTACACATCCCTTCAGCCATCTCTCACCAAAATGACTGGAAGGAGGAATTCCCAACAGAGGAAAAATTCAGAGACTGTGCCCTCTCCCCCAGAGCTACTGAATATGGACATAAATAGTACATTTGAAAGGGAATGAATTCAGGCTAATAATTATCCAGGCAATGGCTAGGTTGGAGAAAGCCTTTAATGACAAAATGGAATTTATTAGGGGAGAAGAGAAAGCCACCAGGGATGATATTAACAATGCTCTCAATGAGTTTCAATCTAATCTAAATTCTCTAACAACTAGGGTAACTGAGGCAGAAGATAGAATTAGTGATCTAGAGGACAAACTGATAGAGAAAAAGGATCAGGAGGAAGCCTGGAACAAACAACTTAGAAGCTATGAAAACAGAATTAGGGAAATAAATGATGCCATGAAATGTTCCAACGTCAGAATTATTGGAATCCCTGAGGGGGAGGAGAAAGAATGAAGACCAGAGGATATAGTTGAGCAAATTCTCCATGAAAATTATCCCAATCTGTCTAATGGAACCAGCATTTGTATCCTAGAAGCAGAAAGGTCTACCCCCAAGGTCATAGAATCTAGAAAGACCTCGAGATAGCTGATTATGAAAATGATGAATCGTAATTTTAGATAGGAGCTCTTGAAGCAGCTAGGGGGAAGAGATTCCTTATGTACAGAGGAACACTCATCAGAATAATGTCAGACCAGTCCACAGAAACCTGGCAACCAGAAAGGGCTGGCAAGATGTATTCAGGGCACTAAATGAGAAGAACATGCAGCCAAGAATACTTTATCCAGCAAGACTGACATTCAAAATGGATGGAGAGATAAAGAGCTCCCAAGACCAGCAAGGCTTCAAAGAGTACGCGACCACCAAGCTGACACTGCAGGAAATATTATGGAGAGTTCTAAAAAGGAAAAATCCTAAGAATATCATTGAACAGAAATATATGGAGACAATCTATAGAAACAAAGACTTCACAGGTAACACTATGTCAATAAAAACATATCTCTCAATAATCACCCTCAACATGAGTGGCCTAAATGCACCCATTAAATGACACAGGGTTGCAGATTGGATAAAATGACAGGACCCATCCATATGTTGTCTACAAGAGACCCATTTCGAAACTAAGGATACACCCAGACTGAAAGTGAAGGAATAGAGAACCATCTTTCATGCCAGTGGGCCTCAAAAGAAGGCTGGGGTAGTGATTCTCATATCAGATAAATTAGATTTTAAGCTAAAGACTGTTGTCAGAGGTACAGAAGGACACTACATAATTCTTAAAGGGAAGATCTAACAATTATAAATATTTATGCCCCCAATATGGGAGCAGTCAATTACATAAGAAAACTGTTAATCAAGATAAAGAGTCATTGATATGAATATATTAATAGTAGGAGATCTTAACATGCCACTCTCAGTAATAGACAGATCATCCAAGCAGAAAATCAATAAAGAAACAAGAGCATTGAATGACATATTGAACCAGATATATACAGAACATTCCACCCTAAAACAACAGAATACTCGTTCTTCTGGAGTGCACATGGAACATTCTCAAGAATAGACCACATACTGGGTCACAAATCAGGGCTCAACTGATACCAAAAGATTGAGATTATTCCCTGCATATTCTCAGATCACAATGCTTTGAAACTGGAGCTCAATCACAAGGAAAAGTTTGGAAGGAACTCAAACACCTGGAAGCTAAAGACCACCTTGCTTAAGAATGCTTGGAGATCAAAGAAGAACTTAAACAATTCATGGAAACCAATGAGAATGAAGACACTTCGGTCCAAAACCTATGGGATACAGCAAAGGCGGTCCTAGGGGGGAAATACATAGCCATCCAAGCCTCCCTCAAAAAAATTGAAAAATCCAGAATATACCAGCTGTCTCTACACCTTAAAGAACTAGAGAATCAACAACAAATTAAGCCAACTCCACACACAACAAGGGAAATGATCAAGATTAGAGACAGAGATCAATGAGATAGAAACTAGAGATACAGTAGAACACATCAATGAAACTAGAAGCTGGTTTTTTTTTGAAAGATCAGTAATATCAATTGGCCAAACTAATCCAAAAGAAAGGAGAGAAGGTGAAAATTAATAAAATTATGAATGAAAAGGGAGAGATCACAACTAACACCAAGGAAATAGAAACAATCATCAGAAATTATTATCAACACTTATATGCCAAGAAATTAAGCAACCTAGATGAAATGGATACATTCCCGGAAAACTATAAACTTCCAAAATTGAACCAGGAAGAAATTAACAACCTGAATAGACTGATATCTAGTAACGAGATTGAAGCAGTGATCAAAAACCTCCCCAAAAACAAGAGCCCAGGACCTGACGGATTCCCTGGGGAATTCTACCAAACTTTCAAAGAAGAAATAACACCTATTCTCCTGAAGCTGTTTCAAAAAATTGAAGCAGAAGGAAAACTTCCAGACTCTTTCTATGAAACCAGCATTACCCTGATCCCCAAACCAGGCAAAGACCCCACCAAAAAGGAGAATTTCAGACCAATATCACTGATGAATATGGATGCTAAGATTCTCAACAAGATCCTAGCAAACAGGGGCGCCTGGGTGGCTCAGTGGGTTAAGCCGCTGCCTTCGGCTCAGGTCATGATCTCAGGGTCCTGGGATCGAGTCCCACATCGGGCTCTCTGCTCAGCAAGAAGCCTGTTTCCCTCTCTCTCTCTCTGCCTGCCTCTCCATCTACTTGTGATCTCTCTCTGTCAAATAAATAAATAAAATCTTAAAAAAAAAAAAAGATCCTAGCAAACAGGATCCAACAGCCCATTAAAAAGATTATCCACCTCGACCAGGTGGGATTCATCCCTGGGTTGCAAGGGTGGTTCAACATTCCAAAATCAATCAACATGATAAAACAAATCAATAAGAGAAGAGAGAAGAACCACCTGGTCCTCACAATTGATGCAGAAAAAGCATATGACAAGATATAGCATCCTTATCTAATTAAAACCTTCAAAGTATAAGGATAGTATATCCTTACACTTCAAAGTATAAGGATAGAAAACATTCCTCAACTTCATAAAATCTATCTACAAAAAACCCACAACGAGTATCATCCTCATTGGGGAAAAGCTGACAGCCTTCCCTTTGAGATCAGGAACACAGCAAGGATGCCCAATTTCATCACTCTCATTCAACATAATATTAGAAGTCCTAGCAACAGCAATCAGACAACAAAAAGAAATAAAAGGTATTTGAATTGGCAATGTCAAACTCTCTCGCTTTGCAAATGACATGATACTTTCTATGCAAAACCCAAAAGACTCCACCCCCAACTACTAGAACTCATACAGCAATTCAGTAATGAAGTAGTATACAAAGTCAATGTACAGAAATCAGTGGCTTTCTTATACACTAACAATGAAAATACAGAAAGGGAAATGAGAGAATCGATTCCATTTACTATAGCACCAAAAACCATAAGGTACCTGGGAATAAACCTAACCAAAGAGGTAAAGGATCTGTACTCGAGGAACTACAGAACACTCATGAAAGAAATTGAAGAAGACACAAAAAGATGGAAGACCATTCCATGCTCATGGATTGGAAGGATAAACATTGTTAAAATATCTATACTACCTAGAGCAATCTATACTTACAATGCCATTCCAGTCAAAATTCCACTGGCATTTTTCAAAGAGCTGAAACAATCCTAAAATTTGTATGGAATCAGAAGAGACCCCAAATTACTAAGGAAATGTTGAAAAAGAAAAACAAAACTGGGGGCATCACGTTGCCTGATTTCAAGCTTTACTACAAAGCTGTGATCACCAAGACAGCATGGTACTGGCACAAAAACAGACACATAGACCAGTGGAACAGAGTAGAGAGCCCAGATATGGACCCTCAACTCTATGGTCAAATAATCTTCGACAAAGCAGGAAAGAATATACAGTGGAAAAAAGACAGTGTCTTCAATAAACTGTGCTGGGAAAATTGGGCAGCTATGCATAGAATGAAACTCCACCATTTTCTTACACCATACACAAGATAAACTCCAAATGGATAAAAGATCTCAATGTGCGACAGGAATCCATCAGAATCCTAGAGGAGACCATAGGCAGTAACCTCTTTGATATCAGCCACAGCACTTCTTTCAAGATATGTCTCCAAAGGCAAAGGAAACAAAAGCAAAAATGAACTTTTGGGACTTCATCAAGATCAAAAGCTTCTGCGCAGCAAAGGAAACAGTCAATAAAACAAAGAGGCAACCCACAGAATGGGAGAAGTTATTTGCAAATGACAGTACAGACAAAAGGCTCTTATCCAGGATCTATAAAAAACTTCTCAAAGGGACAAGATGGCAGGGAAGTAGGAGGAGGTGCCTTTTCAACCTGTACCCTAAAGTGAGCTGATTACCTACCAAAGAACTCCGATCACCCATGAAATCAGCCTGAAATCAGAATTATACACATCTGGATCTCTACAGGGGCAGAAGACGCCAGTGGGTGGGTAAAGCGGAGTGGGAAAGGCGGACTGATATAGGAAGATAAACAAAAGGGGGAGGGAGCCACCAGAGGTGACCGGTTGGAAAGTAATACCCCTAATACGAGTGAGAGTGCCCTGAGTCTGGGGACCAGCATTAACTTGGAGACTGGTTGAAAGCACTCCAAAAGAGCAAAAGATCACGGGACGGGGGGGGGGGGGGGGGGGGGGGGGGGAATTGTGGGAATTGGGATGGCTAGGGACAGGGGCTTAAGTCCCCTGTCCCAGGACAGCCTCCTCTGGCGCTGAGCCAGAGAGAGTGCGGTGGAGAAACCAGGTCTTGGTCCCTGAGCCGCCAGCGAGCCCGAGATTGCGTGGGTTCTGGCCCCTGTGAGGGGATGGGAGCCACGCCGGATGGCAGAACGCGCGAGCCCTGCTACAGAGCCTAAGATGCATGCGCCCCTCATCCTCCCCTGAGAGAGGTACAAAGGCCCAGCCGGCGCTCTTTGACACGCGCCATTGTTTCAGAGCCTAAGACGCACACCCAAAACTCTCCCCTAAGAGAGGTGCACGAAGGCCCAGCCTGGTGCTTTTGGACCTGCGCCCCGTTCTCAGAGCCTGAGATGCGCGCGCGACCCACAGCCTCCCCTGAAAAAGGTACACGCAAGCCGGGCGCTCTTAGACCCAGAAAGACCAGGCACTCCCAGCCCGGGCCAGCGGGAAAATTTCAGTGTGTGATCGCTGCTTGGAACCTCTCTGGTGGTCTGGAGCTGCCCAAACAGCTGCTGCTGCTTTGGTTTTGGGTACAAGCAGAAGATCCTGCGTCCCCAGGGACCGCGACTCGGAACCTGCTCTGCCAGGGGCCAAGGGGGAATTTATATGGGCTCTGCAACACCCACAAAAGAACAGACTGAGGCTTCTCTCTGAGAGGGAGGTCAGGGTGCAGTTTGCTTTCCTCTAAACCTACAAAAACCATCAAAAGTGGTCAAGGCGAGAGGGAAAAAAAAAAAAAAAAAGGTTAACAAACATAAAAACCTCCAGAGAACAAAAGCCTGAAAAAACCGGTTTCCTCAGAGCCCACCCCTTTGAGGGGGACTGGAGGACTTAACTCAGGGAACATCATTGACTGAAAACCCACATGGCAGGCCCCTCCCCCCGAAAACCAACCAGGAAAGAAAAAAAAAAAAAAAGACTACAAGAGAACCATCACCACTACTTCATAGGACAACTTTTATTTTTTTAATTTGTTCCCACTATTCTGGCTCATTTTTTTAATATAGATAATTTTTTAACCTATTTACCATCACAGCGAGCTGTCCAGTACATCAAATTCCATAATAACCTTCTAACCTGAACTTTTTTTTTTTTTTTTTTTTTGACAGAGAGAAATCACAAGTAGGCAGAGAGGCAGGCAGAGAGAGAGGAGGAAGCAGGCTCCCCGCCGAGCAGAAAGCCCGATGTGGGGCTCGAACCCAGGACCTGGGATCATGACCTGAGCCGAAGGCAGCGGCTCAACCCACTGAGCCACCCAGGCGCCCCTAACCTGAACTTTTTGATACATACACCTGTGTTTTTCTTTTGCATTTCTATTTTTTGAATTTTTTTAATTTTAGTTTAGTTTAGTCTAGTTTATTCCTTTTTTATTTTTATTTTCTAATATCCATATAGACTTAAACTTCAAAGTAATCCCCTTTCCCCAATCAATACTACCCCTATAGGTAAACCAATTTTTAATCCCCCTTTAGCCTAGGAAAGTTGAGTCCTTTAACAAAGATATCAAGATACATCCAGGAAGAATCAAAACAACCTTCCTCACCCACACTGAGAATTTATAACCACTCTCCCATCTTTTTCTTCCACCAGTGTTTCTGTGTTTTTATGTTTGTCCTGATAGTATATAAATCTTAAACTTGGGGTTCTTTTAGACAAGGTTCTTCCTTTATTTGCATATATTTTTTTTTCTCTTGTTATATACTTTTATCAGTCTTTTTGTTTGTCTGTTTTTGTTTGTAACCTCATAAATCTTACCTTGGGGCCCATTTGGGCTGAACCTTCTCTTTCATCTTCCCTTTCTTTCCTGTCTCTCTCTCTCTCTCTCTCATTTTTTTTTCTTTTTCTTTTCTTTTTTCTCTCATTTGGGTGGGGAATCCTGATTGCTCAGAAGTGTTCCAGGGTACACCCAGACTGCACCACGGTCGATACAACCAGCTACATCTGTTCAGTCATCTCTCACCAAAATGACTAGGAGGAGGAATGCCCAACAGAAGAAAAATACAGAGGATGGACCTTCTGCAACAGAGCTAACAGCTATCAACATAGACAATATGTCAGAAAGAGAATTCAGGCTAACAATTATCCAGGCAATAGCTAGGTTGGAGAAAGCCATGGATGACCAAATGGAACTGATTAGGGCCGAGCTGAAAGCGACCAGACAGGATCTTCACAATGTTAGGGCAGAGCTAAAAGCTACCAGGGCTGAGGTTCACAATGCTCTCAATGAGTTCCAATCTAATCTAAATTCTCTCAAAGCTAGGGTAACTGAGACAGAAGATAGATAGTGATCTGGAGGACAAACAGATAGAGAGAAAGGATCAAGAGGATCAAGAGGAAGCCTGGAACAAACAGCTTAGAAACCATGAAAACAGAATCAGGGAAATAAATGATGCCATGAAACGTTCCAACGTCAGAATTATTGGAATCCCTGAAGGGGAGGAGAAAGAAAGAAGTCTAGAAGATATAGTGGAACAAGTTCTTCATGAAAATTTTCCCAATCTCGTGAATGGAACCAGCGTTCATGTACTAGAGGCCGAATGGTCTCCACCCAAGATTATAGATTCCAGAAAAACATCAAGGCACCTGATAGTCAAATTGAGGAATCATAATTGTAGGTATAATCTCTTGAAAGCCGCTAGGACAAAGAGGCTCCTTACTTACAGAGGAAAGCCCATCAGAATAAGGTCAGACTTGTCCACAGAGACACCTGGCAAGCCAGAAAGGGCTGGCAAGATATATTCAGGGCACTAAATGAGAAGAACATGCAGCAAAGAATACTTTATCCAGCAAGACTGACATTCAAAGTGGATGGAGAGATAAAAAGTTTCCAAGACCAGCAAGGCTTAAAAGACTATGCAACCACCAAGCCAACACTGCAGGAAATATTAACGGGGGTTCTATAAAAGAGGAAAAACCCCAAGAATAGCATTGAACAGAAATATAGAGACAATCTACAGAAAGAAAGACTTCAAAGGTAACACGATGTCAATAAAAACGTATCTATCAATAATCACTCTCAATGTGAATGGCCTAAATGCGCCCATAAAATGGCACAGGGTTGCAGATTGGATAAAACGACAGGACCCATCCATATGTTGTCTACAAGAGACCCATTTTGAACCTAAAGATACACCCAGACTGAAAGTGAAGGGATGGAGAAGCATCTTTCATGCCAATGGGCCTCAAAAGAAGGCCGGGGTAGCGATTATCATATTAGACAAATTTTTAAACTAAAGACTGTAGTCAGAGATACAGAAGGACACTACATCATTCTTAAAGGGACTATCCACCAAGATGATCTAACAATTGTAAATATCTATGCCCCCAATATGGGAGCAGCCAATTACATAAGAAAACTATTAATCAAGATAAAGAGTCATATTGATATGAATACATTAATAGTAGGAGACCTTAACACGCCTCTCTCAGAAATAGACAGATCATCGAAGCAGAAAATCAATAAAGAAATAAGAGCATTGAATGACACATTGGACCAGATGGACCTCATAGATATATACAGAACATTCCACCCTAAAACAACAGAATACTCATTCTTCTCAAGTGCACATGGAACCTTCTCAAGACTAGACCACATACTGGGTCACAAATCAGGACTCAACCGGTACCAAAAGACTGAGATTATTCCCTGCACATTCTCAGATCACAATGCTTTGAAACTTGAGCTCAATAACAAGAAAAAGTTCAGAAGGAACTCAAACACCTGGAAGCTAAAGACCACCTTGCTTAAGAATGCTTGGATCAACCAGGAGATCAAAGAAGAACTGAAACAATTCATGGAAACCAATGAGAATGAAGACACTTCGGTCCAAAACCTATAGGATACAGCAAAGGCGGTTGTAAGGGGGAAATACATAGCCATCCAAGCCTCCCTCAAAAAAAATTGAAAAATCCAGAACACACAGCTATCTCTACACCTTAAAGAACTGGAGAATCAACAACAAATCAAACCAACTCCACACATAAGAAGGGAAATAATCAAGATTAGAGCTGAGATCAATGAGGTAGAAACCAGAGATACAGTAGAATGTATCAGTGAAACTAGAAACTGGTTTTTTGAAAGAATCAATAAGATCGATAAACCATTGGCCACACTAATCCAAAAGAAAAGAGAGAAAGCCCAAATTCATAAAATTATGAATGTAAAGAGAGAGATCACAACTAACAACAAGGAAGTAGAAACAATCATCAAAAGTTATTATCAACAGTTATATGCCAATAAGCTAAGCAACCTAGATGAAATGGATGCATCCCTGGAAAACTATAAACTCCCAAAATTGAACCAGGAAGAAATTGACAACCTGAATAGACCGATATCTAGTAACGAGATTGAAGGAGTGATCAAAAACCTCCCAAAAAACAAGAGCCCAGAACCTGATGGATTCCCTGGGGAATTCTATCAAGCTTTCAAAGAAGAAATAATACCTATTTCCCTGAAGCTATTTCAAAAAATTCAAGCAGAAGGAAATTTCCAGACTCTTTCTATGAAGCCAGCATTACCTTGATCCCCAAACCAGGCAAAGACCCTACCAAAAAGGAGAATTTCAGACCAATATCCCTGATGAATATGGATGCTAAGATTCTCAACAAGATCCTAGCAAACAGGATACAACAGCACATTAAAAAGATTATCCACCATGACCAGGTGAGATTCATTCCTGGGCTACAAGCATGGTTCAACATTCACAAATCAATCAATGTGATAGAACAAATTAATACGAGAAGAGAAAAGAACCACATGGTCCTCTCAATTGATGCAGAAAAAGCATTTGACAAACTCCAGCATCCATTCCTGATTAAAACCCTTCAAAGTATAGGGATAGAGGGAACATTCCTGAACTTCATAAAATCTATCTATGAAAGACCCGCAGCAAATATCATCCTCAATGGGAAGAAGCTTGCAGCCTTCCCGTTGAGATAAGGAACACGACAAGGATGCCCACTCTCACCACTCTTGTTCAACATAGTATTAGAAGTCCTAGCAACAGCAATCAGACAACAAAGAGAAATAAAAGGTATCCAAATTGGCAGTGAAGAAGCCAAACTCTCTCTCTTCGCAGATGACATGATTATTTATATGGAAAACCCAAAAGACTCCACCCCCCAAACTACTAGAACTCATACAACAATTCAGCAACATGGCAGATACAAAGTCAATGTACAGAAATCAGTGGCTTTCTTATACACTAACAATGAAAATACAGAAAGGGAAATTAGAGAATCGATTCCATTTACTATAGCACTAAGAACCATAAGATACCTGGGTATAAACCTAACCAAAGAGGTAAAGGATCTGTACTCGAGGAACTACAGAACATTCATGACAGAAATTGAAGAAGACACAAAAAGATGGAAGACCATTCCATGCTCTTGGATCAGAAGAATAAACATTGTTAAAATGTCTATACTGCCTAGAGCAATCTATACTTTTAACGCCATTCCGATCAAAATTCCACCAGTATTTTTCAAAGAGCTGGAGCAAATAATCCAAAAATTTGTATGGAATCAGAAGAGACCCCAAATTGCTAAGGAAATGTTGAAAAACAAAAATAAAACTGGGGGCATCACATTACCTGATTTCAAGCTTTACTACAAAGCTGTGATCACCAAGACAGCATGGTACTGGCATAAAAACAGACACATAGACCAGTGGAACAGAGTAGAGAGCCCAGATATGGACCCTCAACTCTACGGCCAACTGATATTCAACAAAACAGGAAAAAATATACAGTGGAAAAAAGACAGTCTCTTCAATAAATGGTGCTGGGAAAACTGGACAGCTATATGCAGAAGAATGAAACTCGACCATTCTCTTACACTGTACACAAAGATAAACTCAAAATGGATAAAAGACCTCAACGTGAGACAGGAATCCATCAGAATCCTAGAGGAGAACATAGGCAGTAACCTCTTCGATATCAGCCACAGCAACTTCTTTCAAGATATGTCCCCAAAGGCAATGGAAACAAAAGCAAAAATGAACTTTTGGGACTTCATCAAAATCAAAAGCTTCTGCACAGCAAGGGAAACATTCAACAAAACAAAGAGGCAAACCACGGAATGGGAGAAGATATTTGCAAATGACAGTACAGACAAAAGGTTGATATCCAGGATCTATAAAGAACTCCTCAAACTCAACACACACAAAACAGATAATCATATCAAAAAATGGGCAGAAGATATGAACAGACACTTCTCCAATGAAGAAATACAAATGGCTATCAGACACATGAAAAAATGTTCATCATCACTAGCCATCAGGGAGATTCAAATTAAAACCACATTTGAGATACCACCTTACACCAGTTAGAATGGCCAAAATTAGCAAGACAGGAAACAACATATGTTGGAGGGGATGTGGAGAAAGGGGAACCCTCTTACACTGTTGGTGGGAAAGCAAGTTGGTGCAGCCACTTTGGAAAACAGTGTGGAGATTCCTCAAGAAATTAAAAATAGAGCTTCCCTATGACCCTGCAATCGCACTCCTGGGTATTTACCCCAAAGATACAGATGTGGTAAAAAGAAGGGCCATCTCTACCCCGATGTTTATAGCAGCAATGGCCACGGTCGCCAAACTGTGGAAAGAACCAAGATGCCCTTCAACAGACGAATGGATAAGGAAGATGTGCTCCATATGCACTATGGAGTATTATGCCTCCATCAGAAAGGATGAATACCCAACTTTTGTAGCAACATGGACGGGACTGGAAGAGATGATGCTGAGTGAAATCAGTCAAGCAGAGAGAATCAATTATCATATGGTTTCACTTATTTGTGGAGCATAACAAATAGCATGGAGGACAAGGGGAGTTAGAGAGGAGAAGGGAGTTGGGGGAAATTGGAAAGGGAGGTGAACCATGAGAGTCTATGGACTCTGAAAAACAATCTGAGGGTTTTGAAGGGGCGGGGGTGGGAGGTTGGGGGAACCAGGTGGTGGGTATTAGAGAGGGCATGGATTGCATGGAGCACTGGGTGTAGTGCAAAAACAAGGAATACTGTTATGCTGAAAATAAATTTAAAAAATAAATAAAAGTTACATAGTTGTACCTCTTTCATTTAAATTTTTGACTCATTTTGAGTGAAGTTTTGTAGATGGTGTAAAGTAAGTGTGCACCTCACTGTGTTGCTCCTGAAGTTGCAATTTCCCTAATACCGTTTGTTAAAAAGACTCTCCTTTCCCCATTGAAGGATCTTGGCACCTTTGCCAAATATCATTTGACCATTTAGATTAGAGCTTATTACTGGATTCTCTCTTCTTTCCATTGACCCATAGGTCTGTGTGTATTTCAGCACTACCTTATTTTTAGTACTGTTGTTTTATGATAAGTTTCAAAATCAGGAAATGTCAGAACTCGAAGTTCATTCTTTTTCAAGATTGTCTTGGCTATCCTTGTTCTCTTGAGATTCCATATGAATTTTACGATAGCTGTTTTTATTTCTGTAAAAAAATGCATTGGGATTTTCATAGAGATCACGTAAGTCTATGTTTTGATGGATAGTTATTCTGTTCTTACTCCAATACAGTTCTTAGTATTTAGAGTCATTTCTAATTTTATTAGTTTGGATATTATCTGTCCATGGGAGGTAATATTAAGGATGCTACCAGGCAGCAAAAAGCAGCACTTTTGAGATAGGATAGCATAAAGAGAAAAATAAAAACCTTAATTTACAAGTATCAAAAGTTAAAAAAAAAGGTGGATATATATGTATGTATTTATGTATTGTTGTGCTCTGGCTGCCATAACAAAATACCACAGGCTGCATGGTTTACATAGCAGGAACATACTTTTTCATACTTCTAGAAACTAGAAGTTCAAAATCAAGGAATCTACAGGTTTGATTGTAGATGAGCTCTCATACTGATTTTCAGAGAACTGCCTCCTTCTGTGTCTTCCTATGACCTTTCTTCTGTGCTTGATGAGAGAGTGCTGTTCTCTGATCTCTCCCTCTTCTTATAAGGGCACCAGTTCTGTTGGTTTTGAATTGACCTTTATGATCTCATTCAATCTTCATTACCTTCTGAAGTCCTTATCTCAGAATACAGGCACAGTAGGTTTAGACCTCACCTATGAATTTGGGGGTGGGAGTGATCAGTCCATAATAACATAGATTAAAAAATAAACAATAAGAAAGTTATGTCACTAACAAATAATGGCAGCCTCTCATTGAAATGGCCACCTCTGCTGCTGGGGACAGAATTGGCAAAGCAGAGGAATGATAGATAATACTTTATCCAGTGTCCAAAGTTGTGAGAAACAATCTTGTGTGAATGAAAAGAGCAGCCTCCCTCACTCAGTGGCTTTCTAAAAAATTATTTTTATTTTTTTTCATTGTTCTAAAATTCATTGTTTATACACCACACCCAGTGCTCCATGCAATACATGCCCTCCACAATACCCACCACCAGGCTCATCCCACCCCCACCCCCACCCCCCAAAAAATCCTAACCCTCAGTTTGTATCTCAGAGTCCACAGTCTCTCATGGTTCATCTTCCCCTCTGATTTTTCCCAGCTAACTTCTCTCCATCTCCCCATGTCCTCCGTGTTATTTCTTATGCTTCACAATTAAGTGAAACCATATGATACTTGACTCTCTCTGCTTGACATATTTCACTCAGCATAATCTTTTCCAGTCCCATCTATGTTGATACAAAAGTCAGGTATTCATCCATTCTGATGGAGGCTTAATACGCCATTGTATATATGAACCATATCTTCTTTATCCATTCATCCGTTGAAGGGAATCTTGGTTCTTTCCACAATTTGGTGACTGTGGCCATTGCTGCTATGCAATTGGTATAAAAGAAGGGTACAGATGGCCCCTCTTCTCACTACATCTCTATATTTGGAGTAAATACCCAGTAGTACAATGGCAGGGTCATAGGAAAGCTCTATTTTTAATTTCTTAAGGAATCTCCACACTGGTTTTCAAAGTGGCTGCACCAAGATGCATTCCCACCAACCGTGTAAGAGGGTTTCTCTTTTTCCACATCCTCTCCAACACTTGTTGTTTACTGACTTGTTAATTTTGGCCATTCTAACTGGTGTAAGGTGGTATCTCAATGTGGTTTTGATAATTGAATCTCCCTGATGGCTAATGATGATGAATATTTGTCATGTGTCTGTTAGCCATTTGTATATCTTCTTTGGAGAAGTGCCTGTTCATGTCTTCTGCCCATTTGTTGGCGTGATTATCTGTTTTGTGTGTGATGAGTTTGAGGAGTTCTTTATAGATCTTGGATATCAGCCCTTTGTCTATAGTGTCATTTGCAAATATCTTCTCCCATTTTGTGGCTTGCCTCTTTGTTTTGTTGACTGTTTCCTGTGCAGCACAGAAGCTTTTGATCTTGATGAAGTCCCAAAAGTTCATTTTCTCTTTTGTTTCCTTTGCCTTTGCAGACTTTATCTTGAAAGAAGTTGCTGTGGCCCATGTCAAAGAGGTTACTCCCTGTGTTCTCCTCTAGGACTTTGATAGATTCCTGCCTCACGTTGAGTTCTTTTATGCATTTAAATTTTCTCTATGTGTATGGTGTAAGCGAATGGTCGAGTTTCATTCTTCTGCACATAGCTGTCCAATTTTCCCAGGACCATTTATTGAGGAGACCATCTTTTTCCCACTGCATATTGTTCCCCACTTTGTCAAAGAATATTTGACCATAGAGTTGCAGGCCCATATCTGGGCTCTCTACTATGTTCCACTGGTCTATGTGTCTGTTTTTATGCCAGTACCATGCTGTCTTGGTGATCACAGCTTTGTAGTAAAGCCTGAGATCAGGCAACATGATGCCCCCAGTTTTGTATTTCTTTTTCAACATTTCCTTAGCAATTCGGGGTCTCTTCTGGTTCCATACAAATTTTAGGATTGTTTGTTCCAGCTCTTTGAGAAATGCCAGTGGAGTTTTGATCAGGATGGCATTGAAAGTATAGATGGCTATAGGCAGTATAGACATTTAACAATGTTTATTCTTCCAATCCATGAGCATGGAATGCTCTTCTGTCTTTTTATGTCTTCTTCAATTTCTTTCATGAGTGTTCTGTAGTTCTTCAAGTACAGATCCTTTTTCTCTTTGGTTTATTCCTAGGTATCTTATGGTTCTTGGTGCTATAGTAAATGGAATCGATTCTCTAATTTCCATTTCTATTTTTTCATTGTTATTGTATAAGAAAGCAACCGATTTCTGTACATTGATTTTGTATCCTGCCACTTTACTAAATTGTTGTATGAGTTCTAGTAGATTGGGGGTGGAATCTTTTGGGTTTTCCATAGAAAGTGTCATGTCATCTGTAAAGAGAGAGAGTTTGACTTCTTCTTGGCCCATTTGAATACTTTTTATTTCTTTTTGTTGCCTCATTACTTTTGCTAGGATTTCTAGTACTATGTTGAACAAGAGTGGTGAGAGTGGACATCCTTGTCGTGTTTCTGATCTCAAAGGGAAAGCTGTCAGCTTTTCCCCATTGAGAATGATATTTGCTGTGGGTTTTTCATAGATAGAGTTTGTGAAATTGAAGAATGTTCCCTCTATCCCTATACTTTGAATTGTTAATCAGGAACTGATGCTCTATCTTGTCAAATGCTTTTTCTGCATCAATTGAGAGGACCATGTGGTTCTTCTCTCTTCTCTTATTGATTTGTTCTATCACATTGATTGATTTGCAAACATTGAAACACCCTTTCATCCCATGGATAAATCCCACCTGGTCATGGTGGATTATCTTTTTAATGTACTATTGGATACTATTAGCTAGGATCTTGTTGAGAGTCTTTGTATCCATATTCATCAGGGATATTGGCCTGAAATTCTCCTTTTTGGTGGGGTCTTTGCCTTGTTTGGGGATTAGGGTAATGCTGGCTTCATAAAGAGAGTCTGGAAGCTTTCCTTCTGTTTCTATCTTTTAAAACAGCTTTAAGAGAATAGGTCTTTCTTCTTTGAATGTTTGGTAAAATTCTCCAGGGAATCCATCAGGTCCTGGGCTCTTGTTTTGGGGAGTTTTTTTTTTTTTTTTATCACTCCTTCAATCTCGTTAGTAGATATTGGTCTATCCAGGTTGTCAACTTCTTCCTGATTCAGTTTTAGAGGTTTGTAGGTTTCCAGGAATGCATCCATTTCTTCTACATTGCTTAACTTGTTGGCATATTACTGTTGATAATAATTTCTGATGATTGCTTCTATTTCCTTGCTGTTAGTCATAATCTCTTCCTTTCATTCATAATTTTATTAAGTTGGGTTCTCTTTCTTTTATATTAGTTTGGCCAATGGTTTATTGATCTTATTGATCCTTTCAAAAACCCAGCTTCTAGTTTCTTTGATGTGTTCTACTGTATCCCTAGTTCCTATATAATTGATTTCTGCTCTAATCTTGATTATTTCCCTTCTTGTATGTGGCGTTGGCTTAATTTGTTGTTGATTCTCCAGTTCTTTAAGGTGTAAAGAGAGCTGGTGTATTCTGGTTTTTCTTTTTCTTTTCCTTTCTTTTTTCTTTCCTTTTTTTTTTTTTTTTTTTTTTTGAGGGGGGCTTGGATGGCTATGTATTTCCACCTTAGGACTGCCTTTGCCGTATCACATAGGTTTGGGACAGAAGAGCCTTCATTCTCATTGGTTTCCATGAGTTGTTTAAGTTCTTCTTTGATTTCCTGGTTAATCCAAACATTCTTAAGCAGGGTGGTGTTTAGCTTCCAAGTGTTTCAATTCCATCCAAACTTTTCTTGTGGTTGAGTTCCAGTTTCAAAGCTTTGTGGTCTGAGAATATGCAGGGAATAATCTCAGTCTTTTCGTATTGGTCACGCCTTGATTTGTGACAGTGTATGTGTTTTGTTTGTCCGTTTTTACCTTTGTGGCCTATTCTGGCTGGGTTTTCTCTCTTTTTTTTCTGCCTCTCTCTTTCTCTCTTTTTTTTTTATTTCTTTTTTCTTTCTTTTTGGTGGTGACTTCCAATTGCTCAGAAGTGTTCCAGGGTGTACCTTGCCTGGATCATGGTTGATATATTCAGCTACACATCCCTTCAACCACCTCTCACTAAAATGATTAGGAGGAGGAACACCCAACAGAGGAAAAATTCAGAGACTGTGCCCTCTCCATCAGAGCTACTGGATATGGACATAAACAGTATGTAGGGAAGGGAATTCAGGGTAACAATTATCTAGGCAGTAGTTAGCTTGGAGAAAACCATTAGTGACAACATGGAATTGATTAGGGCAGAAGTGAAAGCCACCTGGGAAGAAGTTAAAAATGCTATCAATGAGATCCAATCTAATCTACTCTAACAGCTAGGGTAATCAGGCAGAAGATAGAATTAGTGATCTAGAGGACAAACTGATAGAGAAAAAAGATCAGAAGGAGGCCTGGAACAAACTGCTTAGAAGCCATGAAAACAGAATTAAGGAAATAAATGGCACCATGAAACGTTCCAATGTCAGAATTATTGGGATTCCTGAGGGAGAGGAGAAAGAAAGAAGACTAGAAGACATAATTAAACAAATTCTCCATGAAAATTTTCCCAATCTGGGGAATGGAACCAGCGTTCATGTCCTAGAGGTAGAAAGATCACCCCCCAAAAAGAATGAATCTAGAAAGTCCTCGAGACTCTTGATAGCAAGACTGATGAATCATAATTTGATACAAGAGCTTTTGAGAGCAGCTAAGGGGAAGAGATTCCTTACATACAGAGTAAGGTCCATCAGCATCTTGTCAGACCTGTCCACAGAAACCTGGCAAGCAAGAAAGGACTTGCAAGACATACGCAGGGCACTAAATGAGAACATGCAGCCAAGAATACTTGATCCAGCAAGGTTGACATTCAAAATGGATGGAGAGATAAAGAGCTTCCAAGACCAGCAAGGTTTCAAAGAATATGTGGCCACCAACCTGGCACTACAAGAAATATTAATGGAGGTTGTATAAAAGAAAGAACCCAAGAGTGACATAGAACAGAAACCTACAGAGACAATCTATAGAAACAGGACTTCACAGGCAATGGGATGTCAAAAAAACCCCATATCTTTTAATAATCAATCTCATGGTGAATGGCCTAAACGCTTCCATAGAACAGCACAGGGTTGCAGATTGGATGAAATGATAGGACCCATTCATATGTTGTCTACAAGAGATCCATTTGGAACCTAATGATACATTCAGACTGAAAGTGAAGGAATGGAGAAGAATCTTTCATGCCAAAGGGCCTCAAAAGAAAGCTGGGGTAGCATTTCTCATATCAGATAAATTAGATTTTAAACTAAAGACTGTAGTCAGAGATAAAGAAGGAGACTACATTGTTCTTAAAGTGTGTACCCACCAAGAAGATCTAACATTTGTAAATATTTATGCCCCCGTTATGGGAGCAGCCAACTACATAAGACAACTGTTAGTCAAGAAAAAGAGTCATATTGATATGAATACATTAGTTGTAGGGGATCTTAACATGTGACTCTCAGTAACAGACAGATCATCCAAGCAGAATGTCAATAAAGAAACAAGAGCATTGAATGACACATTGGACCAGATGGACATCATAGATATAGATAGAACATTCCCCCCTAAAACAACAGAATACTCATTCATCTTGAGCACTCAGTGGCTTTCAGAACTTTGATACACAATATATTTTTTAGTTTTTGAAAACAAGCAAGTACAAATAAGAACATTTTACATTTCTAGACATTCAGTTTATATTTGGAGGAAGAGTGGATTCTAGGAAATTGAGTGAGATTATAGTAACAATTTCCCTTTCCTTTAATTTAGAATAAAAGTTTCCTGAAAATACAGGAGGAGGAGTCAAGATGGCGGAGAAGTAGCAGGCTAAGACTACTTCGGGTAGCGGGAGATCAGCTAAATAGCTTATCTAAAGATTGCAAACACCTACAAATCCAACGGGAGATTGAAGAGAAGAAGAACAGCAATTCCAGAAACAGAAAATCAACCACTTTCTGCAAGGTAGGACTGGCGGAGAAGTGAATCCAAAGCGACGGGAAGATAGACCGCGGGGGGAGGGGCCGGCTCCCGGCGAGCGGCAGAGCAACGGAGCAAAATCAGGACTTTTAAAAGTCTATTCCACTGAGGGACATCGCTCCAGAGGCTTAACTGGAAGCCCAGGCGGGGTCAGCGCGGCCTCAGGTCCCGCAGGGTCGCAGAAGGATCAGGGGTGTCTGAGTGTCGCAGAGCTTACCGGTATTAAAACGGGGAAACCGGCTGCAGAGACAGAGCCGAGGAGTGACTCTCAGCTCGGGGTTGCCTTGAACCGGACGCAGGCTCGGTCAGCTCGGAGCGTGGCCGGAGGCCAGGGTGGCGGGAGACATTGGGCGCTGTTCTCTGAGGGCGCACTGAGGAGTGGGGCCCCGGGCTCTCGGCTCCTCCGGGCCAGAGACTGGGAGGCCGCCATCTTCATTCCCGTCCTCTGGAACTCTACGGAAAGCGCTCAGGGAACAAAAGCTCCCGAAAGCGAACCCGAGCGGATTACTCAGCGCGGCCCCGGGTAAGGGCGGTGCAACTCCGCCTGGGGCAAAGACGCTTGAGAATCACTACAACGGGCCCCTCCCCCAGAAGATCAACGGGAAACCCAGCCAGGACCAAGTTCACCTACCAAGGAGAGCGGCGGAATTCCAGAGGAGAAGAAAGCAAAGCACGGAACTCATGGCTTTCTCCCCATGATTTTTTAGCCTTGCAGTTAATTTAATTTTTTTTCTTCTTTTTCAATTTTTTTTTCTTTTACTCTTCTTCTGCTGAATTTTTTTTAACTCTTACCGTTTTCTTTTTTTAACGTTTTTTAAATAGTTTATCTAATATATATATTTTTTTCCTCTTTTTATATTTTTTCTTTATCGGCTTTCTTTTTTTAATAGTTTCTTTTTTTTTTTTCTTTCTTTCTGAACTCCTTTTTATCCCCTTTCTCCCCCCTCACAATTCGGGATCTCTTCTGATTTGGCTAAAGCATATTTTCCTGGGGTTGTTGCCACCCTTTTAGTATTTGACTTGCTCCTTCATAAACTCTTATCTGGACAAAATGACAAGGCGGAAAAATTCACAACAAAAAAAAGAACAAGAGGCAGTACCAAAGGCTAGGGACCTAATCAATACAGACATTGGTAATATGTCAGATATAGAGTTCAGAATGATGATTCTCAAGGTTCTAGCCGGGCTTGAAAAAGGCATGGAAGATATTAAAGCAACCCTCTCGGGAGATATAAAAGCCCTTTCTAGAGAAATAAAAGAACTAAAATCTAACCAAGTTGAAATCAAAAAAGCTATTAATGAGGTGCAATCAAAAATGGAGGCTCTCACTGCTAGGATAAATGAGGCAGAAGAAAGAATTAGCGATATAGAAGACCAAATGACAGAGAATAAAGAAGCTGAGCAAAAGAGGGACAAACAGCTACTGGACCACGAGGGGAGAATTCGAGAGATAAGTGACACCATAAGACGAAACAACATTAGAATAATTGGGATTCCAGAAGAAGAGGAAACAGAGAGGGGAGCAGAAGGTATATTGGAGAGAATTATTGGAGAGAATTTCCCCAATATGGCAAAGGGAACAAGCATCAAAATCCAGGAGGTTCAGAGAACCCCCCTCAAAATCAATAAGAATAGGTCCACACCCCATCACCTAATAGTAAAATTGACAAGTCTTAGTGACAAAGAAAAGATCCTGAAAGCAGCCCGGGAAAAGAAGTCTGTAATGTACAATGGTAAAAATATTAGATTGGCAGCAGACTTATCCACAGAGACCTGGCAGGCCAGAAAGAGCTGGCATGATATATTCAGAGTACTAAATGAGAAAAACATGCAGCCAAGAATACTATATCCAGCTAGGCTATCATTGAAAATAGAAGGAGAGATTAAAAGCTTCCAGGACAAACAAAAACTGAAAGAATTTGCAAATACCACACCAGCTCTACAGGAAATATTGAAAGGGGTCCTCTAAGCAAAGAGAGACCCTAAAAGTAGTAGATCAGAAAGAAACAGAGACAATATACAATAACAGTCACCTTACAGGCAATACAATGGCACTAAATTCATATCTCTCAATACTTACCCTGAATGTTAATGGGCTAAATGCCCCAATCAAAAGACACAGGGTATCAGAATGGATAAAAAAACAAAAACCATCTATATGTTGCCTACAAGAAACTCATCTTAAACCCGAAGACACCTCCAGGTTTAAAGTGAGGGGGTGGAAAAGAATTTACCATGCTAATGGACATCAGAAGAAAGCAGGAGTGGCAATCCTTATATCAGATCAATTAGATTTTAAGCCAAAGACTATAATAAGAGATGAGGAAGGACACTATATCATACTCAAAGGAACTGTCCAACAAGAAGATCTAACAATTTTAAATATCTATGCCCCTAACGTGGGAGCAGCCAACTATATAAACCAATTAATAACAAAATCAAAGAAACACATCGACAAGAATACAATAATAGTAGGGGATTTTAACACTCCCCTCACTGAAATGGACAGATCATCCAAGCAAAAGATCAACAAGGAAATCAAGGCCTTAAATGACACACTGGACCAGATGGACATCACAGATATATTCAGAACATTTCATCCCAAAGCAACAGAATGCACATTCTTCTCTAGTGCACATGGAACATTCTCCAGAATAGATCACATTCTTGGTCCTAAATCAAGTCTCAACCGGTATCAAAAGATTGGGATCATTCCCTGCATATTTTCAGACCACAATGCTCTAAAGCTAGAACTCAATCACAAGAGGAAATTTGGAAAGAACCCAAATACATGGAGACTAAACAGCATCCTTCTAAAGAATGAATGGGTCAACCAGGAAATTAAAGAAGAATTGACAAAATTTATGGAAACAAATGATAATGAAAACACAACGGTTCAGAATTTGTGGGACACAACAAAGGCAGTCCTGAGAGGAAAATATATAGCGGTACAAGCCTTTCTCAAGAAACAAGAAAGATCTCAGGTACACAACCTAACCCTACACCTAAAGGAGCTGGAGAAAGAACAAGAAAGAAACCCTAAACCCAGCAGGAGAAGAGAAATCATAAAGATCAGAGCAGAAATCAATGAAATAGAAACCAAAAAAACAATAGAACAAATCAACGAAACTAGGAGCTGGTTCTTTGAAAGAATTAATAAGATTGATAAACCCCTGGCCAGACTTATCAAAAAGAAAAGAGAAAGGACCCAAATAAATAAAATCATGAATGAAAGAGGAGAGATCACAACGAACACCAAAGAAATACAGACAATTATAAGAACATACTATGAGCAACTCTACGCCAACAAATTTGACAATCTGGAAGAAACGGATGCATTCCTAGAGACATATAAACTACCACAACTGAACCAGGAAGAAATAGAAAGCCTGAACAGACCCATAACCAGTAAGGAGATTGAAACAGTCATCAAAAATCTCCAAACAAACAAAAGCCCAGGGCCAGACGGCTTCCCGGGGGAATTCTACCAAACATTTAAAGAAGAACTAATTCCTATTCTCCTGAAACTGTTCCAAAAAATAGCAACAGAAGGAAAACTTCCAAACTCATTTTATGAGGCCAGCATCACCTTGATCCCAAAACCAGACAAGGATCCCAACAAAAAAGAGAACTACAGACCAATATCCTTGATGAACACAGATGCAAAAATTCTCGCCAAAATACTAGCCAATAGGATTCAACAGTACATTAAAAGGATTATTCACCACGACCAAGTGGGATTTATTCCAGGGCTGCAAGGTTGGTTCAACATCTGCAAATCAATCAATGTGATACAACACATTAATAAAAGAAAGAACAAGAACCATATGATACTCTCCATAGATGCTGAAAAAGCATTTGACAAAGTACAGCATCCCTTCCTGATCAAAACTCTTCAAAGTGTAGGGATAGAGGGCACATACCTCAATATTATCAAAGCCATCTATGAAAAACCCACCGCAAATATCATTCTCAATGGAGAAAAACTGAAAGCTTTTCCGCTAAGGTCAGGAACACGGCAGGGCTGTCCGTTATCACCACTGCTATTCAACATAGTACTAGAAGTCCTAGCCTCAGCAATCAGACAACAAAAGGAAATTAAAGGCATCCAAATCGGCAAAGAAGAAATCAAACTATCACTCTTCGCAGATGATATGATACTCTATGTGGAAAACCCAAAGACTCCACTCCAAAACTGCTAGAACTTGTACAGGAATTCAGTAAAGTGTCAGGATATAAAATCAATGCACAGAAATCAGTTGCATTTCTCTACACCAACAACAAGACAGAAGAAAGAGAAATTAAGGAGTCCATCCCATTTACAATTGCACCCAAAACTATAAGATACCTAGGAATAAACCTAACCAAAGAGACTAAGAATCTATACTTAGAAAACTATAAAGTACTCATGAGAGAAATTGAGGAAGACACAAAGAAATGGAAAAATGTTCCATGCTCCTGGATTGGAAGAATAAATATTGTGAAAATGTCTATGCTACCTAAAGCAATCTACACATTTAATGCAATTCCTATCAAAGTACCATCCATTTTTTTCAAAGAAATGGAACAAATAATCCTAAAATTTATATGGAACCAGAAAATACCTCGAATAGCCAAAGGAATATTGAAAAAGAAAGCCAAAGTTGGTGGCATCACAATTCCGGACTTCAAGCTCTATTACAAAGCTGTCATCATCAAGACAGCATGGTACTGGCACAAAAACAGACACATAGATCAATGGAACAGAATAGAGAGCCCAGAAATGGACCCTCAACTTTATGGTCAACTCATCTTCGACAAAGCAGGAAAGAATGTCCAATGGAACAAAGACAGCCTCTTCAATAAATGGTGTTGGGAAAATTGGACAGCCACATGCAGAAAAATGAAATTGGATCATTTCCTTACACCACACACGAAAATAGACTCAAAATGGATGAAGGATCTCAATGTGAGAAAGGAATCCATCAAAATCCTCGAGGAGAACACAGGCAGCAACCTCTTCGACCTCAGCCGCAGCAACATCTTCCTAGGAACATCACCAAAGGCAAGGGAAGCAAGGGCAAAAATGAACTTTTGGGATTTTATCAAGATCAAAAGCTTTTGCACAGCAAAGGAAACAGTGAAAAAAACCAAAAGACAACTGACAGAATGGGAGAAGATATTTGCAAATGACATATCAGATAAAGGGCTAGTGTCCAAAATCTATAAAGAACTTAGCAAACTCAACACCCAAAGAACAAAGAATCCAATCAAGAAATGGGCAGAGGACATGAACAGACATTTCTGCAAAGAAGACATCCAGATGGCCAACAGACACATGAAAAAGTGCTCCATATCACTCGGCATCAGGGAAATACAAATCAAAACCACCATGAGATATCACCTCACACCAGTCAGAATGGCTAAAATTAACAAGTCAGGAAATGACAGATGCTGGCGAGGATGCGGAGAAAGGGGAACCCTCCTACACTGTTGGTGGGAATGCAAGCTGGTGCAACCACTCTGGAAAACAGCATGGAGGTTCCTCAAAATGTTGAAAATAGAACTACCCTATGACCCTGCAATTGCACTGCTGGGTATTTACCCGAAAGATACAAACGTAGTGATCCGAAGGGGCACGTGCACCCGAATGTTTATAGCAGCAATGTCTACAATAGCCAAACTATGGAAAGAACCTAGATGTCCATCTACAGACGAATGGATAAAGAAGATGTGGTATATATACACAATGGAATACTATGCAGCCATCAAAAGAAATGAAATATTGCCATTTGCGACGACGTGGATGGAACTAGAGGGTATCATGCTTAGCGAAATAAGTCAATTGGAGAAAGACAACTATCATATGATCTCCCTGATATGAGAGAGAGGAGATGCAACATGGGGGGTTGAGGGGGTAGGAGAAGAGTAAATGAAACCAGATGGGATTGGGAGGGAGACAAACCATAAGTGACTCTTAATCTCACAAAACAAACTGAGGGTTGATGGGGGAGGGGGTTGGGAGAGTGGGTGGGGTTATGGATATTGGGGAGGGTATGTGCTATGGTGAGTGTTGTGAAGTGTGTAAACCTGGCGATTCGCAGACCTGTACCCCTGGGGATAAAAATATATGTTTATAAAGCTGTAAAAAAAAAAAAAAAAAAAAAAAAGAAAGGATGAATACCCAAGTTTTGTAGCAACATGGACGGGACTGGAAGTGATTATGCTGAGTGAAATAAGTCAAGCAGAGAGAGTCAATTATCATATGGTTTCACTTATTTGTGGAGCATAACAAATAGCATGGAGGACAAGGGGAGATGGAGAGGAGAAGGGAGTTGAGGGAAATTGGAAGGGGAGGTGAACCATGAGAGACTATGGACTCTGAAAAACGATCTGAGAATTTTGAAGGGGTGGGGGGTGGGAGGTTGGGGGCACCAGGTGGTGGGTATTGTAGAGGGCACAGATTGCATGGAGCACTGGGTGTGGTGCAAAAATAATGAATACTGTTATGCTGAAAAAATAAAAAAAAAATTTTAAAAAAAAGTTTCCTGAAAATACAAAATACCAATATTTTATTGATATTGCAGTAAAAAGAAAATGTGAGCTGGTATATAAATGGTAATGATTTTTTTTAGACAAATACTGTTCTAGCTTCCACATGATCTCTTTAAAAAAAAAACTAAAATAAAGGTTAAAAAGAATTAGAGGAACTACTGAGTATTGGACAGTGGTCCTACATACGAATGAAATTTTAAAAATTCTTACTTGAAAGCAAAATTGATGTTTTTACCTTTATAAAATATAGGAAAACTACATGCTTGAAAAATAACTGCCTTCTAAAATTATATCAAATATCTATGCTATTTCATTCACCACAAATAAATCAGAACTCTTTAAAGGCTTTCAAATACCATTTAAAACCACCAGTTTCTTTACCAAGATTATGGATTTAAAATAGTAGTTAATCAAGTATTTATTTAACAATACTGTTTTTTGTATCACTGTTTATGTTATTTATTTATTTATTTTTAAAATTTATTCTTTCTTTTTTTTAAATTAACGGAGGCAGAGTTCCCCAATTATCCATGGAAATCATGTCACCTGAAGTCAAGTCACTCATTATTTAGAATAACAATATTTTTGAACTCACTGATAGGAAGTTCCAGTTTCACTGCTTTTGACAGCAAGTTAATTCCCCTCTATTACAGCCACAGGTAGCAAAGTTATCAAGGACAGCTGACTTTCAAACAGAACATTGTATAAGAAGAGTATTAGTATAAGAATATGGTGAATTATAATCATAGCTTGAATTAAGCCCTGGGAGATTTCTAAATCTATCACTTGAAAACTATATTACCCTAAGCTTTTTTTTTTTTTTTACAAAATTTTTAAAAAATTTTCAGCATAACAGTATTCCTTGTTTTTGCACCACACCCAGTGCTCCATGCAATCCATGCCCTCTCTAATACCCACCACCTGGTTCCCCCAACCTCCCACCCCCGCCCCTTCAAAACCCTCAGATTGTTTTTCAGAGTCCATAGACTCTCATGGTTTACCTCCCTTTCCAATTTCCCCCAACTCCCTTCTCCTCTCTAACTCCCCTTGTCCTCCATGCTATTTGTTATGCTCCACAAATAAGTGAAACCATACAATAATTGACTCTCTCTGCTTGACTGATTTCACTCAGCATCATCTCTTCCAGTCCCGTCCATGTTGCTACAAAAGTTCGGTATTCATCCTTTCTGATGGAGGCATAATACTCCATAGTGTATATGGACCACATCTTCCTTATCCATTTGTCCATTGAAGGGCATCTTGGTTTTTTCCACAGTTTGGCGACCGTGGCCATTGCTGCTATAAACATTGAGGTACAGATGGCCCTTCTTTTCACCACATCTGTATCTTTGGGGTAAATACCCAGGAGTGCGATTGCAGGGTCATAGGGAAGCTCTATTTTTAATTTCTTGAGGAATCTCCACACTGTTTTCCAAAGTGGCTGCACCAAATTGCTTTCCCACCAACAGTGTAAGAGGGTTCCCCTTTCTCCATATCCCCTCCAACACATGTTGTTTCCTGTCTTGCTAATTTTGGCCATTCTAACTGGTGTAAGGTGATATCTCAATGTGGTTTTAATTTGAATCTCCCTGATGGCTAGTGATGATGAACATTTTTTCATGTGTCTGATAGCCATTTGTATTTCTTCATTGGAGAAGTGTCTGTTCATATCTTCTGCCCATTTTTTGATATGATTATCTGTTTTGTGTGTGTTGAGTTTGAGGAGTTCTTTATAGATCCTGGATATCAACCTTTTGTCTGTACTGTCATTTGCAAATATACCCTAAGCCTTTTTAATCATTAAAATTGAAAAGGTAAAACAAAATAATGAAATGGAAAAGTAGGAATAGTTGTTTTACATAATGAAAAGGGTGTTGTAGGGACCAAATGTCTGTGAAAATGCCTGGCATAGTGAATTTAAAATAGTCTTTATTAATGAGTATTCTACAAAAGCTTTATATGTTTAAAAAAAAAACACATAAAACTATATGTGTTTTAGAGACACATGGAAGTATAAGTTATGGTTAAGATCATTTCTGTTCCAGGGCAGCTGGGTGGCTCAGTGGGTTAAAGCCTCTGCCTTTGGCTCAGGTCGTGATCTCAGGGTCCTTGGCTTGGGCCCCGCATCGGAGCCTGCTTCCCTTCCTCTCTCTCTCCGCCTGCCTCTCTGCCTACTTGTGATCTGTGTCTGTCAAATAAATAAATAAAATCTTAAAATAAAGATTATTTATGTTCCTAGAATGACATTTTGATATACGTGGGGAGCCACTGGTTTTATGTGGCACAGAGAAATGATGCTTTCAAATGTTCAGTATCTGAAAACTTGATATTCTTTCATGTTTATCACCCAGTGTTCAGCAAGTCATCTTCAAAATTATTTAGGTAATATGTACTACATACTCCTAAGTAAGAATGATATGGAAATAATCCAAGTTGCCCCCTCCTTACCATTTAATCTTAAATAATTGTACTAGTTGTGGATGACTAGGACACTATATCAGATTTTTTAAAAAATAACAAATAAATATACAAGAAAACAGAAAAACTGCATGCTTATCTCCCCTCTGTGACTAACACTTCTTGTATGACTTTAGACAACTCATCTGTCCTTTTATACACTTGATAATTCTATTAAAAAGTGAAGGGAGGGGTGCCTAGGTGGCTCAGTGGGTTAAGACGCTGCCTTCAGCTCAGGTCATGATCTCAGGGTCCGGGGATTGAGTCCCACATTGGGCTCTCTGCTCAGCAGGGAGCCTGCTTCCCTCTCTCTCTGCCTGCCTCTCCGTCTACTTGTGATCTCTCTCTGTCAAATAAATAAATAAAATCTTTTTAAAAAATGAGGGGAAAATATCATGTTTTGTATTCAAAAGGGAATAGGACTCTCTTAAGTTCCCTTCAAACATTAAGATGCTTATAATCAGTATAAAACATCTATTTAAAACTTCTACAAATTTCAAAAAAAAATAAAAAGCTTTCTACAAATTTAGTCCCTTATTGTATTGAAAAGAGATGACATCATCCAAAAAGAGCTATTCTTTGTTAAATATTCATAAAATCCAGTAATTTCCATACTGCCTGTGGTACATCAGCCATAAGGAAATACAATATTATTAACATGAACAAAATTAAAATAAACATAAAGTGCATTTAAAAATACAAATTAGTTTATTTGATTGCACAGTCTATACTCATATTACCTCAAACCTGCAAACTGTATGACAAGCGGGATTACAAAGTGAGATTAGCTCTGTGCCAGTGACATGTAATTTTGATACAGTAAGTGATTAAATTCCTCACATTTAGTGAAAGAAAAGCTGTTATGAAAATAATGGTTGGAATCATTGTAATCGTCACACATAAATTATTTTGTTTATAATAAAATGTAGTTGGAACAAGATAAGGCTGAAACAGTTGTCAATATATGTTCTCCCATCTCTTGAGCAGTCATTCCTGGAGGGTGATTAGCAAACTGGAATGTTTTAATTTGAAGTGGCCAAGTTTCTAAAATTGGATCAGGAACATATGCAGTCAAATGACAAGACAATCCCCTGACAATGAGGATTCATGTGTTCCAATTCTACTTTAGTGTCTTAACAAAGATGCACATCCTTTATGCAGTTTGCATTTTTCTAGAAGAATTATCAAAATGATAAAAGTGGGTGGGGGAGTTTTCATGGTCAATAGCCTGACATTGACATTGTAAAAAAGCCCAGTTGTGGGGAAACACAGTAGACTGAGAGAAAATTTTACTTGATATTACAATTTCTAACTGTGTGGATACTTTACTCTCTAATTTATTTATAATTAATTACTAGACCATCTTTTAGGTCCCTTTAGCTCCTCATCTTATGAGCTGTGATCTCATCACTTCTAAAATGAGGAAACTCATTTTAGGATCTTGCAAAAAGCAAATGCACTAATAATAGATGTAACACACTTATTATAGCATCTAATATATAATACATTTTCCAAAAAGTGACTAAATGTTAGTATAGATAGCAGTCACTCAGTGAACAATTCTGTTCACAACCCCTTTACCTAGTAATCCCCAAATTTTAGTCCCTCTCTGTTATGTATGATATTAAAAAGTATATCAGTATCCTCTAAAGTTGCCAGTGACCAATGCTAAAGATGGTACTTTACTTTTTTCTGTGATCATATTATTTTAAAGGACCCCAAGATCACATTATTTTAAAGGACCCAAAATTTTACAGATTAAACCAGGAATGAACCATGAACTCAAGAATGATCTATAAGGTTAAAGGAATAGATTTTGTACTAAACAAACAAAACAACAACAACAAAGAAAACCAGGATGAAATAACCCATTTTTAAGCCTGTGAGGTGGCATTTCTTAAAAACCAGTTATTAACTCTTTTATGTCACGTAGATATTTTCATGTTTGAGGTCCCATAAATGATATTTCATTTAACAAGTGTGAACATGGGTTTCTGATAAAGTTTTTTAAACATGCTTTGGATGAGGTGGAGACTGGAGTAGTGTCCTTTTCTGGTTCATTTTCACCTACAATTGAGAAGAAAATCTATCAGTTACAGACACAACCATTTTCTTAAGTACATAATTAAAAATGGCTGCCTTGAGGCGCCTGGTGGTTCGGTAGTTAACTATCTGCTTGGGTCTTGATTCCAGGGTCCTGGGATCAAGCCTGCATCTTAGGTGCTGCTCACCAGGAAGCCTCCTGCTCCTACTCCCACTCCCCCTACTTGTGTTCCCTCTCTTGCTGTCCCTTCCTGTCAAATAAATAAATAAAAATATTTTAAAAAATGCAGCCATAAATCTGGCTTAAAAACAAACAAGCACACAAACAAACAAACAAATTAAAAAAAAAAAATGTGTGCCTGGGTGGCTCAGTGGGTTAAGCATCTGGCTTTGGCTCAGGCCATTATCCCAGGGTACTGAGATTGAGCCCTGCATCAGGCTCTCTGCTCAGCCTGGAGCCTGTTTACCCCTCTCTCTCTGCCTGCCTCTCTGCCTACTTCTGATCTCTGTCTGTCAAATAAATGAATAAAATCTTTTAAAAAAAAACAATTAAATATTATTGTTGTTCATTAGTACCCCACGTGTCTCCATTTTATTTTTACTTATTTATTTTAAATACTTTATTTATTTATTTATTTTACAGAAAGAGAGAGACAGTGAGAGAGGGAGCACAAGCAGTGGAAGTGGGAGAGGGAGAAGCAGGCTTCCTACTGAGCAGGGAGCCCCATGCAGGGCTTAATCCCAAGACCCTAGAATCAGGTCCCATCAGAAAGCAGATACTTAACAATGGAGCCATCCAGGTTCCCCACTACATTACCTATTAAATAAGTTTTATTAATCAACACTTTCTTGGTCTGTCTTATGTGTGTTAAAACTAACATGCTGTCTTTTAATTTGCTTTTTGTGATCACTGAGGATGTTATGAATCTTTTCATGTGTTTATTGGCTGATTTTTTTTTTCTCTTTGGGATATTTCTGTTCAAGTATTTTCATTGTTTTTAAGTTGCCTATCTTTCTTTATTGATTCATAGTTATCATATATATTTTTGTATACACTTACTTAGTTGGTACATCGTTATAGCCTTTCATAGTTTTACTCTTGTCATTTGGTGCTCAAGAATTTTTTTTTTACATTTTAGTGAGTAGAGTACAACTTGTCAATCTTTCTTATGCTTAATGTTTTTGGTGTCTTGTTCCACTAATCTTTGCCACCTCCCCAGATCATAAAAATATTTTCCTATTTCACCTTCTAGAAAATTTGTGAAGTCATCTTTTGTATTTGGTCTAATCAATCTGGAATTGACTTTTATGCCTTTTTGTTCCATGTGGATATTCAACTAATTTAGCACTGCTTTGTAAAAGTCTGCCCTTTTTTGTTTGTTTTCTCTGGTCATTTCAATAATCTTTTTGTAATAAATCCAATCCCACTAGATTCTCCTCTCACTCTCTTTCTCCCTCACTCTTGCTCTCACTTTATTCTTCAAATTTCCTCAGTAATTACTAGTCCTTTACATTTTCATGGAAATATAAGAATTGGCTTATAAATGTATATAGGCATTTCCTAGAAATTAAACTGGGATTGCGTTGAATCTCTAAATCATGTTGGGGAAAATTGAAAGTTTACAATACTGATTATCAAATCTATGAACATGTTATAGTAACATATTTAACATATTAACACATTTGACATCTATTTAGGTCATGACATTTATTTAGGTCATAAATTCCCCTTAGTAATATTTTATAGTTTTCTGTGTGGAGACTTTCTGTGTAGAGACTATATAAAGTCTTTTGATAGATTCATTCCTAGTTTTGATGCTCTCACAAACATTATTTTCAATCCTGGTTCGTATTTCACAGAATTCCAATGAATTTTTCTTAATTTCTAACTTATATCCTATGACCTTGGTTAATTCACTTACTGATTCTAATACTTTGTACATTCTTTTAGATTATCTTTCAATACAAATTTTACTCATTTTATCCAGTTGTTGTAACTTTAATGTTTCCTCCATAATTTATTACACTGGCTAAGACATCCACTTCTAGGTTTGTAGATTAATTATTCAATTTTCAGTGTTCAATATTACAAAATTTTATTTCTGCCTTGGTGAGCTTATTATGTTTCTCTTAGAAGCAGCACATCATTATGTGTGTATGTGTGTATTGATGCAATCTAACAAATTTAATCTTTTAATTAGAGTATTAACCCATTTACATTTCATGAACTCTGAGCCCCTAAATTTTTGTCTGTTGTCTTGCAATTTTTTTGTTTCATCAGTTTTTATGTCTCTTTTTAAAAATACATTTTTCCTTTATATCTTTAAAATGATGATAAATGCTGCTAGCCTCAAAATCTCTGGTCACTTAAAGTACATTCAAAATGAAAAAAAATGTAGACTTACAAAGAATAACCATTTAGCTTTTGTAGATCCTTCTTGTAAAACACTTGAGAATTTTCTTAAACAAAAAGAAACAAATTCAGAAGGAAGGATTGGGACAAAAGTAATCTTAATCAGTACATAAACATATATTAAATACCAAAAAAACTGTAAACTCCAAAAAGATGCAAACTATTTTTTAAAAGATAGCATACGACTTTAGGTAACCATAACTTTCATGGAGATTTATGAGGTCAAAGTGGTAGAATTGTTCAGTAGGTACCAAAAGCATGTGAATAACCTTGTAATGAAAGGAAGGAAGACTAAGATTCTATACTATGGAGTATTATGCCTCCATCAGAAAGGATGAATACCGAACTTTTGTAGCAACATGGACGGGACTGGAAGAGATGATGCTGAGTGAAATAAGTCAAGCAGAGAGAATCAATTATCATATGGTTTCACTTATTTGTGGAGCATAACAAATAGCATGGAGGACATGGGGAGTTAGGAGAAGGGAGTTGGGGGAAATTGGAAGGGGAGGTGAACCATGAGAGACTATGGACTCTGAAAAACAATCTGAAGGGTTTGAAGAGGTGGGGGGGTGGGAGGTTGGGGGAACCAGGTGGTGGGTATTAGAGAGGGCACAGATTGCATGGAGCACTGGGTGTGGTACAAAAACAATGAATACTGTTATGCTGAAAATAAATTTTTAAAATTGTTTAAAAAAATAAAAATAAAAATAAATGTTTTATTAGTAAAGAAATATATATATTTTATAATACATAAAAACTATCCCAGTCTTAAGTCCCAGCACCAGGGAGCATGACTTTATTTGGAAATATGGTCACTGTAGATGTAACTAGCTACAATAAGGTCATATTTGAGTAGGGTGGTCCCCTAATTCAATATGACTTGTGTCCTTATAAGAAGGGAAACTTTGGATACACAGATATACACTGAGGGAGAATGCCATGTGAAGAAACCCAAAGCCAGGGAAGCACTTAAATCTGGGAGAGAGGCCTGGAACAGATACTTCCTTAATATCTTCTAAAGGAGCATGGCTTACCAACATTGTAGCCTCTAGAACTCTGAGACTGTCAATTTCTGTTGTTTAAGCCACTAGGTTTGTGGTATCTTGTTATAGAAGCCCTATAAAACTAATACAAACCTTGCTAGAGGAAAAGAAACCAACCATAAGCACATGGGGAATTGGGAAAAAATATATATATATATCGAACTGCTTAAAACATTGAAAATGAACACACATTTGTGAACCCTGTGAAAAGGAAAACAAGCAAACAAACAAACTGAGCCCCAGAATTAACTCAGCTTTTCACTTGAAGGAGTTCTGGGTGGTGGAGGTAGGGAGGAGATTCCAAGGAAAAGATGGAAGTCTCACTATTGTGAGGAAATAGAGATTGGAATGCAGAAAGGCTGGAGTGATGAAGAGGTCATGGGTTCCAGAAAGAAGGAAGTCATGTAGAAAACAAACTCCTAGAAATAGACACTGCAGTCCTCTTGAGTCCTTCCTAAATATTAAGCAGTGTGTGTATAAGAAAATGCCCCAGGGGACACCTGGGTGGCTCAGTTGGTTGGACGACTGCCTTCGGCTCAGGTCATGATCCTGGAGTCCCGGGATCGAGTCCCGCATCGGGCTCCCGGCTCCGCGGGGAGTCTGCTTCTCTCTCTGACCTTCTACTCGCTCATGCTCTCTCTCACTGTCTCTCTCTCAAATAAAAAAAAAAAAAAAAAAAAAGAAAATGCCCCAGGTTCTAACAAAGAGTAAATGAAACTGAACTAGATGGTTCCCAAGACTCATACAAAGCTAGGAGTCATCTTTAGGGTAAATACCCAGCAGTGCAATTGCAGGGTCATAGGGTAGTTCTATTTTCAACATTTTGAGGAACCTCCATGCTGTTTTCCAGAGTGGTTGCACCAGCTTGCATTCCCACCAACAGTGTAGGAGGGTTCCCCTTTCTCCGCATCCTCGCCAGCATCTGTCATTTCCTGACTTGTTAATTTTAGCCATTCTGACTGGTGTGAGGTGATATCTCATGGTGGTTTTGATTTGTATTTCCCTGATGCCGAGTGATATGGAGCACTTTTTCATGTGTCTGTTGGCCATCTGGATGTCTTCTTTGCAGAAATGTCTGTTCATGTCCTCTGCCCATTTCTTGATTGGATTCTTTGTTCTTTGGGTGTTGAGTTTGCTAAGTTCTTTATAGATTTTGGACACTAGCCCTTTATCTGATATGTCATTTGCAAATATCTTCTCCCATTCTGTCAGTTGTCTTTTGGTTTTGTTCACTGTTTCCTTTGCTGTGCAGAAGCTTTTGATCTTGATAAAATCCCAAAAGTTCATTTTTGCCCTTGCTTCCCTTGCCTTTGGTGATGTTCCTAGGAAGATGTTGCTGCGGCTGAGGTCGAAGAGGTTGCTGCCTGTGTTCTCCTCGAGGATTTTGATGGATTCCTTTCTCACATTGAGATCCTTCATCCATTTTGAGTCTATTTTCGTGTGTGGTGTAAGGAAATGATCCAATTTCATTTTTCTGCATGTGGCTGTCCAATTTTCCCAACACCATTTATTGAAGAGGCTGTCTTTGTTCCATTGGACATTCTTTCCTGCTTTGTCGAAGATGAGTTGACCATAGAGTTGAGGGTCCATTTCTGGGCTCTCTATTCTGTTCCATTGATCTATGTGTCTGTTTTTGTGCCAGTACCATGCTGTCTTGATGATGACAGCTTTGTAATAGAGCTTGAAGTCCGGAATTGTGATGCCACCAACTTTGGCTTTCTTTTTCAATATTCCTTTGGCTATTCGAGGTCTTTTCTGGTTCCATATAAATTTTAGGATTATTTGTTCCATTTCTTTGAAAAAAATGGATGGTACTTGATCCGAAGGGGCACATGCACCCGAATGTTTATAGCAGCAATGTCTACAATAGCCAAACTATGGAAAGAACCTAGATGTCCATCAACAGACGAATGGATAAAGATGATGTGGTATATATACACAATGGAATACTATGCAGCCATCAAAAGAAATGAAATCTTGCCATTTGCGACGACGTGGATGGAACTAGAGGGTATCATGCTTAGCGAAATAAGTCAATTGGAGAAAGACAACTATCATATGATCTCCCTGATATGAGGGAGAGGAGATGCAACATGGGGGGTTGAGGGGGTAGGAGAAGAGTAAATGAAACAAGATGGGATTGGGAGGGAGACAAACCATAAGTGACTCTTAATCTCACAAAACAAACTGAGGGTTGATGGGGGGAGGGGGTTGGGAGAGGGGGTGGGGTTATGGATATCGGGGAGGGTATGTGCTATGGTGAGTGTTGTGAAGTGTGTAAACCTGGCGATTCGCAGACCTGTACCCCTGGGGATAAAAATATATGTTTATAAAGCTGTAAAAAAAAAAAAAAAGAAAGGATGAGTCCCCAAGTTTTGTAGCAACATGGACAGGACTGGAAGAGATTATGCTGAGTGAAATAAGTCAAGCAGAGAGAGTCAATTATCATATGGTTTCACTTATTTGTGGAGCATAACAAATAGCATGGAGGACAAGGGGAGATGGAGAGGAGAAGGGAGTTGAGGGAAATTGGAAGGGGAGGTGAACCATGAGAGACTATGGACTCTGAAAAACGATCTGAGAATTTTGAAGGGGTGGGGGGTGGGAGGTTGGGGGCACCAGGTGGTGGGTATTGTAGAGGGCACGGATTGCATGGAGCACTGGGTGTGGTGCAAAAATAATGAATACTGTTATGCTGAAAAAAATAAAAAAAATATAAAAAAAAATTAAAAATTTTAATGAAAAAAAAAAAAAAAAAAAGCTAGGAGTCATTTGAGTTCCAATCAGCCAGAATGAAGTGTTCTTTTTATAAGTCAGATTATTCAATAGAGACCCAGTAAGGATCATGAATTAGTAGTGGGACTAAATTATCACTAAAATAAAGGTAAGTCAATGGATTCTCTAAACAAGTTGAAAACTAATTTTAGAAAGAATCAGAATTATCTACTAATATCTCACTGCACATGTGACACCCAATAATAGAAGATAACATCCTACAAATTAATCAGTTCATCTAAAGGAAGGCAGTTAAAAAGGGAAGAAGGAACATATGGGAAAAATAAAATACAACTAACAAGGTAGTAGACTTAAACATATCAACAATTACCTTAAAATTAACTATTAATATTCTATTTAAATAAAACACCTAACTATGTCAGTGAAAAATAAACTTTTAACATAAGGATGCAGATGATAATGTAGATTTTGTTAAAAGAAAAATTATGAAAACAGCTATATCGTATACATACTAATCATAAAAGGCTGAATTTAATATGTATTGACAATAGATGATATAAAGACAACAAATATAACAGAGAAATAATACAATTCATAATAACAAAAGGATCAATTTATAAAGACATGGCAATCATAAAGGTGTCTGCATCTGATTAGAAATCTTCAAAATACATGAAGCAAGAACATCCTAAAAAGAAGAAATTGACAAATCCACAATTCATTTAGGAGAATTCAACACTCATCTTTCAACAATTAATGAACAAGCAGATAGAAAATGGGAAGTATATATAGACCTAAAAATCCATTCAACCTACTTGACCTGTTTGGCACTCGAACACAATGTCCAACTAATGCAGAATACACAAGTCCATAGGAAATACTTATTGAGATAAACCACATTCAAGGCCATAAAACAAGTCTCAAAGCTTTTTTTTTTTTTTTTTAAAGCATAGGGCCACCTGGGTGGCACCATCAGTGAAGTGCCCAACTCTTGGTTCTGGCTCAGGTCGTATCTCAGGGTCTTGCTATTGAGCCCTGAGTCAAGCTCTGTGCTCAGTGCAGAGTCAACTAGAACTCTCTCTTTCCCCTTCCCTTCTTGCCTCCCCCATTCACGTGTGCTCTTTCTCTAAAACAAACAAATCTTTAAAAAAAATGGTTGAGGGGATGTGGAGAAAGGGGAACCCTCTTACACTGTTGGTGGGAATGCAAGTTGGTGCAGCCTCTTTGGAGAACAGTCTGAAGATTCCTCAAGAAATTAAAAATAGAACTTCCCTATGACCCTGCAATTGCACTACTGGGTATTTACCCCAAAGATACAGATGTAGTGAAAAGAAGGGCCATCTGTACCCCAATGTTTATAGCAGCAATGGCCATGGCCTCCAAACTGTGGAAAGAACCAAGATGCCCTTCAACGGACGAATGGATAAGGAAGATGTGGTTCATATACACTATGGAGTACTATGCCTCCATCAGAAAGGATGCATACCCAACTTTTGTATCAACATGGATGGGACTGGAAGAGATGATGCTGAGTGAAATAAGTCAAGCAGAGAGAGTCAATTATCATATGGTTTCACTTATTTGTGGAGCATAACAAATAGCATGGAGGACAAGGGGAGTTAGAGAGGAGAAGGGAGTTGGGGGAAATTGGAAGGGGAGGTGAACCATGAGAGACTATGGACTCTGAAAAACAATCTGAAGGGTTTGAAGAGGTGGGGGGGTGGGAGGTTGGGGGAACCAGGTGGTGGGTATTAGAGAGGGCACGGATTACATGGAGCACTGGGTGTGGTACAAAAACAATGAATACTGTTATGTTGAAAATAAATAAAAAATTATTATTAAAAAAACAAAAAACAAAAAAATGGTTGAAAGTATTTTCTTTGACTGAAACAAACTAGGAATTGGTAATAGGAAAATATATGGGAGAGTTCTTCAAATGTAAACCATGAGTAAATTTTAAATAAACCACGAGTAACAAAAAAAATTATAGGGAAAATTAGAAACTATTTTGAATTGGATATAAAGGAAAGTATGACACTTAAATGTATGATTTGGGAAGGATTATGTCATGGAAATGGTGGAACAGGATGCTCTAAGAAGGATTACATCACTGAAACAACCATTAAATTGGCAAAATATTACAAGGTTAGCTTTTTGGCACTCTAGAATCCCATAAAAACTTACAGCAACAAGTTCTAGGATTCAAAATCACCATGTAAAAATCAGTTGTGTTTCTATACACTGATGATGAAATATCTGAAAAAGAAATGGGAAAATAAGCCCTATATACAATAGCATTAAAAAGAATAAAGTATTTATGAGTAAACTTAACTAGGGAGGCAAAAGGCTTCTATGCTGAAAATTGCAAAACATGATGAACTGGAAAGATGTTTTGTGTTCATGGATTAAAAGGCTTAATGTTCTTGCAATACCCAAAGTGAATCTACATGTTTAACACAATGCCTATCAATACCCCAGTTGCCTTTTTTTTTGTTTTTAACAGAAATAGGAAAAAAAAATTCCATTATTTTTATGGAACCATAAAAGGCCAAATAAATCCTGAAAAAAACAAAGCTGAAGGGATCACAGTTTGTAATTACAAAATGTATTACAAAACTATGGTATACAAAGCACTATATTACTGGTGTAAAGACAAATAGTTTATGTATCACCGGTTCTTATTTTATTTATTTTCTGGTTTTATTCCTTCTTCTGATTTCTGATTTTATTTATTTGAGTCTTCTCTCTTTGTTCTTGGTCTCATTAAGTGTTTCTCAATTTTATCTCAATAGAGGGAAACAACAAAAACAAAGATTACGCCTTTGAAAACATCAACAAAATTCACAAACTCGTATCTACACTAGCCAAGAAAAAAGAGAAGGCTTAAATTGCTAAAATCAAAATGAAAGTTATGACATTACTATAGACCTTACAGAAATAAAGGTATATAGAAGAATACTATGAACAATTAGATGACCCAGATGAAGTGAATAATTTTCTAGAAACACACAAATTACCTAAACTGACACAGGACGAAATAGTAAATCTGAATATAAATATAACACAGAAAGAGATAAATCAGTGATAAAACAATCTCCAAACAGAAGAAAAATGAGGACCAGCTTCAAAGGTGAATTGGAAGATTCAATATGATTTAGATGTCAATTTTATTCACAATTTGTCTATAGACTCAAAGAAATTTTAATCAAATTCCAACAAGTATTTTTTTTGGAGAGTCATGAGGTGATTCAGAAATTTATATGGAGGGACACCTGGGTGGCTCAGTTGGTTGGACGACTGCCTTCGGCTCAGGGCATGATCCCGGAGTCCCGGAATCTAGTCTCGCATCAGGCTCACAGCTCCATGGGGAGTCTGCTTCTCCCGCTGACCTTCTCCTTGATCATGCTCTCTCTCACTGTCTCTCTCTCAAATAAATAAATAAAATCTTTAAAAAAAAGAAATTTATATGGAAATTAGTTTTTCCCACTTTTATTGAGATATAATTAATACAAAACTTTGTGTAAGTATAAGATGTTGATTTGATACACAAAGTATTACAAAGTGATTACCACCAAAGACCTCCTTGAAATGACGTGATTAGTGTTTCTTTTTTTTTTTTTCCTCTTTCCTTTTTGTGGTGAAAACATTGAAGCTCTACTCTTCTCAACTTTCAAGAATATAAGACGTTGGGTGATGTCATGCAGGCAAGATGGCGGAAGGGGAGGACATGGGCTGGTGGTGGAGCTGGCTGCAACAGAGCTATGGGGCAGTCAAGGAAAAGTCCTCCAAAGCCTTGCAGTTCATGAAGCGAGACCTGACAGAGTTCACCCATGTGGTGCAGCATGACACAGCCTGCACCATTGCAGCTACAGTTAGCGTGGTCAAGGAGAAGCTAGCTACTGAAAGCTCCTCAGGGGCAACAGCACTTATAATACTATTTTTGTAATGATGGTCATTCTAACAGGTATGAGGTGATATTGCATTGTGGTTTTGTTTTGCATTTCCATGATGATTAATGATGTTGATTACCTTCTTGTGTAATTTGTGTACTTGTTGACAAAAACTTACCTCCTCCCCCTCCTCCTCCTTCTTGTCCTGCTCCTTCCTCCTCCTTCTCCTCATCCTCCTTTTTAAAAAGATCATATTTATTTATTTAGAGAGAGAGAGAGAGAGTGGGGGGGGAGGGCATAGGGAGAGGGAGAGAGAGAATCCTGAGCAGATGCCACACTGTGCATGGAGCTTGGTGCAGGACTTGATACCATGATCCTGAGATGGTGACTTGAGCCAAAATCAAGAGTCAAACACTCAATCAACTGAGCCACCCAGACGACCCCCATTTTCTTCTAAGAGGGTCATGCTTTCACATTTTATGTCTTTAATCTATTTTATGTTAACCTTTGTGCATGTTGTACAGTTTGGTTCTGCACATGGTTATCCAGTTTTCACCCCATTTATAAGAAGAGATTGTCCTTTCCCCATTCAGTATTCTTGGCACCCCTTGTCAAATGTTAATTGACCATATATGTAAGAGATTATTTCAGGACTTTCTTTTCTGTTCCATTAGTCTATGTGTTTATGCCAGGACTTTCTTTTCTGTTCCATTAGTCTATGTGTTTATGCCAGTATGGTACTGTTTTGATAACTATAGATTTGCAGTATAGTTTGACATAAGGAAGAAATATATATATATATATATGTATATATATATATACATATATATATATATATATATATATATATATATGATATAGTTTGACATACCTCCAGCTTTGTTCTTGCTCAGTATTTCTTTAGCTACTTAGGATCTTTTGTGTTTCCATAAAATTTTAGGATTTTTTTTTCTGTATCTGTAAAAAATGCCATTGGACTTTTAATAGAGATTTCATCACATCTGTAGATTGTTTTCAGAAGTGTGGACATTTTAACAATATTGGTTCTTCCAATCCACCAACATGGAATTACTTTCAACTTGTGTCTTCCTTAATTTCTTTCATCAAAGTCGTGTAGTTTTCTGTGTATAGATCTTTGACCTCCTTCATTAAATTCATATGGAAATTTAAAACAATTTGAAAAAGAAAATTGTTCCAGAACAAACCATCTGACTTTGTGATATATTATAAGCCTATACTATACTAAACAAGTGTAATATTTTCAAAGTCAGACATCTAGGTCAGGGGCAGAGGTTACAGAGTTCAGATTTGGATTCGTGTATATTTTGCAAACTGACTTTTGCAGAAGGAAGCAAGGCAATTCAAAGAGAAAAGATTGTTTTTTCTGCAAATTGAATTGAAATAATTAAATTTTCATAAGGAGCAAAATGAGCCTCAACCCTTACCTTACATCACACACACACACACACACACACACACGCACACACATACCCCCATGGGAACAATGAGTTGGACGCTCAGGCTAAAATTTTCTGGAGGGATATAAAGAGTATATAAATAAAGGAAAATGATAATATGTAATTGTATTAATAAGACATAATTAAGAATATCCTTCAAGATTTGCCATTAGGAATATGAAAAGGCAAGTCCCAAATGAGCCCCAAAAATTGTATATAGATGATATAGAAACAGAGATCTCCCAGAATGTTTTCCCAGTATATATAAAGAACTCTACAATCTCAAAAATAAGACATACAGTCCAGCCTTTAAAATGGGTGAACTATTTGAACAGGTACTTTACATAAAATAATGTATAAGTGGCCACTAAGCCCAAGATGCTCAACATCATTAGTCATCAGGGAAACACAAAGTTACAGTACACATCCACTTCAATTTTTAATTTGGGTTATTAGAATTTGAAAGACTGACAATAACAAGAATTGTCAAGCATGTGGACTGAAATGATCATGTATTGTTGGTGGGAATGTAAAATGGCACATCCACAGTGAGGACATTTTGGCAGTGTCTCTTAAATTTCAGTCTACGCTTAACATGTGACCTAAACATTGTGATTGTGAACATCCAAGAAAAATGGAAACTGCTCTTCACATGAAGGCACACAGATGTTCCTAGCAACTCTGTTCATTACAGCCCCAAACTAAAAGTAGTACAGCTCTCTACCAATGGTGCATCCATACACTGGACCACTAACAGCAAAAAGAAGGAGCAAACTACTGTTATATCCAACAATATGGATGAATCTCCACATTATGCTAAGGAAAAGAAGCTGAGAGAAAAGAGTATGTACTATGCAGATCCACGTATATGAAGCTCAAGTTAAAGCCACATTAATTCACAATGACAGGAAGTAGGTCTTGGGTTGTCTGGGGCCAATGATGGTGTAAGGATTGCCTGCAAAGGTGAAGGAGGAAATATTTTGGGTTTATGGAGATGTTTGATATGCTTGTGGTGGTGGTCGAATAGCTATTTACATTAGTCAAAACTCAAATAGGTGTTGTCTTCCTAAAGCAATTTTTGGGGTCATTTTACCTACATTTGTCATTGGTAATAATTATCTATTATATACATTTTCTGTGAATTTGAGGTTCTTAATTCATGTTCTCCAAATGGGCTCTAAGAGATTCATGGACCCCATAATATTATATGCTAAATTTTATATGTATGAGCATATAAATCTTTGGTTTCTTTAAGTAGCATCTGAACTCCAAAAAATTTAAAAACTCATCTATAGTAGAATCTGAAACTTACTCCTCCTATTTAATTCTGGCTTCTTATTTTATGTTTATGCGTGCATTACTAGGAAAGCCCTTGTTGATACCTTAGAGACTCATAGTAAAAAACCCATATTTATCTCACTTAACCTAACAAATGCTTTTACTAGAACTCTTGATACATTTGTATGTATAAATAAGAATTGGGAACAAGGTAGAAAAAAAGTCATAACTGATTGTTCCAGAATAGTTGCATAATATGCAACAAAGTGCTTTTACTCTCAGGACCTCATTTCTCATTTGTCTACCTCCAAATCATCTTCAAAGACCTGTGAATTTATCTTTCCTTTTTCACTTTCATAACATGTAAGGTAAAACATTCACAGAATAAAATATACATAATTGGCTCCTATATTGAGTGTCATTCTACTTAGCAACTGTTACTCTTTCTTCTTTTCATGAACAATCTTGATCTCCAGATTCACAAAACACCAGATGTGTTATCTATGGTTACCTCATTATTGGTAACTGTGGAGTGGGTACTCTAACACACCTGTCCATGAAACGATTAAAACTTTCCATGTGGGAGTCACAGTAAAATTTATATGTGAAATGATGAAAATGATAAAAAGCTTTTAGTTTCTCTTTTGACTTTTATCTATTTTTCCTCCTATTTTTCTGATAGATTTTTAGCACACATGCTTATATTCTATGAAGTTAAGATGCTATTCAACATTTCAAATTTTCAAGAAATATCAGGAACTGCACTTGCATTTATTGACCTCTTCTTTAACAATATAGCACATTCCAATTATAAATGAGAAAAATCATTTTTATTTTGTGGGGAGGGGAATGGACACACACTTTCATTATCTGTAGACATTTTTGTTGCTATTTTTAAAGAAATATGACATTTGTATTTCATTCTAAATTCCATGAAGATTGATTGATTGATTGAATAACCAGTAGTTTAAGACAGGACTGATATTGGAAGTAATGCCCTGGCAAAGGCAGTTTCCCTGGAGGGTCAGGTGTCCATCTACTCTGTGGTATTTAATGGAGAGATTGCAGCATCTCTTGAAGAAAAAAGGCTAAAGCACTTTACCAAAGAAACAAAGGAGGTGTGGCAGATTTAAGGAATGAATAAGGCAGCCGCTTAACCAACTGAGCCACCCAGGCGTCCCCAAGAAATATATGTTTTAAAGACACTTGATTAACATTATTTCTTTGGTCAACTCACTAGGGGGAAAGAGACCCAATTTCTGAGATAAAAATAATGTACTAAAGAAACATATTTCCTTGAATAAGACCTGTAGTGCAGTGCTTCAACAGAACATAGACTTTTATTTTCTTTTAAATGGCTGAGTTATACTCTTGGAAAAGGAATTTATACTGGAAAAGCTGACCCAACTGTAGCTCCTGTATGGTAGTGTGAACTCACAGCTATAATAATTAAGCAATTAGGCATGACAGAGCATGTGAATTTCATGAGATAATCACACCCCTGGGGCATTGCAAGTCATGATCCAAAGATAAGTGTTTTTAATCTCCTAAGGGTATGATTATCTGAGGATAACCACACCCTTGGAGAAGACTTAAGACACATAAAAATCTTTACTATAAGAAAAAAAAAACTGATTATGCTTCTGTGAGTAGATGAAGCTGGCCATGGAGATTGCTACGTATTTGCCACAAATTAATTAAGACTTGCAAAATGTACACCACTTTAATGGTATAGGGCATCAGTCCTGGGAACTGGTTTGTTTCCTAATTATTGTTGAAATATAGAAATGAGAGAAGCATTCTCCACTTCTCCACTTCAGAAGGAGATGAGTGATTGATTAAGTGAACCATAAAGATCATATTACCAAGCCTTTTTATTGATTAGTTCTTATAGGGCATATCCTAAGATATGTATCCTAAGATAGAGTCTCTTATTACCTAAGTTATTCACTTTGAAGTAATTTGGTCACTTTAGAATAATCTATGGCTTCATATAAGAGCATTTTGTATCTTAGCATCTATTCATCATGTATTCATTTATTTCATTCCAATACTTAATAAGTACATATGAAGCAACTATGCTGTAGATAAAAAGGAGCTAAAAACCTATGTCCTATTAATGAAATACAGACAGATAACTAATTGTACTACAGAGAAAAAAATGCCATCATGATGGTGTCAAAAATATCCTAAGACAGGAAAAGGAAAGTGAGTAATCTCATCTGGGAGTGTAAGAAGGCTCCCCACAAAGAAAATACTTATTCTGGATAAAAAATATAGTAACTACTACTTGCTGGGCATTTACTGTGTGTTGGGCATTATGCTTAGCATTTTTTTTTAATCTCTTATTTAATCCTTACAACAGCTCTGTTGAGGTGAATGGTATTTTTATTGTGTTACAGATACAGAAACCAATACTCAAAGTGGTTTTATGCCAAATTCAAGGTCAGATAGCTAGTCAAAGACATTCTAGAACTAGAATAACAGGGTTGTCTTCAGAATATGTACTCTTTACCAGTAGACTCTATGGCCAAATATAGCTGCATTCTCTGTTGGAGTCCCACATGAGGCGAAGTATTCCAGGAAGAGGGAAGTCAGCACTGAAAGTGGGGGACTGATAAGAGCACAACATTCCTTGGTCACTCTCTGAGGGTGGAGTTAATGGTGCATGGGTGTTCAGAGTGATAGGAAAAGAGGCTGGAAACTTTGCATTAAATTTGGCCCAAGTTGCAGAGGTTTCAGTGCTTTGCTAAGCAGTTTGCAAGATTGTCCTGAAGAAATCTGCCTCATTGATTTCAAGGTCAGGCAAACTAGTCTTCAAACTGAGGATTCCTTCTCACTTTCATCTACTAAGGTCAGAAGCACTTCTTGGAATCCATATGATGGTAACTATCATTACAAAAGAGACATGAGTCAGACGGGTCCAGTATTTGCCCTCTTTAGAAATAATTGCTAACTGTAATCTTGCAGAGCTCGTGTTGGGCATATTCAAATTTTTCAAAGGAGGTAAAGACAGTGGGAAACAAAAATAATTTTGATTTAAAAACTAAACATAAGTTGAATTGTACATTTAAGATGTAATAGTGGCTGCTCTAGAACCCAATTATAATAGAAACTCTGTGAGAGGTGGGCTCATAGCCATGCCAAATACTACAGAAAAAAAGTATAGGAAGAATGTATAAATAAGAAATGTATAAATGTATAAACAAGAATGTATAAGTAAGAAATACCTGGTGTTTAGAAAGTAGCAAAGTCTCTGAGAGATAGAAAGCAGTACAGTACAAGGGATCTGCCTTTGAGGATTTGAAATCTGAGTGGGAGACAAAACATGAACAGTTTTCTGCCAAAATGTCAGGAAAATTAGAATTGAATATTATTAACTATTCCCTGGAGTTTAGATGGAAAACTGTGGGCTATTTTTTTGGAGTAGGGAAAATTTAATAGTAAATGCAAGAAGAAACTTTTATTTGATGTCCAAAATAGGTCTTCGCTTACTATAACTAGGATATAGCATGATATGTTGAGTCAGTCCAGCATGCTTTTTGAATTCTGCAAATCTTACCCATGTAATTTTCTGCCATTTCTTTGAGTCTTGAATTTCATTGTCCGTCTTGTAAAATATAGTCAATAGTTGCCAAATCACAAAGTGTCTGAGAGTGTATGAAATGGTGTGTATACCCCAGCTTCATGGCCAGCACCAGAGAAGCCATCATTACATCATAGCTATCGTGATGATGGTCACGACGCTATGTGACAGTTACTATGCTAGACATTAGGGATTTGAAGATGAATGAAGAATAAGTCAGTCTTTTGAATTTGCTGATGACTGCTGATTGTTGCTAGTTCTTGGATGCTTTAACAGTCTTTCTTGTTCTGTGTATGTCTCTGTAAACCATCTCTTTGGTAACTGTTTCAATATTTTAGATTAAGACTTCCATTCCATGGTGGGACTCTGGTGGCATTTATGGTTTAATATAAAAATGCCCCTTAAAAACTTATATATAAAATATTGTTCCCAATAGCTTATGTTTGGTTAAATCCCCTCTTTAGGATGCTATGTGATACTTATCCTAGAGAGTTTTTCCCCCTGTAGACATATGTGGACCGCAGTGGATTCACCATTCCCCTAACTGTCAGATTACACAGGAGGACCCATGTGAGATGAATCTATGTGATTCTCCCAGGGGAGCTTCAAAGACTGCCTTCGTCTTTGTTTGTTTGTTTGTTTGGTGTTTTTGGGGGGTGGATTAAGAGAGCATGAGAGGCAGGGGAGTTGTGGGAGTAGAAGATGGGGCAGAAGGAGAGGGAAAGAGAGAATCTTAAGCTCCCTGACTCGGGGCTCCATCTCAACCCTCTGAGAGCATGACCTGAGGTAAAATCAAGAGTCAGACACTTATTAACCCACTGTACCACCCAGGTTCCTCAAAAACTACCTTCATCTTAATAGAAGCAACCTCTGGGACATGTTTTGGTACTTCATGGAGCCCATCTTCTCCATCTGTGGAAATAGAGTTAAAATTTTGAAGGAGGGGTCTTTCTTTTTTTTTAATTTTTTAAGTTTATTTTCAGCGTAACAGTATTCATTGTTTTTGCACCACACCCAGTGCTCCGTGCAATCTGTGCCCTCTCCAATACCCACCATCTGGTTCCCCCAACCTCCCACCCCCCGCCCCTTCAAAACCCTCAGATTGTTTTTCAGAGTCCATAGTCTCTCATGGTTCACCTCCCCTTCCAATTTCCCCCAACTCCCTTCTCCTCTCTAACTCCCCTTGTCCTCCATGCTATTTGTTATGCTCCACAAATAAGTGAAACATATGATAATTGACTCTCTCTGCTTGACTTATTTCACTCAGCATCATCTCTTCCAGTCCCGTCCATGTTGCTACAAAAGATGGGTATTCATCCTTTCTGATGGAGGCATAATACTCCATAGTGTATATGGACCACATCTTCCATATCCATTCGTCCATTGAAGGGTATCTAGGTTCTTTCCACAGTTTGGTGACTGTGGCCATTGCTGCTATAAACATTGGGGTACAGATGGCCCTTCTTCTCACTACATCTGTATCTTTGGGGTAAATATCCAGTAGTGCAATTGCAGGGTCATAGGGAAGCTCTATTTTTAATTTCTTGAGGAATCTCCATACTGTTCTCCAAAGAGGCTGCACCAACTTGCATTCCCACCAACAGTGTAAGAGGGTTCCCCTTTCTCCACATCCTCCCCAACACATGTCAGTTCATAACAACCCTACTACTGCCCTCATGTCAGATTCCTGAAAACATCAGCACTTACTCTGATGAATTCTTCCCATGATTATTCTCTATTCTTTGTATGTTTGCTACACATATTTCTTTAATACTGTCATTAAGCTTCCCTGAAAGGAAGATATGGCAAAGCCAAATAACAAAGTTAGAACCTGAGATTCCTGAAGAGTAACATTCCAGAAGCTCCAGAAAACTTACTTATTTGGGCTTCTGGAATTCTCAAGTAGTCACTGGGTATCATTTTAAGAAGCAAATTTTTGGAAAGAAAATGTAAAGCATTTGAAAACCATGAGCAGATTAATTAGCCAGTCTGAAATATGGCTTGTACATGTGTAAAATGAAAATACCACTTAATTTACAGGGTTGCTGAAAAATTAGAAACAAAATAAAGTAAAGGATATATTCACATGCTGACACAGACCTGCTCAGCAGTTTCTTACTGTTATGACCATGACTACAATTTCTTAACCTTTCCTGGGGGTTCTGCTTGGATGTATTCCAAACTGGAGCTGTCTCAATAATGCATTTGGTGAGGGGAAGAAGGATTGTTTCAATTAATACCAGCTGCCAACCTTACATGAGCCCATGGAATATATCACTCACTATTTTAAGCCCTTGTTTTTATTTTCTCATCTACTGATAAAAAGTTTTTGAGGTAGGTTATGTTATTCCCATGTTAGATATAAGGAAACAGGCAAAAAGTGTTTAAGTGACTTCCTGTGTTCACATGGCTAGTAAGAACAGGGGTAGGATCTGAGTCCAAGTAGTCTGACCCCAGAGCCTGAGTTCTTCACCAGGAGGCTTCTCACTTCCCAAGAATGTGAAGGTCCTCTGGAAGCTGGAGTTGATAATATTGCCTAAGAACAGTAGATACTGAAGTCAAAATTATTAACTTCAAAAATATGGCTACTAAAATAATTTCTGGAATAAGACAAATTAAAATATTAATTATAACTTAATATCTTTACTTGGGTAAACACACATCATTAAGTTATAGTTGTTTTTTAAATATTTGTTTATTGATTTGAGAGAGAGAGAGCAGGAGCATGGGGAGGGGCAGAGGGAGAGAGAGAGGATCTCAAGCAGACTCCCTAATGAGTTCAGAGCCCTAGTGGAACTCCATCTCTAGACCCTAAGTTTAGGACCTCAGCCTAAACCAGGAGTCAGACAACGGACTGTGCCACCCAGGCACCCCTAACTTGTATTTCTTAACTGCATCTTCAGTGCAAAACACATGATAGGAAAAGCTGATTCTTTTTTCAGATATGATTTTAGGAAGACCTTGAGGAAAAGTATATATTCAAAAGAATTTAAATTTTCTTCAAATTGTTTAATTAAAGATGAGATTTTTCTTACTTATTTTAGGTCAAGGAATTGTGTGATTAGAAGCTGTAAAGGAAAAATGATTCTGGAGAAGATTATGGAATCTGGCTTTGCATAATCTTTCAATCTATTGCCTTTTTTATTTGCCTAGATCCAGATAAAATATAAGTGTAATATTATGTAAGCTCTCAGACTCAAAAATAAAGTAATAGTTTAAAAGAGAATTAAGAGATTCTGAAAAACTTACAGAGTTAAATGTCTTGTAGCTATTTTCTCTCAATAGCTATAAAGACACAACTACATTTTGTTTTGTTTTTACTTTAAAAGTCAGTGTATAAAAGTAGACAATGTTAAACATTGAATATAGGTTAAGTGAATAAAAGTTAATCTTGTAAAGGGAATACTTTTAGGATATTTAAGCAGTATAACTTAATTGAATATAAATTAGTAATTTCCTGGAGCTAAGGGGAAAGGATTCTGGGAAGTAAAAAGGATTTCTTTTTGGAGTAATGAAAATGTTCTGGAATCAGATAATTCATGGTGACTGTTGGACAACCTTTTGATACCTAAAAAAAAAAAAAAGAAAACACTGAGTTGTACACTTCAAAAGGGTAAATACTATGTAAAGATTTGTGAATTATATCTCAACTTTTAAATAATGCTAAAAAAGTCAATTATCATAGAATCCTCAGATGTGAAATGTAGGTCAGGTCACAGGAATAGAATTTTGGAGCTGGAATCAATAAAGGAAACTTACCACACACACACACACAAAGTTCATGAATCTCAATAAACTGGAAGAACACAATTAATCTGGGTTACTCATGATTCAAGGTCAATCTATTCAGAATGACCACATTTTCAAAACAACAACAACAAAAAAATACTCCAGGGGATGAAACAAAGCCCTGACGACACCCATTCATGGTAAAAACCCTCAGCGAACTAGGAATAGTGGGGAACTTTCTTGACTTGATAAAGACTAGCTACCACTATGCTAACATCATACTTAATGATGAGAAACTGTAAGCTTTCCCACTACGATCGGATAAAAGGCAAGGATGTCCCCTCTCACCACTCCTTGTTAGCATTGTACTGGAAGTCCTTGCAAATGCAATTCAGTGAGAAAAGGAAATAAAAGATACACCAATTGGGAAGAAAGATAAAACTGTGTTTGTTCACAGATGACATGATTGTCTATTTGGAAAATCTGAAAGTACAGAAAAAAAAAAACTGGAACTTATAATAAGCAGTTCTAAAAATGTTGTAGGATACAAGGTTAATATACAAAAGTCAATTGCTTTCTTCTATACCAGCAATGACCAAATGAAATTTGAGATTAAAAACAATACCATAGGGGTGCATGGGTGGCTCAGTGGCTTAACTGTCTGATTTGATCTCAGTTCAGGTCTTGATCTCAGGGTTGTGAGTTCAAGCCCCACACTGGGCTCTATTCTGGGTGTGGAGCCTACCTAAGAAGAAAAAATAAAAAGCTACAACAACCCCTCATACCATTTATATTAGTCCTCCCCAGAATGAACTACATAGATATAAGCCTAACAAGAGATATAGAGAATTTTAAGAGGGACACTACAACACTTTGGTGAAGGAAACCAAAGAAGAACAAAATAAATGGAGAGATAGTCTGTGTCTCAATATTGTCAGGATCCTGGGTCTCCCCCATCTGATCTGTAGAATCAGTGGCATCCCAATCAGAATACCCATTTAATTTATGGATATCAACAAATGCATTAAAGTTATGGGGAGAGGCAAAAGACCCGGATGGGGCAACATAATATCAAAAACAGAGTTGGAGGGCTGACACTGCATGGCTTCAGGACTTGCTGTAAAGCTACAGTATTGAGACTGTGGTATTGACTCAGGAGTAGACAAATGGGTCAGTGGAACAGAATAGGAAACCCAGACACAGACCCCCCATCAGTATTGTCAGCCTATCTGTGACTAAGGAGCAAAAGCAATACAACGGAGCAAAGATGGTCTTTTTAATAAGTGGTGGTGAGACAACTGGGCATCCAGAATCAACAAAAATATGCATCTAGACACAGATCTTACAGCCTTCACAAAAATTAACTCAAATTGGACCAAAATCTAAATGCAAATGCAAAACTATTAAACTCTTTGTAGGTAACAGAAGAGAAAACCTATATAACCCTGGGTTTGGTGATGCCTTTTAGGATATACCATCCATGACACGATCCAAGAAAGAAATGATTGACAAGCTGGAATTGATTCCAAGTAAAACTTATGTTCTGGGAAAGACGGTCAAGAGAATTAGAAGACAAGCCATGGGTTGGGAAAATATATTTGCAAAAGACACATTTGATAAAGGGCTCTTATCCAAAATATACAAAGAAGTCTTAGAACTCAACAGTAGGAAACAAATAACCTAACTAAAAAATGGGCCAAAGACCTGAATGGACACTTCAGTAAAGAAGCCATACAGAGGGTAAGTAGAGGGTAAGTAGACATAGGAGAAGACACTGCACATCGTATGTCATCAGGGAAATGCAAACTACAATGACGAGATGCCACCACACACTGGTGAGACTGGCCCCTGGTCCAGGGCACTGACCACAGCAGAGGCAGGCAAGGAGAAGGAGAAACAGGATTGTTCATTTCTGGGGTGAATACAAAATGGCACAGCCACTTTGGAAGAGTTTGCTGGTTTCTTAAAAACAAGACATGCTGTTACTGTACTTCTTGGTCTACCCACCAAAGTGAAGGTTTACATCCACACAGAATCCTATGTGCAGATACCTACGGCAGCTGTATTCATGATTGCCAAAACTTGGAAGCAACAGAGGTGTGCTTCAGTAGGTGAATAGAAAGATAAAGTCTGGCCCATCCGGACAATGGGATATTATTCAGCAATAAAAAGAAACGAGCTCTTAAGCCATGAAAAGACATAGAGAATCTTTAAGTGCCAATGACTGAGTGGAAGAAGCCAGTTGGAAAAATCCACGTGCTGTATGGCCTCAGCCATAGAACATTCTGGAAGAGGCAAGTGGTTGCCTTCTCTGGGGTAGAGAAGGGGAGAGGAATAGATAGGGCACAGGGGATTTCCGGGCCAGTGAATCTGTTCCGTATGCTACCACAATGCTGGACACAGTCATAACACATCTGTTCCAACCCGTAAACAGCACAGCAGCAAGAGTCAGCCCAAGGAGAAGCCGTGTGCTTTGGAAGAATGTGCTGCAAGTGTAAGTTTGTCTGTTGTAACGAATGTCCCAGCCTGGAGAGTGATGTTGATAATGGGGAGGCCGTGCATGGGTGGGTACAGGGGGTGGACGGGAAATCTCCATACCTTCACCTCAATTTTGTCACAAACCTAAACCTTCTCTAAAAAATAGTCTTGGAAAACAGTCTGGGATGCTGAATCCCTGCCCTCCAATGTCAATGGGTAGCTGAGCATGGACAGTGGAACATACGAGAGGGAAGGGGACGTGTGACCAGAGAGCTTCCTGGAGGCAGGAGACAGGAGGAGATCTGAGGGAAGGGGCGCCAAGAGAGGCCAAAGGCAGCAGGTGCTTACTGGGTTCAAGAAACCAGATGGAGAGTGAGGACGGACCTGGAGGCCACGCAGGATTGTGGTGTGTTTCTTTCTATCCCACTCCCTGGGCTGTGGCCGTGGCCCTACAGAGTGGGTGCAAGCACCTGGATATACGTCTGTCAGGCTGGAGGTGGGTTCAAATCTCTTTCATGTGACTTCTCAAAAAAAAATTTTTTTTGAGGCAAAATTCACACGACAGAAAATGAACTGTTTAAAGCGAATGATTCAGTGGCATCTAGAACATTCTCATTGTTGCTCAACTAGTCCCTCATCTTGTTCCAAAACTTTTCCATTGCAAGAGGAAGCCCCGTGCCCCTTGAGGAGTCATTCTAAACTCTGCGAGCCCCACTCTCCACCCCACGGGCCCTGGAGGCCACACGTCTACTTTCTGTCTTACTGACTCTGGATGTTCGTAAACATGAGATCACACAAGTCTTCATGTCAGGCTTCTTCCTCTTAGCGAAGTGTTTCTGAGGTTCAGCCACGTCATTGTGGGGTCAGTACCTGATTCATTTTATGGTTGAGTGATGTTCCACTGATGAACGTCCACAGTCCTTGTGTCCTTTAGCGGCTGGTGAGCATTCGGGCTGTTTCTACCTGTGGCTGTCGTGAGTTGCACTGCTGTGAACAGGTGTTTTGTGCGAGCGCTGATTTCAGTCCCCTTGTGTGTACACTTAGGGGAGGAAGGGCTGGGTCAGATGACAACCCTGTGTTTAAGCTTCTGAGGTTATATTATCTTCCCACATTGAAAACATCATCTCTGGCCCCTGTCCCAAGCTTCTGCTCATTTCCTTGCTCTCTGCAAGCACAGAACTCCTCACAGGGTATGTCCCCAGTTGCTTTTCCCAATTTCGTGTCTTGGGCTTCGTCCCTGATCTTTATACCTATGATGGCAGTGAAAACTGCTCAGGTCCAGGTCACCTGTGTCCCCCACGGTCACCTCCAGCATTTGTCCCACTCACTGTCAGCACCGTCTGGGTCCGCGGCCCTCACTCCCTGCAGGAAGGCCTGTGTGGCTCCACAGCTGCCCCAGTGCCTCGAAATGTGCTTGCTGGGGTGCCCTATCCTCCCAAACATGGCCTCAGCCATCCCCTCAGCCAGCTCCCAGTTTTGTCTCTAGTCCAGGCCTGCTTTCCCCTTCTAGGCTCAGCCTCCTGCCTGCCCAGCGGCATCTCGCCTGCGTGTCCATGGGCCCCTTCAACCCTCCATGGCCAGAACTGTGCTCCTGCCTTTTACTGACCCTCTGCTCCCTCCCCGGCCTCTCCCCAGGCTGCGGGTGCCCCCCCCCCCCGGCAATGCCTCCTAGTGGGGCTGGTGGTGGCCGGCAGGTGGGAGGACCAGCCACGACTCCAACATCTGGCACAACTGCTTCAGGGCTCAGCCTGCACTCTGGGCTCCTCACTGAGCGGCAGGTGCCCGCATCTCAGTCTCTGCCTCCTTGGACTATCCTTATGGTAAACCAGGGCAATCTGTGGGGAGAGCCAGGCATGTGACGGGTGCCAGGGCATCTCAAAGCAGCTTCCCATCCCCTTTTCCTGAGCTGCAGCAACTTCTGCAAGAAGCACTCCAGGCATGCCGCAGAGCTTTTCTGAACCTCAGTTTCCCTGTGTGTAAAATAAATAGCTAAAATAAAAAGCTACCCACTAGAGGTCCTAGCAGCATCTTGGGTCCAAGAGTTCCCACAGGCCTGGCACCTGTCTGGGACTCCGCCTCTGTCTGTGTGGCGGTCAGGGACATGTGTGTGCTCAGCACGACCCCATCCTGCAGACAGGGCTCCCCAGAGATGGGGAGTGGGCATGGAAAGGCGGGCGGGAGATAGAGGCCACCTCCCAACACGAGCCCCCTCCTTTGGCCTCCCTGCCCTGGGCTGCAGTTGCTGAGGTTGGAGGCAGAGGCCCAGCTGATCGCCTACCCCCTAATCAGCCTGTCAGCACTGAGGATCCGGCAGGAGCCCCCCACTAAGGCTGTGCCTGGAAGCTGGATTTGGAGGGGGTCCCAGCCACCTGGCTCCCCTTATCCTGGGGATGCTGGTACTGTTGGGAGTGGGGGTTTCATGGACCTCTCCCCTCCTCTCTGCTTTCCCTCCCCACAACCCAGTGACTTCAGGAGGCGGAGCCCAGGCCAGTGAGTTCAGACTCTGGGGCCTGGGACCAGGCGTGGAGACAGAGTCAGACTGTCCAAATGGCAGACGGTATCGATGGGTTGTGGCCCACGGTGGTGGGGCCGGTTTGGGGGCAGGAGAGACAGACAAGGATTGTAGAGATGGGTGGAAGCCTGAAGGTGCATGTGAGCATTGGGGGGGGGGGGGGGCGCATGGCTGAGTTTTGTAAGCAGGTGGTAGAGATGTTCACTGTGACCAGTGAGGAAGGCATGACCTGACGGTGTCGGTGGCAGTGTAGGCAGGTGTGGGTAGCATACCTGGGCTGGGCCCCCACTTCCCCAGGCTCTGACCCTCAGTAACTGCTGCCCCTCTGGCCCAGCCCCCCCACTCTCTGGGGAGGGACTGAGACCACTCCGAGGCCAGGGATGGGGTTTTAAGTCACCTTTTATTACCTCCACCATCCCTCTGCCGCTGCTCCCTGTACCGTGGTGCCTGCATTGCCCCAACACCGAGGATCTCTGGCTCACCTGTTGCCCCAGGTGGAGGGAAAATGCAGGCTCCTGGGTCTCCGGAAAGGGCATTTGCTGGAAGCTTCTGCTGTCTCAGAGCTTTGTGGGTGCTCACACATTGCTCTCACACAATAATCCTGGAAGATGCCTTCCTTGGTCATCCCCATTTACAGAAGAGGACATGAGGCTCAGGGAGGTTTAAGGGACTTTCTGGGCCCCCAAGGGGCTCCTGTGAACTCCAGTCCTGGGGTCTGGCTCTGGCTGATAGAGCAGCCCTCAGAAGCCCACAGAAGTCTGGATCTGGGCTGTGGCCCACAGTCTCCAGGGTTCTCAGGCCTTTAACCCAGGCCTCAGTTTCTCCTCTGTCAAATAGTACCTATGTCATAAGATACTCAGGTGGCTTAAATGAAAGAATGTTGTCCTTGGGGCCAAGATTTGGTGTATAGTATATGCTCAATAAACACAAATTTGCACTGTAGATCGTTCCTCTGGATGCAGACCCGGAGCCCTTGCTCTGTCCCTGGCCTGTGCTGGGTGGTTCCAGAAATGGATCAGCTTGAGGCTGAGGGTGGTCAGGGCTGTCTCAGAGAGAAACCCGGGAGAGACCCCAAACCAGCCTGGGAACCTGAAGGAGAAGCCAGAGGTGAGTCAGGAGGTGGGCACCTGGGGGTTAGGGGCATACCCGGGGCAAAGGCATATGGAAATGGGGCCACTGAACTCCAGTGTGGCCAGAGATAAACTGTCAGGAAATGTCCCATCATTTTCTTTGAAGAAACTTTTTCCTGGCCCTGTTGGGGCCACAGAAAAGGGGTGCCTGAAAGTCCCTGAGGACCCCTGGAGCTGGCAAGCCTGGAGAGAGCCCACGAACACACAGTGTGGTTGGTGCTAGGCTCTGTGAGTCTCTTCCCTCCATACCCCCAGTGCCCGGCACAGAAATGCTGCTGCTATGAATCGTAGTGGTAGTGATGAGAATATTCCTCTATGCCAGGCATGGTTCTGAGTGTTCTCAAACTCATTCATCATCATGGCAATAACCTCTTGGTTCCCCTGATGGAGAAAATGCAGTCCAGAGTTTTAAAGCAAGCTGCCCAAGTCTCAAAACGTCTGCGGGCCAAAGCTACAGTTTGAACGTGGCCAGTGCTCAGTCCGAGACTGTGCACAGGTCCAGGGAGAGGGGCAGGGAGGTCTGGCTTCAGGTGAGGCAGGGTGAGTGGGCCAGGCTCTCCGGGCTGGTCCAGCACGCCTGCACTGTCCTGTGTGTGGTTCCCGCACAGCCTGCCCTCTCTGGGTCCTGCATCTCTGCAGCCAGCCTGGGACTCCTGCTCCCCAGATGGGCCACAGTCTTGCTGTCCTTAGGTCCCTGGCAGGCCTGGTGTGGTGGCCTCTCAGGGTCCCCAGCAGGGAGATACTGGCTGGGGTTGCTCAGAGGTTCTCTGACGTTGGAGTTGAAATGGAAGTGAGGGGCTGGTTGGCTTTCAAGTGCTTGCTGAGGTCAGAGATGAGTTGTGGAGCACCTGGACGGCCCTTGTTCCACCAGTCCCATGGGGCAGGGGTGACATCCTCAGCTCACACAGGGAAATTGAGGCTCAGAGACTGGCAGCCAAGTACCCAAGACATGTAGCCAGGGAGTCATAGAGCTGGAATCAGAACCCAGAGCAGGTCCACTTCAAAGCTAGTGCAGACTGGATTCAAGCAGATGCTCTACCTCAAGTAACACGAATGCACAGAGGCGCCTTGCAGGCCACGTGTTGTCGACCAAGTCTTCACATGCCCACCCCAGGCCCTGGAGGCACTGTCAGGACCCATCTTACAAATGAGGACACTGAGGCCCAAAGAGGGGGCCAGTCTGTTTGTCAGGATTTAGGGTTCTAGGCAGTTCTCTTCCCAGAGCGTCTCAAGAAAAGCTGGAGGTTATGGGATGCCCTGGGAGTGGGCATGGGTTTCCAGAATTCCCCAGCCTGATTTTGTTGAGGCCTGGCCTGCCCGGCTGTCCAAGGGGCCCCTTCTCTGTGAGGATGATGACAGGAGGGTAGCGCTATGATTTGGGGGCCCTTCCCATTAGTGCTCTCAACCAGGGCATGGACGTGAGCACATAATCGGTCAAGGTCACCTGCCTGGCTTCCATTCCCAGCTATGTGATCTAGAGCAAGTCACTTCATTTCTCTGAGGCCTGGTGTCCTTATCTGTATAACAGGGATCACGAGAGTGCCTACTTCACAGGACTGCGCTGGAACTCTGGGAAGCGAGATTTGGGGGCTCTGGGGCTGCCTGCCACGGGTAGGTCCCACTCTGTCTCTGACAGGCAGTGTGGCCTTAGGTAAGTGCCTTCGTCTCTCAGTTTCCTCCTCTGTCAAATGAGGCTAATAGCAGACTCTGTCCCATAGGGCCCAGTCAGGACACAGTAAGGCAGTCAGGGTAAAGCCCTGTGATGTGAGCAGAGGTGCTGCCGAAGGCTCTCAGGCCTGGGCCACCCTGGAAGTGGGAAGGGAATGTTGGACGTCGCCAGCCGCAGGGTCAGAGGTCACTTCCTGGAGGCCACCCCCTTGCGGGGTCCAGCTCTCAGCGGCCTGCGGGGAGCAGATCACCAGCGGTTTCATCCCTTGCGCTCAGGCTGATGAAATATTTATAGCAGGCCGTGTTTTAGAGCAAGGCTAAGGAAGCGTCTGTGGGTCTTCCCTCCTGGCATAGGCCGTGAGGCTGATGAGCAGGCCGTGCAGATGAGAAGGAGATAGGAGCTCGTGAGTAAATCATCGCAGGATCTGGGCTAATGGCCTGGACGTGGGGCAGCGTGTGCAATTAGTGCGCTAATTGTCCAGAGAGGGTGACTTCTGTGTGGGCAGGGCCCAGGGTCTGTCCCCTGGTTTGCAGAGTGCCTGGTGTCAGGGGCGCCCTCTCCTGGAGCTCAGTGGTTCTGAATATGGGCTCTCCCCATATCTGGAGGTCAGGGCCTGGGGCGCCCACCTCGTCCCTACTTGCTGTCCTCTGAGGGGAGCTCCTAGGCTTCTGAAGGGGTCTTACACTGGGGATACTCAGCAAGCTGGGCCACATATGGACCTTGGACCAGCGTCTCGGCTCCTGGAGTCTCAGCGTCTCAGCCCCTTGGCTAGCTCAGGGGCTGGGTGGGTTAGCTATGAGAAGAACCTGGGGGCTCGAGGGGCTGCGCTTTGCCCCCTCCCAGCCCCCAGCTCCTTTCTTTTCCCAACCTTTGTGTTCAGTGGTTTGGGTTTTTTTTTTTTTTTTCCTTTGAATGAAGGCTTTCCCAACTTAGCCAGCTCCTGTTGCCAAGGTGACCAGACCATCTCTGCCATCCCATGGCCACTGCCAACCAGCACTGGGTGAGGGACTATAGTGCATGCATGTGCACCTGCCCTGAGCACACACGCATGTGTGTGCCACGCCTCATAAAGCTTGAACATGTATATAACACGTGTGCAAGAGCAGACACGCAGAGACCTATGGCCATGGTGTCCAACCCCTGCACAAACGTTGGCACTCATCATCCCTGGGAAGGTGCAGGCCCATGTCTATGCGCACACTGCACATGCAGTAGACCCCACAGGCATCCCTGTGTTCCCGCAAAGGAGCAGGGGTGCACCACCCTGTGGGAGACCCCAGAGGCTGGGGCTGTCCACTTCATCCCTCGCACTTCTGCCCACAGCCTAACTCTCCTCTGGTCCCCGGAGCTGTCTGCAGGGGCACTCCTGGGGACGAACACCTACTAAACCCCACCTCCCCGGCCCTGTATCCCTTGGCGGGGTGGACAGCCCTTGAGCCACTGCAGCTCCTGCTTCCTGGGAGCACCACAGACCACTTCAGGGACTTCCTTGCCCTTTGGGGGGATAACCATGATTCGAACTCTAGGCTGGAGCCTAGGTGTCCCAGGAGGGACTCGCTCAGCAGCACCCCTGTAACTTGCTGCCATCCTTCTCCTGCTTTTCCCGCACACCCAGGATCACCCCTAAATAAACTTCCTGCTCCTAAATCCTTCCCTCAAGATCTGTTTCTGTGGGGTCAGGTGCTTACAGATCACTGACACCTTTAGAAAAGCATGCACCCAAACCCCGGACCTGATGTCTATCCAAAGCTGTGCCCACACACAAGAACCTTCTGTGTGCCGGACCCCGGTTGGAGCACTCGGCACACACTACCTCTGTTAAGTCCCCAGCAGCTGCACCAGGCAGGCTGTAGAATTAGGCCTGTATGACCAGTGTGGAAATGGAGGCGATTAATGGGAATCATGGGATTAATCCCATGACTGTATGTCTTCCAGGCAGAGGCAGGGCAAGCTGGAGCAGGCAGGGCCGTGACCAGTGTGGGGGGATCTCCAGCCCCCCAGCATCTCCCTCTGGCTGGCAGATGCTGGTCTGAGAATGGGAGTAGAAAGCAACCTTCTTCCTCCTCCCAGCTGTGGGCGACGCAGCCTGACCCCTGGGCCCATGTGACCTCTCCAGAACACCTCACCCAAGGAGGAGGCGGCCCTCCAGCACTGACTGGCCCATGGCTTTGGCGTGCTGGGGCTATCTTGGACCCTGGTTCTTCTTCTAGGGCAAGACATGTGGGCAGTGGCTCCTGGTAGTGTGGACAGGCACACACATGGGGTATTACCTAAAAGCTTCAGGCATGGGAAAGCTTTTCCAGGGGTTCTCTCTCAGGCCAGGGACCCACTGGGCACACCCCCTGCTCCAGGATAGATGCCCCCAAACCTACCTTATCCCCTTGGATGCAGGATCAGAGAGGGCCAGTGGCTCAGGGTCACACAGCAGGAGGCAAACAGGGTTCAGACACCAGTGAGCTCCCCACAGCACCAGTCCACTCTGAGGGAGGGGCAGACAGTGGCTCACAGCCAGGGAAGGCTCACTATAGGAGGTGGTCCCGAGGCACCTAGAGAAACTTGGGTTTGTCCTAGAGACATTAGGGCCAGGCTCGTGTGGTCAAGTCCAGGGTCTGTGTTTCCATGGCCCTGGAAGGCCTGGGTTCTCATGCCCTCTGCTGTGGACACCAGCCATGTGACCCTGAGCAGGGTGCTCACCCTCTCTGAGTTCATCTCCAGCCTCTATCAAGAGGCATGGTACCATGAACTGAAGCAGCCTAGGTCACAGTGTTGGGCATGCCTGAAGCACGGTGGGGGTGTCTTTCCTATGTGCCGGAGTTGGAAAAGCATGTGTGAGGATGAAGTTGGGGTAAGGCAGCTATGGGGGAAGCTTTGGGTCCCTTCCTACCCCCAGCTTCAGTCTCATTGTGACACTAGCCCAAGAAGAGCCTGCACCTCACCCAGGACTAGACAAGGGAATCCATGGAAGAAGATGCTGTCAGTGTTCTTCTCTGTGTTCCAGAGAATTCCTCAGGTGTGTGCTCCTGGGCTGGGCCCCAGAAGGAGTCCCGGGTAACTCTGGGTTTGATCTGGGACTTCATAGTTGGGTCATAGGCTGAGGCCCCGCCCAGGCTGTCTCAGGCCTCATCTTGGCTCCCCCTTGCTGACCCTCCTCCCTTGGACTGTAGCTCCTTCTTGCCTCTGGCCTGTGCATTTGCTGTTCCCCGTGGAGGCCTGGCTTTCTCCCTGCATCCAGACCGCACTTCCCCCAGTGACTGGACAGCCTCGGTGTGGCCCGAATCGTCATTTGTTCCTTTTTTCTGAAATGTCTGTTATGAACCCTGGGAGGGGGCAGGGGCTTTTCACCCTGTTCACAGGACACCCTGTATAGGGCATCTCTGGAGGTGGTGCTCACTGCAGACAGGTCTGGGGAACAGACGCATGACTGAGGGAGTGCGATGGCCCAGGCGACATCACCATGTCACACAGGAGGCCCCAGGCCTGAGCCGGCTGGCTGGGGATGGCTTTGAGGTCTGCTTGCTCAGTATAATATTTCTGAATGCATGAGGGAACCCACAGAGGACCACAAAGGGAAGCAGACATGGGAATTGTTTAACAGCATGTGTGGCCTGGTCATCAGCACACGGTGGCTTCAGGATGCCTTCAACAGCGAGAGCTGGCGGGGGCCCAGGACTAACTGCACTCGGCACCATTTAGCCGGCCTTCACTGCCTCCACTTGTCACCGAGGGTGCGGTACATTTTGCAGAGAGAAAAGGGGAAGTTCATGGGTTTTTCCCATCAAGTTCAGAGAACCCTGGATTTCATTTTTGGGTCCCAGGGTAGGACCTGCTGGAATGTGCTACAGTGTGGCAGGGACCACACAGCCCTGCACCCCCCTCCCCACCCCGTAGTGTCCGCCAGACCCCTCGGCTCCTTGCTACCCCCTGCCAGGCTCCTTGGTTTGGCTTCTGGTGTCCCTGAGCAGCCCTCCTGAGGACTTAGGGACCAACCCGGGTGTCCTGCACAGTGGCCTCCGCTTGTTTCATGGCCACGGCGGGGGGGAGCAGGCTTCGCTGCAGCCTCAGTGCCACCTGCCTGGCTGCTCTGGGGAGGAGGATGTGGGGATGTGTCCCAGCAGGTGGGAGGATCCCCCGACGCCCTGAAGCTTGTCCCGGGGCCTCCCTGCTGCCAGGGCAGAAAGCTGACGTTTCTGGGTCCGTGGGCTTGCCATAGTTCAGAGTGGGCTGTGATGATGGCAGCCTGGTCCCTGCTCCCTGGGGGGCCCCCTGCTCCCTGTGGGGCTGCGCTGCTGTGAGCAGTCAGTACGGGAAGGAGGTGGGAGACTCCCGTTCAGGCCACAGCCTTCTCCCTGAGACAGAATGAACAAGACCCAGAAGAACTTCTCATTGGGATGATGAGGAAACTGAGGCCCAAACAGGGCAAGGTCCCACGATGAACTGAGACTGAAGGGGTCTTGGGGTGGACCGCCGCCATGCTTGCAGTCTTGTGGTGTGGGTCTTAAGGGTCCTCCTGGGTCACAGTGGCCGATTCGGGAGGGGCCCTCTGAGGCTTAGTCTGTATTGCCCTCGTTAGTCTCTTCCAGAACCCAACCCCCATGCTCAGGGCAGTCAGATCCAGGATCTGGCCTCAGGGGGCCCCTGGCCTGGTGGGGAAGACTGGAAGGGACAGGTAGCTGCCACTCAGGATGGTCTGATCAAGGACAGAGGGAAGCACAAGGGGTGGGGGCTTGGAAGTGGGTGTTGAAGGATGCATAGGAGTTTGTGGGAGAATGAGGAAGAGAGGGCATTGGGCAGAGGGTCTGGCATGTGGCAAGGCAAGGAGGTGAGAAGCATTTCCTCTGAGCACCACTACTGGGACATGGGTTATTACTGCCACTGGCTGATGAGGAAGAGGCGGCCCAGATGCCCCCATCTGGGGGCAAATCCTCTCTCTTTCTGAGCTGTTCCTGTCCCCTCTCACTTCCTCTCTTCTCTCTGACACACTCAGCTCCAGCCCTCCCAACCTCCCTCCAGTTCCTTGAACACATGGAGCAACAGTCCAGCCTCAGGACCTTCATTCTTGCTGTTCCCACTTCCAGGAACACTGTTCCACAATCTCTCCTTGTTCCGCTCTCAAGTCAAATGTCACAATTTCCTGGAAGACCTGTAGAATAGTGCCCACCTTGCCTCTGGAGTTACTTGCTTCCCCCAACGTGTTTTTTGCTTGTCTTGCTCCACGTAAGTGTCGGCCCCATGGACCCCGTCTGCACACAGTGGAGGCTCGGTAGATGCCTGCTGAGTAAGTGTTAGGTGTGATTCTTGTGAGGAGGTGAAGGCCCAGGGCCTTGGCAATGCTCCCAGGCCTGAGCTAGGGTGAAGGGACGGTCCTTCTAGAAAGCCTCCTCTGCTTTCCTGGATTCCTGATCATAGAGCTCAGCCTCCCATCTATGCCAGGCCCCTCAGAGGTCTGTCAGGCCATCCCAGGGCATTTTCTGTTCCCCAAATAAGCTGAATTTACCAAAAGGGGAGGCAAAAAAGGGGAAGAGGAATAGCTGTCTCTGTGTCCCCCCAGCAGAGCATCGGAGTCACAGGGGGACTGGGGCCAGGGCTCAGGCTCTGATCCTGCCCAGCCTTATCTAGACATAGATAGACATAACAGGCATAGTGCCCGGCCTGTTATGAAGAAATGCAGCTCCCAAGGTGGGGCCTTTTCCCTCATGGGGGGAAGGCAGGTCTGGAGGGTTCATTGGGGAGGTGGTGGCTGGAGCAGACAGACACCTGGCTCTGAGACTCAGCTCACAGATGGGTAACCCTGGACATGACCATGCTCCTCTCTGTGCCCTATTTACTCCTCTGTCAAAAATGCTTGTGGAACATTCTCTGATGCAATGGCAGGTACTCAGCCAAAGCTGGGCACTGTGTTCCAGGGCCCAAGACATGGGAGGACTTGGCAAAGAGCAACAGGGGACCTGGAGAAATCTTGGAAGGCTTTATAGAGGAGGTATCCTTCGTGCTTGAAGGCTACACTGAGTTCTGGAAGGCAGCTCAAGTCATTCCACTGGGAGGGGCCCCCTCATGCTGAGGCTCTGAGGCATGGACATTCTTGAGTCATCAGTTGCTGGGGGTCACACGTTCTTCAGTGGAGAGCCTACCTCTAGCGCTGTGTTCATTCCTATCCTGTCTTTTTCTGTTGCTGATTTATAAGAACTCTTTGTATATTCAGTGCACCAGTCTTCTTTATAGTAAACATTTTCATTTGCCTTTTTTGCTTATGATGGGTTTTGATAAACAACATTGCAAATATTTTTATGTTGGTAAGTTTTCCTGCCTTATCTTTCATGGTCTTCCTTGTGCCAGGCTGTTCTTGTCCCTTTATCTCAGGTCTTTGCTCTCCTGAGAACATGCTGGGTGCCTGGGAATTGTCTGAGACTCCAATTAAGTTGAAGCTTGAAAAATTACAGCTTTAAGAAAAATAGAGGCCACGGTGCCTTTGCTTACTGTCTACTTCCCCCTGGGGTTCCTTCCCATTCTTTCTATCTGTTCCTTCCTGCCTGCCTGGAGTGAGGTCCAGCCCAGGCCCTCCAGGGGCCCATGCCCCCTCTCTAGAGTGAGTTGGAGCTCAGGTATGTGGTGATGGGAGGGAGTGGGGAACAGGGAAATTTCCAGCTGGGCAACCTCCATGTATTAACTTGATGAAACCCCATGAGATGATATCACTTTTAATCCCATTTTACAAGTCAGAAGATGGGCTCAGAGAGGGTATATGACTTGTCCAAGGTCACACAGGAGGGGACAGAGATAGGATTTGAACCCAGGCCATATTGCCCCAACTCATACTTTCAACTTTCCTTCTGAAACTTCATTGCCCTTGGGATCAAGTCCAAGGTCATTAGTATGGTATCTGGCGCCTCTCAGGTCCTCAGTTTCTTCATCTGTCAGTGTCACGCCTTGGCCCCAATGCTTATGCACACAGGACTTCTCTGTTAGTAGGATGATGACGTCCCTGTCTGTCTCTCTACACCCTCTTCAGCCCCAAATCCTTTAGGATTCTGGAATGTTGGGCTTGGAGGGGCCAGCCCCTGGGGTTGTAGATAGGAACAGGGAGGCTTAAAGGTGGGGAAAGCCTTGCCCAAGGCCCAGTGTGTGAGGAGCAGAGCCCCATGTGCACCGTGGCCCGTGGGATTCTAGGTGCTACTGACAGCACTGCAGTCCATCTCGTGCTGGGCTTTCTCCTGTTGCTTTCTCTAGGAAGCCCCCTTGCACCCCAACTGGGTTAACCGTCTGTCCTGGGCGCCAAGGGCTCTGACTGTGGCCCTGAGCCAGCCTTGTTGTGACTCTGGTTTACTCACTATCTCCCTTGCTTGGCAGGGCACCCCACGAGGACAGGCATTTGCTGGTCCATCCAAGTCACTAGTGCCCAGTTGAGCCCAGCCTGAGCAGGCTCTCAGGAAGGTCTGGCTGTAAGAGGGAGGCCCAGAGAGGGACAGCCATCTGCCCTGAGACCCTTTAGATCCCACATGCTCCTGGGATGGGAGATTCGGGAGAGGTGTCTAATGGCCACTCTAGCAGAGAGCTTCCAGGGGCCTCTGTCCTTGGCTATACCCAGAGGCCTGGGGCCAAGGACACCCTGTCTCCCTCCCATCCCCACCTGCTGTAGAAGGATGTTCTCAAGATAAAAATACCCTCCAAAACATTTCCCAGTGTCTGGCATGACCTGTCGTCCATCTTGGGGGCCAGCTTCTGGCTTCATCTTGGGGCTCAGAAGGCAGATATCCATTTCTGCTGGCCATTTAGCCCAGCTCGTCCCTGGATCAGAGTGTGTAGCCCTGTCACCAGGCCATGGAGCAGGAGTAGCCTGAGGGTTGCCTGCGGTGGTGGTGGCAGCATCTGCTGGGCACAGAGGAGGGAGGTGGCCAGGCTCCAGGCTCTGCCAGTTCCTGGTTCTCCTGCTTCCCGGCCCCTTGGGGTGCATCTTGAGAGGGTCACACGGGACTGTGTGGAAGGGCGAGGGATACATATGCCACCTTCCCATCCTCTCGGGAATCTCCATGTCTGCTCTCAGAGCCTGCAAGAGAACCTTCCAGAGAACCCTGGAGGGGCTGGCCCTTACCCAAGGTCTGCACCAGGACAGGGCCTCCCTTTGCTCCCCTGACTGTCCAGAGGTAGGTGGGCTGTACTTCTTTTGCAAACAGAGGAGGCTGAGGCCCAGGAAGGGCCCTTCTTGAGCTGGGGTCATCCAGGCCTTGGCTTAGGGAATCAGGGCTCACTGACACCCTCGGCCTCCCCCACCCCCCAGGGAGGACTGAGATCAGGGGTGGTGACAGCTGCCTCCTGCAGGGCCCTGCTGTTCCAGGCCCTGTGCCCAGAGCTCACCTCCCTCACCACACTGAATTGCATGGGCACATCTGCTGGGCCCGTGTCATCAGTCCATTTTGTGGAGGAGGAATCTGGGCCTCAGGGAGGGGAAATGCCTTGCCCTGACCCCAGGCAGTTTCAGCCCTGGCCTTGACTGACAGACTGGCACTGGCAGGGGGAAGTGGGGAAGCTTCAGGGTCCATCCACGCCCTGCCTTCACTGCCTGGCAGTCTGAGAGCCAGTCTGGCCTGTCTGGGCTCAGGCTGCTCCCATGTTATGTGCAAGCCCCACCCCACCCCCCAACTGATCCAATATGAGACCGTGCCCATGACCCAGGAAAGTATTTGGTGAACTTCAGAGGTTTGAATTCACAACATGGGCTGCTGTGGTCCTCTCAGGGTAGCAGGTGGAGCACTGGAGAGGGTGTCCAGAAACCTGAGTTTCTATCTCCAAACTGCCACTCACTCAGTGGCTTTATAATCTTGGGCCAGTCACTTCTCTGCTCGGAGCCTCTGTTTCCCTGGAGAATGGGACTAATTTGCCCTCCTCACAGGTGAGAACACATGTGATTGGGTTTGTGGGTCTAGGGAAAGTCCTTTTAGGAACTAGGGCATCAGAAACAAGACTGAGAGAGCCTGGGGCTGGCCAGAGGACCAAACAGGCTCACAGGAAATGGGGCGGGGCAGACTGTCTCGCATCCTTCCCCCTAAAAGATTGTCCTGTGACAGCTCATCTTTTGGAGTTCCAGCTCCAGGTGACCCAGGGCAAGTGACTTAGCCTCTGTGAGCACCAATTTTCCTGTCTGTGCAGCCAGGACAAGAAGCCCTCCGTCAAGATGACACTGAATGTTGGAGTAACTGAAGACAGGAGCTGGGCCCTCAGGCCAGTCACAGTGTAGGCCCATTTCAAGGGGAAGGGCAAAGATCAGGGATTTGGGCACAAGTCTTTGCCATGGAGATTCCCAGTGTGATGTGGGTCTATGATAGAGCCTTCCTGGGCCTCAGTTTCCCCATCACTTCCAGGGTGTTGGGGCTAAGAGAGGAGCCCTGCAGACCCACAGCCGCTGCTCAGGGAATGGTGAGGGATGGGGCAGCAGGGGGCTGAGGACAGGGAGTCTTGAGATAAGAGCCTGGAAGGTGAAAAGGAACCAGAAGGACTTTCCCTTATGGAGTGAGCAGAGGCCCAGAATGGGGAAGTGAGTCACCCAAGGTCACACAGCTTGTGACGGGCAGAGAGGACTTGAACCCAGGTCTGTGTGGCTCTAAACCCATCGCTGTCACCTGCCCCAGGAGGCTTATGATGTGGGGGTGACTCACCCACAGTGCCCTTGATCCCAGCCAGAAAAGCCAGTGCGACAGTGGACGGCAGCCAGCTCAGTTGTGAAGGGGTGGGGCTCTGTGGCCTCGGTGGCTGGGAGGTGGGGGAAGGTGAATGGGCCTGCTTCTGGAAGCTCACGGAGGGCCCTCCTGCCACACTGTCCTCCCATCTACACAACACGCTGGGGAGAAAAGCAGGGGCCCCTTTGACAGTGGGAAAAATGAGGCTTCTGGGTTGCTGGGATGACATAAGGTGTGTGTATGCCCAAGGCAAGTGTCTGACAGGTTACCAACATGCACCGATCCGTAGAGACATTTATGCACCCATGCACTCATCTGTAAATTCATCTGTCCTGCTCACCACGCCACTGCATCCATCCACCCATCCATGCATTCACCTGCTCCTCTCCCCACCTACTCATCCATCTGTCTAGCATCCGCCATCCACACCCCCGCCCACCCATCTGTCCATCTGTAATCCACCACACACCCACACACGCACCCATAATCCACCCACCCACCCATCCGTCCATAATCCGGCCACGACACACCCACCTACCCATGCATCATCCATCCATCTATCCATGATCCATCCATCCATCTGTCCTTCTGTCCGTCCATACTTGAACCCTGTGGTTGGCACTGGGAAGGCTCTGCAGGTGGTGGCTAGGAGCATAGGTTAGGGACCTGAGTTCCTCTGTGACCTTGGGGAAATTACCACACCGCCCACTTCCCTGGAATGAGAACAGGGATGGTTCCAACCCTGTGGTGGTGTTGTGAGGATAACATGAGCTAATGTCCCTGCGACACCTACCACAGTGTCTGGCAATCAGTGGGCACTCCGTAATAACCAGCTGTAATTTTCCCTGGGGACCCATCCTGTTCTGCCCTCTGCTGGTTCGGAACGGTTTCATAGACAGACTCGCAAGCTGCAAAGGTGTGGGTGTCAGAGGTGTGGGCCAGAGGCCTCTCCCACCTCCCACGGGACCCCGAGGGAAGCAGCAGAAATGTGGGTTTAGGTGGAAATCTCAGACTTTGGAGCCATTGTGAGGAGAGCAGCACCATCTATAGTAATTCGGCTTTGCTCTGTTAACTTTAGGGTCCTGTAGTGACCGATTCCTCTCCAGCTGGGGCCTGGGAAATGGCAGCTGCTGCTGAGACAGCCTTGAAGACAGCCACTTGCCTGCTCAGCACCGTTACTTAGAAGATAGGAATCAAGAGGTAAATGGAGGTCACCGATGGACATCGATCCATCTAGCCATCCAGCAAGCAGACACTCATCTGTCTACTTACCTGTCCCTCTCCCCTCCAGCCTCTCCTTAACCCGTTGTCAGCCTAGCTCCACACACCCCCATCCATCTGCTGTCCACCCACCTGTGCACTCACCTACCCAGCGCATCCAGCTGTCTTTCCTTCCACGTATTCACTCATTTCCCGGCCAGTCACCCACCATCCCAGCCACTCATCCGTGCACCCAAATACCACTGTATCCTTCCATCCGCCACCCATCTGTCTGGCCGTCCATCCGTCTGCTCATCTGCCTGCCCGCCCACCCGTCCATCTCTTCATCCAGCCACTAAGCCATGCACCCAAGTCATTGAATTATTTTCTGTCCACCAAACCCGTCCATCTTCCTGGCTACCACCCATCTGCCCGTCCACCCATCAGTCCCGTGAATTCATCATGTCCCTGACCGCCCACCTGTGCACCTGTGTTTCACCTCATACAATGGTCCATTGAGCTCCTCATCAATCTGCTTCTCTGCTGTGCATTCCCTCCTCCCTTTGTCTGGTCGGTGGGTGTTTCCTCTGAGCCAGGCCTGATGCAGCTTCTCCCGGCCTCTGAGGTTGGCCAGTGATGCAGCCTGGGCCAGGGCAACTCTCACACAAGGTAGAAGGTGGCTTCCGGCCATAACGGGAAGAGCCTGGGGCCAGAGGATCCGAAAGGTTCTGCAGTTCTGCTGACCCCTGACAGACGGGAAGAGTCTGAAGATTCCCTTTAGCTGTGATCTGGGGGTCGGAGAACATGGGGCAGAGGGGCACCACAGCATAACCCATTAGAGGCCTGGTGGTTTGTCCAGACAGGAGTGGCCTAGACTGGAGGGAGAATGTAGGTGATTAGATGGCGGACAGCTTTGAGAAATCAAGAGTCAAACAACACAGGACCTGCTGAGGGAGTGGGTATGGAGGCTGGAGGAGTGAGGAAACCATGTTTCCGGCCCAGACAACTGGGGAAGTGGTCAGGTTGCCAAATGACCCTAGGAGGAGGGACAGGAGAAGGGGGAGGGGGAGAAGGAGGTAGGAGGAACAGGAGAAAGGGGGAGAGTAAGGATGAGAAGGGGCAGGAGGAAGGGGAGGGGAGGAGGTGAAGGAAGAAAGGAGGAGGGGAGTGGAGAGGAGAGGGAGGGGGAGGAAGAGGAGAATGAGGGGGAGGAGGAGGGGAACAGGAGGAGGGAAGAGGTTTGGGAGAAGAGGAGGAATCCCACTGGCCAGTGGTGCTAGGGGACATCTGGGAGAGGAGGCTTGGGTCTGGGGAGGCAGTGTAGACCAGGCACCCAGAGTACGCTTGTCAGGGGCAGGGATCTGCCCCCTCCAGGAAGCCTGGTCTGGGAGTGCTCATTCCCTAGCCCTTCTGATGTGGGAGCTGAGAGAGGGCCTGCGGCCAGAGAGAGCTTTCGGGCTAAAAGCCTAGTGTCAGTGGTTGGAAATGGAGCAGGCAGGCCCTGAGGTGGTGAGGGCCCGGGGCACAAGGGAGCAGTGACCATCACCACTGTCCTACTAGTCTGGCTCTTTCTCTCCTTGCACCCAGCATGGGCTTGGCCTAGAAAACCTGCACTGTGTAGACTCTGAATGTATGTAGGCCATGGTGTGCACTGCAGGCAAAGGCAGTCTGTGTTTTGGGGAGGGGAGGGGAATTTGGCCTGGAAGGGGTCAAGGAGATGGTTGTCTTCTTCCCCAGTGTGAGAATGGAAACAGTGCTCCCAACCCTCTGGCTCCCCTCCACACCATCCTTGGCCTCCTCTAGGACCCCTGGGTGCCCCCCTCACTCCCTGGTACCCCCCACCACCACCAGCAGGCACTAGGCCCTGGCTGTGCATTCCCTGCCTGGCCCCGGCTCTCACTTCCGGTGTGACAGAGTCCCAGAGCTCTGCTCGGACCCTCAGTTTCCTTGCCTGCAACTTGAAGATTGGATTCGTCAAGCTCTCTTGCTCAAGATGTTGGCAGTTCCTAGAGTAGGAGAGTTGCGGAGGCTGTCCCGGGGCATGGGGAACGTCGTGGCAGCTGGCCGCAGGCCATGCGCTGGCTTTCCTGGAACCACGGGGTCTCCGAGGAATTTTTTTCCCATTGTAGGCTTTGATCACAAGGTAGTGAGTGCTCCATTCCATGACATGCCAAGCAAGGGCCCTGGGTCAGGGGCGCCCATGAGGGGCTCACCTCTGCTTTCAGTGCCGAGATTCGGGGCTGTCTGTCTGTCTCACTGGCACATGGTTCAGGGCCTGAAGGACTGAGACGCGAACTCAGTGTCAGGCTTGTGGTCTGACCCTGGGGCCTTGGGGCGACAGGGGTCGGTTTCTCTCCCACCTTCTAGACTGGGAACTTGCTGCTTAGGGGCCATGTGATCCTAGGCAAGTGACTCAGTCTGAGCTTCAGTTTCCTCATCTGGAAAATGGGGATAATAGTCATAAGGTTGTTGCAAGGTTTAAGGGAGGTCACTGGGGCTCCTCTAACTGGGCTGGGCACGCAGAGAGCGCACAGCGGGCACTGATCAGTGTGCTCCTCCCTCCAAAATGCTCCGGCCAGCAGAAAGCCTTGAGGGGGGCAGTGGCTTCAGCTCCTCCTGCTCTTGTAGCTAGTGCTCTCTTGACATCTGAGACTGGGCCCCCACCTTGCCCTCTTTCCCTGCCGGATGTTGCCAAAACCTGAGGTGCCCAGAGCCTCAGGGGACAGGCCATGGGGTGTCCTGCTCCATCTGGAGGTACCTCCCAGTGACTTCTGGGCCCCACCTTTGGGTCATGTGGTAGCTGCCTCTCTAAAAGCTCCCAGCCCAGGCCCTGTTGTGCTCCAAACGCCCCAGTTGGGAGTCTGTCTGTGTCCACAGAGCTGTTGCCGGCAGAGAAGTGGGCTCAAGAGACAGCAGGGCTGGGGACAGCTTCTCCATCTCCCGGAGGTGTCTGGGTCTGCACACTGCACCATCCCCTTCTCTGCTTGCTGGACTTGCCTATCTGATGTTCCCACATATGGAATGAATATACACTTTGTTTTAAGCAATTCTAATTTTTATTGTGTATTTTTGTTTTAATCATTTCTAATTTTATGTGATTTCAAGATAATTTGAAAATACATATTTGGAGTTCTTTAAAGTGAATTAGTTGGTTACTTGCTAGTAGTGACTGCACTTATCCAGCATTGTAGCTTTTATAGACCTTCCACCTTCTCTCTTAGCATGACCTTTCAATAAAATTCATGTATATTGTCTGAGAATTGTTAATGAAACACATATATTGAAATATATCCATAGGCTCTGGATTGTCAGTGTTACAATGTAGTGATATCATTTGTGAATTTTAGTGAATAAGAATACATCTTTGGAAGCTTATGAAAAACAGATAGAAAAAGAATTAACAATAATAATTTAAATTCTCCTATCAAACCTTAACATGAATATTATCAATATGTTCAATGTGTAACTTTATTTATTATGTTATGATACATATTTATATCAGATATGAATTTACTGTATTAAATAAATGTGCCTATACCAAACAATACATATTATTTTTTGTCAAGAATTTAAGAGAGCTTTTCTAGAGTATTTTGATTCTATACAATTTTTGCCATTGGTGTTGAATTCAGAAACTAATATTTTTTAAGATGTTTTCCCATTGTCATCTTCAAAATGGGAAAGAAATAAAGGCCTAAGTGGAAAGATAGGATTTCTTTGAACCAGAAATCCAATTTGAAAAATGGAGTGAAATTTTCCAGGATAAAGTGAAGGGAGGAAGTGGGAATATTTCTGAAATAGAATCCAAAGAATTCTATGATTTCTTACTATTGGTTTGACTAACTTTTATTCCCATCGACCAAAGACCAAAGACCACCAGGTACACACCTGTGGTCAAAAGTTATGACTTGGGACGCCTGGGTGGCTCAGTTGGTTAAGCCGCTGCCTTCGGCTCAGGTCATGATCCCAGCGTCCTGGGATCGAGTCCCACATCAGGCTCCTTGTTCTGTGGGGAGCCTGCTTCTCCCTCTGCCTCTGCCTGCCACTCTGTCTGCCTGTGCTCGCTCTCTCTCTCTCTCTGACAAATGAATAAATAAAATCTTAAAAAAAAATAGTTATGACTTGATGCAGCAAAAGAGTCTACACACCATGGGAATTTGTAGGGTACTGCAAAAGAAAGAGAATGAAGTCAGGGAAAGAGAACTTCTGGAGTTTTGGGTGTTGGAGTCAAGGGATGACCTTGGGAAGCATTGGTCAGATGGTGTCAATGCAAGCGTTGCTGGAACTGTCGGAGGTCTCTGTCTTTAGGATTTGTGAGCCCATGTAGAATCACTGTTGATCAGCTTGTGTGTAGTCTGATCTAAACCACGCAGGTCTAAGTAAATTGGTGTTAAAAGAATGAGTTTAGATAATGGGTGATAAACATGATTTCTCTGGCACCTTCTATCTATTTTATGATTCAGGATATACTTTTAAGTTGTGGCTTGTGTTTCAGTTTTCACTGCCACTATGTCAGCAAGTTTTTCCCTTTCTTTGACAAAATTTATCATTGGGGTTAAGTCATTTAAATTCCCTTTAGTCAATCAGTGCTTTCCTTCGTATAATAAAAATCTTGCAGTTGACATTCAACAAACTCCTTCTACTTTTAAATCTGAAATACTGAAGCCCAGACACTCACTCTTAAACATCTATCTTTAATCATAAAGAAGGAGCTGAACTTTGGGGCGCCTGGGTGGCTCAGTGGGTTAAGCCGCTGCCTTCGGCTCAGGTCATGATCTCAGGGTCCTGGGATCGAGTCCCGCATCGGGCTCTCTGCTCAGCAGGGAGCCTGCTTCCCTCTTTCTCTCTCTCTGCCTGCCTCTCCGTCTACTTGTGATCTCTCTCTGTCAAATAAATAAATAAAATCTTTAAAAAAAAAAAAGAAGGAGCTGAACTTTGTATCAGGTAAGCTTTATCCATCATCATCTCAAATTCCACATTGGAAAAATTATAGAAATATGATTTTTGAGTATAAAAAACAGAAAATGCCAAATCCTTATTTCCCAAATACTCACTGAATATGTGAAAATAAATTGAAATATAAAATTATGGGTGCTTTCTTACACTCTGAATTTAATAGTAAGTGCACTCTTGTTAAGTAAAAAAGAAATGATAATAATGAAACTGTTGACTCAAAATGAATATTCATCACCTTTGTCAGAGATCAGAAGAATCAAGGCAGCCACAGATGAAATTGAAAACACACAGGTGCATTGCTTTTAGTTGTTTTCGTCTGCTCAGGTTGCCATAACAAAATACCATAGACTGGGCAGCTTAAACAAGAGAAGTTTATTTTCTCACAGTTCTGATGAGTGCAAGTTCAAGATCAAGGCGCCAGCAGCATTCAGTTTCTAGTGGGAGCTCGCTTGCTGGTTTGCACATGGCCACCTTCTCTCCAAATGCTTACAATCATAGGTATCTCTCCTTTTCTTAAAAGGACACCATCCCTGCTGAATTAGGATCCCCACTCTTATGGTTTTATTTAGCCTTTAGCACATTGTCACTGGCCCTGTCTCCAAGTACTCTGGGCCTTAAGACTTCAGCTTATGAATTGAGGCACAATTCAGTTGAGCACTGGTAAACCCCAAATTAATTTGCCTTCAGCAAAATACTATAATCTCTATTATGAATATAAATGTTTTGTTACTTTTACCTCATGAAAAAATAAATCTACATAAAATGGAGGGATTTCCATTGCCTTCTCATGGCAACCCTTGATCTTTGAGGACAGTGAGGAATCCCTTGAACTGGACTGGAAGAACCTACCATTTCTGTGTGTCAATCCCACCTCTGACCTCTTTAGAGATTATCTTGGTAGGATGCTTGATGGGGTTGGCTTTGAGTGATCTGACCTTTAGCACTTCCTTAAACATGGACATAAAAAGGATCCTCTTCTAGCAGTTTAAACTGAAGTGAAGCAAACTACCAAGATTAAAAAAAAAAAGTTTACCTTTAAAAGCAATTTTACTTAAAATTTCAAGTTTTCCTTTAAGACTTATTACAGCCTCATTTAAATGAACAGATTTCTAGATCATTCACTATCAATTGGCTAATTACCTACTAGAAACTTTCCTGGTTTTCCTCTTATTTCAAATAATGTAAAGGCTCCATTATTAGAAGATATAAGTGGCTAACTTAATTTCCAAAACAATTATTTCATTAATTTTGTTCAATATAGTTGGACTTATTTTTAATGAGCTTTGAAAAAAATTTCTAGCTCACTGCTTGTGTATGCAGTTGTATTTCTTTTATTAAACAATTTACAATGTGGCTTCATTAATTTCATTTTTAGCTCATTATCACATCATAAGCAGGAATTCTCTAAATACTGATCTCTTATCCTTCCACTTGACCCAAAAGAGGTAAAAACAAAATAAAACAAAAAAATTAATTCCGACTGCTATAAAGAGGGGTCTATTTTACCATTTTTTTTTCCTTCCTTGTAAGTGGAATGACACACCTTTTTTTAGCAAAGACATCTTTTATTCATTCCTCCCTTTCCTTTTCCTGATTATAACACTCTCTCCTCCCTCCCTTAGGTAAGTCAATACTAAAAATTCAGTGTGTGTTCATATGTATTTCTCTCCTTTTATGGACTATGTAAAGCTATGTAGATATGTATCAGTGTATGTCCTCATACACACATATATGGAGTTGGATTTCTTTGTTCCTGTTTTTATTTTTGTTTTTCATTACTTTGAACAACTCAATAAAATTTATCTTTAGAGGCACCTGGGTGGCTCAGTTGGTTAAGCAGCTGCCTTGGGCTCAGGTCATGATCCCAGGGTCCTGGAATCAAGTCCCACATTGTGCTCCCTGCTAAGCAGAGATCCTGCTTCTCCCTCTCCCTCTGCCTGTGGCTCTGCATAGTTGTGCTCTCTCTCTCTCTCTGACAAATAAATAAATAAAAATAAAATCTTTTTTTTAAAGATATCTTTATATATAAGTTCCTACAAATTGGTACATTTGGTTCTACAGAATAGCTTTCTAGGAAAGGGATAGGTATTTTTTTCTTAGTAGATATTGTCATATTATCATTTTACAGATTAATGATACTGAGGCTTTTTAGAACAGACGGCTGAACTCAGCTAAATCACATTACATTTCAACCATCAATCTAAGACTACCCTTTCAAAACATGTCCATACCAACATGATCTGGAACATTTAAACTTTCTCTCTGGTTAAATCTCTATATTGATTTATTTTTCCCTAGTAATTAGTCAATTTCCTTTTTCCCAAGGGTGTTAGTCATTTGGATTTGCGCTTGGTACATTGTGTGTTCATATCTTTGCCCATTTTAAGACTCTGTGTTTTGCCATTTTTCCTGACAATTTGTGAGAACTTTTTGTGTATTACTGAAATGAACTCAGGGCCTGCTATTTGCATTTTCATTTTTCCAGATAGATCATATCTATCTTGCTTGGTATATATATATATATATATATATATATATATATATATATTTGCATACAGATGGTTTAAATTTCATTTAATAAATGCTGAGTTTCTAGATACTCTAGGTGTCTAACATTGCACATGAACTATCTAGATTTTCTTGCACTTGCACTATTGCCAGAAAACAATCAGTGTTTTAATTCAACTGGTGTTAATTTTTGTAAATAGTGTAAGACAGACAGGGATCCCTTTTTAATTCCTCCTAGATCAATGCATTGCTGTTTCCACACTGAATATGAAATTTGCTAGTCTTTTCTCATTGAATACCTCTACCACAATTGTTGTATTAACTTTATTATTTTGACAAGGTATTCAGAGTCTGATGCTTATCAGGCTGAGCTACCCAAGTGCCCCTCAATTCCTTTATTCCTAACAACTGATTCTCTTTCTCCGTTAACTTGTTTTGTCAAAACCAGAAATATGTAGAATGTCCAATATTTGTCTTCATCATCCCTTCCATGCATTCCTGCCTTTTAATGTCTATTTCTCCTTTTTTTTTAAGATTTTATCTATTTATTTGACAGAGAGAGATCACAAGTAGGCAGAGAGGCAGGCAGAGAGAGGGGAAAGCAGGCTCCTCACCTAGCAGAGAGCCTGAGGTGGGGATCAATCCCAGAACCGTGGGATCATGACCTGAGTCAAAAGCAGGTGCTTTAACCCACTGAGCCACCCAGGCACCCCTATTTCTCCTTTTTGCTTCCTGAGAACCTTCTTTCTACTTCTTCCCACCCTCCATTGGTATCACTTCAGCCTCAGGTCAAACCCACCTTTCTTTATTCCTCTCAAATTAATCATGTCCTAATACCTTTCTACATGATTTCCTATCATGAGATAGGTGGATATATAATTTTTATACTCAGTTTCAATTTTTACAGTGATCCCAAAAAGTGGATATTATTATTATTATCAGTGTAGATGAAGAGGCTATATGACCTGTCCAAGAACCACACCAAAAAAAGGCAAAGTCTATATTCAAACATACACATTCTGATCATAAATTTCGTGTGTGTTTTGCTGTCCTTTATTTGTAAATGACCATTTTGCTTGATTGACTAATCTGAGTTAGGGTGACAGTGATTAAGAATCAGTAGATAATTTTCCAAAGTTTATCTTGTCAAATCCTTTTTCTGTATCAATTGAGAGAACCATGTGGTTCTTCTTTTATTGATTTGTTCTATCCCATTGATTGATTTGCGAAAGTTGAACCACCCTTGCAACCCATGGATAAATCCCACCTGGTCGCGGTGGATAATCTTTTTAATGTACTGTTGGATCCTATTAGTGAGCATCTTGTTGAGAATCTTGGCATCCATGTTCATCATAGATTTGATTTCTCCTCAGGTTCTTCTTCTTTTCCTATAAAAGGCCATTTTCTCCCTGTATTGTCTGTCTACTAGGTGAATCTGTATCCAAACTCTCTTTTCTTATTAAAACACCAGTCATACTATGTTAGGGCAAAACTCATTTAAATTTAATTATCTCTTTAAAGACTGTATCCAATACAATCACTTTCTGAGCTACTAGGAGTTAGGAATTTGGAGGGACATAATTATTTTTTTTAAAGATTTTATTTATTTGTTTGACAGACAGAGACCACAAGTAGGCAGAGAGGCAGGCAGAGAGAGAGGGGGAAGCAGGCTCCCTGCCGAGCAGAGAGCCCAATGTGGGGCTCAATCCCAGGACCCTGGGATCATGACCTGAGCTGAAGGCAGAGGCTTTAACCCACTAAGCCACCCAGGTGCCCCAAGGAGGGACATAATTCTGTTTGTAATAGGTATAAACCCAAAAGTGAAATTCCTAGATCATATGGAAATTTTTTTAAATTTATTTTTATTTTTATTTTTTTTAAGGTTTTTATTTATTTATTTGACAGATCACAAGTAGGCAGAGAGGCAGGCAGAGAGAGAGGGGGAAGCAGGCTCCCCACTGAGCAGAGAGCCCGATGCGGGGCTCGATCCCAGGACCCTGGGATCATGACCTGAGCCGAAGGCAGAAGCTTTAACCCACTGAGCCACCCAGGTGCCCCTTGTTTTTATTTTTTGAGGAAACTCCAAACTGTTTTTCATAGTAACTACACCTTTTTTATATAACAAGCGTGTATAAGGATTCTCTTTTCTCCACATCCTTCTTTTTTTGATAGTTATTTCTTTTTTTGATAGTAGCCATCATAGTGGGTGTGAGGTGCTATCTCATTGTGTTTTTGACTTGCATTTTCCTAATGTTGAACATCTTTTCATGAACTTATAGGACATTTCTGTATCTTATTGCAAAAATGTCTATTCGAGTCCTTTGCCCATTTTTTTTTGTTTTTATTTTGCTTATTTATTTTTTAAATATTTTATTTATTTATTTGTGAGAAAGAGAGTAAATGAGCACAAACAGGAAGAGCAACAGGCAGAGGGAGAAGCAGACTCCCTGCAGAGCAAGGAGCCTGATGCGGGACTTGATCCCAGGATTCTGGAATCATGACCTGAGCTGAAGGCAGGCACTTATCCCACTGAGTAACCCAGGCATCTGTGACCATATTTTAAATTGGATTGTTCTGTTGTTGAATTGAAGTAGTTTTTTTATGTATTTTGGATATTAAACCTTTTTCAAATATATTATATGCAAATATTCTCTATCATTCTGTAGGCTGCCTTTCACTCTATTATGTCCTTTATGCACAAAAGTTTTCAATTTAGATGTATTCACTTATTCTGTGTTAATTTTTGCTGCCTGAGCTTGTCCTGTCTTATCAAGGAATTCATTTCCAAGTCCTATATCATGAAGACTTTCCCCTGTTTGCTTCTAAAAGTTGTATAGTTGTAGCTCTTACATTTAAGTTTTTGACTCATTTTGAGTTATGTTTTGTATATGGTGTAAGGTGTGTGCACTTCACTGTGTCACTTGTGACTTGTGAATTTGCAATTTCCCTAATACCATTTGTTAAAAAGACTCTCCTTTCCCCACTGAATGATCTTGACACTTTGCCAAAGATCATTTAACCATTTATCTGAGAGCTTATTACTGGATTCCCTGTTCTTTCCATTGACCTATAGGTCTGTCTTTATTGAGTACTACATTGCTTTTAGTACTGTTGTTTTATGATAAGTTTCAACATCAGGAACTGTGAGAACTCCAACTTCATTCTTTTACAAGATTGTCTTGGCTATCCTTGTTCTCTTGAGATTCCATATGAATTTTAGGATAGCTGTTTTTATTTCTGTAAAAAATGCATTGGGATTTTCATAGAGATCACATTACTTTCTGATGGAGAGTTATTCTGTTCTTACTCCAATAGAGTTCTTAGTATTTAGAGTCATTTCTAATTTTATTAGTTTGAATATTATCTCTCCGTGGAGGTAATGTTAAAGACGCTACCAGGCAGCAAAAAGCAGCACTTCCGAGACAGGATAGCATAAAGAGAAAAAATAAAACCTTAATTTTTTTTAAAGTGGAGATTGTGTGTGTGTGTATATATATATATGTAAAAATCCATTCAACCTACTTGACCTGTTTGGCACTTGAACGCAATGCCCAACAAATGCAGAATACCCAAGGATGCAGGAAATACTCATTGAGATAAACCACATTCACCATATAACAAGTCTCACGAGATTTTTTTTTTTAAGAATTTATTTATTTAGTTGACAGAGAGATCACAAGTAGTCAGAGAGGCAGGCAGAGAGAGAGAGGAGGAAGCAGGCTCTCCGCAGAGCAGAGGCCTAACCCACTGAGCCACCCAGGCGCCCCTCACGAAATTTTTTAAAAACAGCTTAGGGGCACCTGGGCAGCACCATCAGTGAAGTGCCCCTCTTGGTTCTGGCTCAGGTCCTGATCTCAGGGTCTGGCAATTGAGCCCTGAGGCAAGCTCTGTGCTCAGGGAAGAGTCCACTCCCCCACTCATGTGTGCTCTTTCCCTAAAACAAACAAATTTAAAAAAATTAAAAATGGTTGAGAGTGAGAGGGGTGGGGAGAGAAGCGGCCCCGGTTGAGCAGGAGGAGCCTGAGATCCTGCCAGCCCTCGCTTGGCCGCACTAGTTCAGCTGCTGCCTCCATAGGGAGCAGCCCAGTGCTGGGATCTGCTGCTCATGCCAGCCGGCCGCCGCCTGGGCCCAGAGCGCCGCAGGCAGAGAAGCGCCTCTAGCGCTTCCGGAGCTCGCTCGCTGGGCGGCCGCGGGGTCACAGGCAGGTCCAGGGACGCAGCGAAGGTGGCGCCCAGGCGGCAGCCCCCGGGCAGGCAGGATTAACATCGAGATCCCCTCGGACTGACCGAGCTGCTGCAGGGCTTCACGGTGGAAGTGCCGAGGCACCAGCCTGCAGACCTGCTGTTGTTCCCGCTGCCATACTTCACGCGCCTGCAGCAGGAGAACGAGGGCCCAAGGCGCCACGGACTTTGGCCATGAGGGCGGGCCCTGGGGGGATGGGGGTACCGCTGCCGGGGTCGGTACCCCCAGTAAGGGGGTCAACTTTGCGGAGGAGTCCATGCACACTGACTCTGAAAACGGGGAGGAGGAGGAGGAGGAGGATGCTGCCCTAGATGCCAGGGCATTCAAGGTACTGGTAATAAACCTATTCACAGGGGCGCCTGGATTGCTCAGTGGGTTAAAGCCTCTGCCTTTGGCTTGGGTCCTGATGCCCCTCATCTGGCCCCCTGCACTTTGGGGAGTCTGTTTCTCCCACTCCTTCTGCCCCTACCCTCTGCTCTTGCCCTCAAGATCTCTCTCAAATACTAAGTAAAATCTTTAAATAAAGAGACTTTGGGGATAGCTCTGACTTCCCCAACTCAGAGCTCTTGGGAAAAGTGTGAAGACACAGGCAGGGCAGTGCTCATGCAAACAGACAGCTCCCCAGGACCCACCCTGCTTCCCTGTGGGTACGGGGTGGTGCTGGTATGAAGGAGGGGACACTGGAGGCTCCCCGCCTGATGCAGGGGACATTGGGTCACATGATGGCACCATTTCTCAACCTGAGGTGTGAGCTGCAGTTGAACAAAAGGGACACCTGAGGTGGGTGTTCATGCCCTGTTTCCCTGGAAATAGTTAAAGAAGCAGGATTCAAATGACTTATATTCCTTCTATTCGTTCTCCAATTCCACTGTTCAATAATGTAATCGTAACTGGTTTGGTCTAGTGTTACCGGCTCCTGTTTCAGGGAGTCTGGGTGGCCAGGTCCACTAGCATCTGCCTTGACCTCCTGTCATGATCTCAGGGTCCTGGGATGGAGCCCCAGTTTGGGCTCTGCTCACCAGGAAGTCTGCATCTCTCCCTCTTCCCCGCACCCTCCTCTCTTGCACAGAGGCTCTCTCTCCAAGTAAATAAATAAATAGACAAATAAATCCTTCAAAAAAAATAAATAAAAGCTCATGTTTTGACAAGCTTTCATTTTGGAATACACTAGAGAGAAACGGCATGTTTTCATTACCATAGCATAATACCTTTTAAGCACCTGCAGGTTTGACTGGGGTATTTGAAAGGAAAGGATTCACAGAAGGAAGGGGGACCTCCATGAACTATGCACTTTGACTGGGTTGGTCTCATGATGGGTCTTCATGTGTGTCGGGGGGAGGCAGGGACAGGGTGACCATTCCCACCCTGTGTCATCAGGAACACTGCTGCTCACGGGGCTCAGGGTGGGACTGAGCCTGTTCATCATGAAACCTAGAGTCTCCTCTTTCCTGCACATCACGTCACTGTCCAGGGGACCAGTCCCTTGAAGTCTGCCCAACCAAATGCATAGCTGAAGTCCCTCCTGGGGGACATTTTAGACACTCTCAGCTACAGAAAACACAGTGAGCTGAGAACAGCGAGGGCCCTGGTGCCCTGTGGTTCTGTGCCCTGGGGATGTCAAGGCCAAGGTCCCCTTCTAGAATCTATGGGGCCTCCTGGGTCCAGGACATCCAACCCAGGTGGCCTCCTCCATCCATTGCTGTGCATCCCCCATCACTGCAGCACCTGTGTGTGCTTTCCAGGTTCTGGTTGGACAGCTGGGAAGGGGGGGGGTCTGTAGTTTTTAAAATGGACGTGGGTCAGACTAATTGAGACCTATTTTTATTCGGTATTTAAACACTATTTCCTCTCTGAATTATTTCAGTCACATCAGCCCTTCCATCTTAGAGTGACTACTTTCGAGTGCCTTCTCCTTTGTTCCAGTCATGACATGCCTTTGCTTTTTTTTTTCTTTTAAAGATTTTATTTATTTATTTGACAGAGATCACAAGTAGTCAGAGAAGCAGGCAGAGAGAGATAAGAGGAAACAGGCTCCCTGCTGAGCAGAGAGTCCAATGCGGGGCTCAATCCCAGGACCCTGGGATCATGACCTGAGCTGAAGGCAGAGGCTTTAACCCACTGAGCCACCCAGGCACCCCATGCCTTTGCTTTTTGATATTGATGTTTGAGTCATTTGACTTTCTTGCTGTTCATTTTCACCTTGTTTTTGGAATTCTCTATTTTCAGAGGGATCTGCTTTTAGCTCTGGGAATGTAGGTTTAGTTAGTCAGTGACTGTTCTTTATTTCTGATTCTTTAGGTCCCCAGATACATGCCCAGAGGACCATTTCCACCTCGGCCTACAGTTCTATCAGCAAATGTTCCTATTTACAGTCCCAGACAGCAGGCTCATGGGGGGCCTGGGTGAGTGTCACTGATTCCCTAAGCTTGTCCTTAAATAATAAATAAAAATAAAATAAAATAAATACTAAATAATAATAATATAAATAAAAATAAATAATAAAATAAATTAATTTAAAAATAAAATTAATAAAAGAAAATATAACAAAATAAAATAAATATTATTTTATTAAAAATTTTAAAATTAATAAGAAAAATAAATAAAATTAATAATAAAATAAATAAATTGATAATTGCCAGGTTTACATTTCAAGGCAGAATTTTTGGGACCCCCTGACTGTCTCAGTGTGTTAAGCATCTGCCTTTCCTCAGGTCATGATGCTGGGTCCTGGAATGGAGGCCTGCATTGGTTTCCCAGATCAAAGGGCAGTCTGCTTCTCCCTCTGCTGCAACCCCTTCCCCCTGCTTGTGCTCTCCATCTCTCTCTGACAAATAAGTAAATACAATCTTTAAAAAAAATTAAGGCAGAATTTTAGAAATAACCTCTAAAAAGATGAGCTGCCTGGATGGCTCATTCGGTGGAGTGTGAGATGCTTGGTCTCAGGGTTGTGAGTTTGAGTCCCACCCTGGGTGTAGAGATAACCTCTAGAAACAAAGACACCAGTTGTGATAGGAACAGCAAGATAATGGTAGTCTACACACTGTGTCCTCCCAGCTAACTGAAATACTGTGCACAACATGTAATGCCCCATGTGAAATCTGTGCTCTGTCCAGGAGGCCAGGAAATTTAGTTTGCTTTTGACAAAGAGGATTTTACCAAATAGTTCATTCCTAGTCTTCAGAAAGTCAGAATTGCAGGTAGCCACCAATGCTGCTTCTCAGGCCTTGGCACATTGGGGAAAAGTCTGGGGAGGGAGCTGAAGACAGTGGTTGGGACAAGAAAGGCTAATTTCACTAGGAGGGCCCCAGCGGCACCTCTCCCCCACTGTCCGCCAAGGGGCCTGGCGGCTGGCGCGAGGCAGAGCCTTGGACACGTGACCACCGGCCGGCCCTCTGGGTTTAAGGCTGCTCGCCCTGCCTGCCATTACCTTGGGGCAGGGCTTGGGTGACAACCGCGGGTAGGGAGCACGTGGAGGAGAAAGCGGTGGCCGCCAGAGGAGTCCAGGTCCTAGGAGGACAGGGCCTTTGAGGCGGTCGGAGGGCGCACTCTGTGAGTCGGGGTTGGGGTTCCTGGTGTGGAAGGGCCTGGTGCCCCTTGGGGTTGGGAGTGCTGGCCCCACCCAGGAAGGGGCCAGAGGCCAGGGAGGCCTCAGAGAGACCTAAGCTCGAGGAAGGAGCTGCGCCTGGTGTTGTGTTCCCCTCCCCTTCCACACAGACCCGCACACTTTCCTCCCCTCCCCTGGAAACCCTCATCAAGATGTGCTGGGAACGTTTGCAGTTGGAGCAGGCCCCAGTACTGAAGGCCCTAAGCTGAAGACCGTGGTTGGGACTGAGGAAGTCTAATTTCACGATGAGGGCCCCAGTGGCATCTCTCCCCCGCAGACCCCCAGGGGACATGCGCCGCCCGCCCCCACAGAGCCTTGGACACGTGACCACGGGACAGCCCTCTCGCTTTATGGCAGCTCGCCCTCAAGGCGGTTAACCTGGGGAGGGGCTTAGGTGACAACCATAGGTTGGGAGCATGTGGAGGAGAAATCAGTGCCGCTGGAGGTTGGGGAGGTGACCAAGGGGTCCAGGGGGCAGGAGGGCAGCGCCTTTGAGGCCTTCGGAGGGCGCACTCTGTGAGCAGGAGGCAGGGGTCCTGGTGTGGGAGGGCCTGGTGCACCGAGGGGGTTTGGGGCACTCGCCCCACCCAGGAAGGGGCCCGGGGTGGTCTCAGAGAGACCTAAGCTGGAGGAAGGAGCAGCACCTGGGAGTTGTGTCCCCCTCCCCTCCCCCACAGACCCCTACACTTTCCTCCCCTCCCCTGGACCCCCACATCAAGATGCACTGGCAAAGTTTGCAGTTGGAGCAGGCCCCATACTCAAGGCCCCGGGCTTGAAATCTTAGCAATGCTTTTTCCTCTATGGTCTGCCTCTTTCCAGCGGTGTGAGCCCATTTCATAATTTCAACTCCCAGAGCCTCAAACTCCAGTTTGTCAGAAGAAATGAATGAGAGACTATGTTAGAAGGCTGTTAAACTTTGTAAAGGATTGCTGCCATTCTCAAGCCCCCTGTGGTAGCTGCACTGAACATTTTACGTATGTCATCTCAACCCCAGAATTTAAAGTTCTCACGTTTATCCTTTCTGTGAGCAAATATGCCCTTTGAGGGTACAGCAACTTGCCCAAGGTCTCAAAGCAAGTGAGTGGTGGAACCAGGATTGGGTGCTAGGAGAGGCTGACTGCAAAGCCCATGCTTTTAACCACTAAGTGGCTGCTTCTGTCCTTATTTACATTATTAGAATTGTTGTTAATGCCTGGGTTATCATTTTGCTTGCCTGTGGGAATATGGATATATATAAAGTGAGTTACAGGGCTTTAAATTTATTCCTGGAAAGATGACAGGCCCTGGCATCAATATGCATCTGATTAGGTACAGGCTTTCCCAGAAGTATGAAATTCTTTTTATTCCTGTGGAAAGGAACCAGAGCTGGTATTGCACAGTTCATTGATAGGTTCATGCACTAGGAAATTAAAATGGGAAACAGAGTGAACTGCTGATGGTTATGGTCAATATTTCTCTAAAGGAACTCCAAAAAGAAGAATGTCAGGTGCAGGGGAGTACCCACTAGAAGAAGCATAAAAAGATGAAGAAACAGAAGTGGAAGAAAACTATAATCAATATCCTAGAGAGGTGGAAAGTATGAAACAGGAATTAAAAGAAGATGACATGTTAGTACAGAGAAAGCCTCAACAGGAGGGGGAGCAGGAGGAGAAGGAAGAGAAAGGAGAGGAGAAGGAAGGAGTTGAGGATAAAGGGGAGGAAGGGGATGAAGGGGAAAAGGAGGTGGGAGAGGAGGCAGAGGAAGGGGAAAAGGAGGTGGGGGATGGAGAAAGGGAGGAGAGGGAGGAGGAAGAAGGGGAAGAGGGGGAGGAAGGGGAGGAGGGAGAAGAGGAAGAAGAGGAAGAGGGAAAGGAATAAGAAGGAGAGGAGGGGAGAGAGGGGAAGAGAAAGGAGGAGAGAAGGAAAAGTGGAAGAGGAAGGAGTGGAGGAGGAAGAGGAAGAGGGGGAGGAGGAGTAATGGAGGAAGGGGAAGAGGGAAGAGTGGAGGAAGAGGAGGAATTGGAGAAACAGGGGAAAGAAAGGGGAGGAGGAAGAAGGGGAGCAAAGGAAAGAGGAAGAAGAAGAGGAGGAAGAGGAAGAGGGAGAAGAATATGGCCAAGAAGAGGAGGCTGTCAGAGAAGAAACAGAGGAAAAGGCTGGAGAAGCACAGGGGGAGGAGGCTGCCATTCAGGAATAAACCACAGTGAAGCCTCAAGAAATCACCAAGTCCATGACCAGTTTGGAGATACTTACACTGACTGATTCCCAGTCAGTCATGTCAGGAACTTCCCTAGTAAGTAGTAATTTTAAGTCATTCATCTACTCCTTCCTTCCTTCCTTCCTTCCTTCTTTCCTTCCTTCCTTCCTTCCTTCCTCCCTTCCTTCCATCCTTCCTTCAGAATCATGGAATGCTTACCATTTGCCAGGATATGGGGAAAATACAAATAAGATACAGTCCATTCTCTTAAGGAGCTCTAGGGTGTGTAGGGAGGCAGACTGATACTGGAATACCATAAAACAGTATCCTAAGTGCAGTGATTGAGTGATGCATGGGAGATATTTAAAAAAACAAAAATTGGGGCACCTGGGTGGCTCAGTGGATTAAAGCCTCTGCCTTCGGCTCAGGTCATGGTCCCAGGGTCCTGGGATCGAGCCCCACATCGGGCTCTCTGCTCGATGGGGAGCCTGCTTCCTCCTCTCTCTCTGCCTATCTCCTCTGCCTACTTGTGATCTCTGTCTGTCAAATAAATAAATAAAAATCTTTAAAAAAAAATCAAGGACACTTAGCCCAGCTAGGAGGATGGTCAGGGAAGGCCTCCTGGAGAGGTGTGCAGGGGAGCTGACAGAAAGAGTTCCTAGGGGGTTACTTGGAATGCAATTGTCTTAGAACAGAGTCAGCATGATCATAGTAATGTAGGCTCTACCCCTGAAGGAGAACTCAGCTGTGGTCCAAGGAGAAGTGACTGACTCGCCCATCCTTGGAGATGACCAGGGCCACTTAGAAGAATGGTTTTGCTGTGTGGTTCTGCCGTAGGCCAAGAATAAACCTGGAACACGCATGATTCATGTTCTTTAAGTACAAAATGTCCCAGGCTCCTTTTTATTTTTTTAAATTATTATTATTTCTTAAGATTTTACTTATTTATTTCACAGACAGAGTGAGAGAGAGCACAAGCTGGGGGAAAGCAGGAGAGGGAGAAGCAGACACCCCACTGAGGAGGCAGCTCAATATGGGGCTCCATCCTAGACCCCAGGATCATGACCTGAGCCAAAGGCAAACACTTAACCAACTGAGCCTGCCAGGCGCCCCCCAGGCACCTTTTTGAAACAGTTCATAGTTTCAGTGTGAGGCGAGCACTAAGGCTGGCTGAGTAGGAACAGAAAGAAAAGTAAAGGAAGGAATGAAGCAGCTATACACTGTATTTGGAATCACAATCTTATTTCTTTTTTAAGAGAAGCCTCTTAAAAAGAGAGTCAAAGGATGCATTAGAATCAGAGCATCTGGAAACAAACGAGCCTTTAAGAGACTTGAGCTCAAAAGGAAAATTTCTTGATTTGGATCAAACCAGTTCCCAGGAACCAGAGATTAGTTTCCCTGAAATGCAGCCCTCAAGCGAGCTTGGGGAGAAAATTGACCAGATGCCCCAGGATGAACTGGGACGGGAAAGGAGAGAGGAAAAATGATGATCAGACTTAAGTGAGTGAGGAGAGGAAGAATTCCAGTCCAAAGCAGAGATCCCAGAGAAATCACTGGTGTCTACCAGTGAGGACATATTGTTTTGAAAGGATGACAGTGCCAACGTGTATCCTTTGGTAAGAGTACCATGAAACATGTAACATGGTTTTTAATGTCCTCTCGTTCTTTAAAAGCATTGTGAAATAAGGGATTTTATGCATATGGAAGAAAAAATACCACCAGAAATATCCTTTTGAACTAATAATAGACTCGTATGTTTTTAAAGTTCAGTTCAGCACTCTGGTGGGACATGTGTGACAGGAGTGCTGCCTCTGGGCCTGACATCTGGGTCGACCAGTATTGCTCCCCAGGCAGGAAATTCCGGACGTGGTTTGTCTGTTACATAGGGTGCCCTTTCTTTTTTTTTTTTTTTTTTTTTAGATTTTATTTATTTATTTGACAGAAATCACAAGTAGGCAGAGAGGCAGGCAGAGAGAGGTGGGGAATCAGGCTCCCTGCTGAGCAGAGAGCCCAATGCAGGGCTCAATCCCAGGACCCTGGGATTATGACCTGGACCAAAGGCAGAGGCTTTAACCCACTGAGCCACCCAGGCGCACCTAGGGTGCCCTTTCTTGTGGGAGACTCAAGGTCAATCTCCCTCTCCTCCCCATTCCCCTTCTTTCTCACTTCATCCTCTTGCTCCTCCATTCCTTTCCCCTTTCCCTCCTCTCCTCACCTCTTCTGCCTTAGATGGCTTGATACCTCTTTACAAGCTCCTAAAACCATTATGGGCTCCTTAAACCACACGTTCTGAGATGGACCAGAAAGCAAAAGGTGTGGAAAAAGTGAAAGGCACTGAGAAAGGCATCAGGGGGTCGACTGGCTTCTGCCTTTGCCACACAAATCTTACCATTTACCAAGAGAAGGAAAAGGAAGAGAGTTTTTCCCTTCTTCCTCCATGTGCCACTGAAAATTGCTTCCTAGGATTCACTTCCCTTTTATCCTGTAGATTCTGCCTTTGGAAGATTTGTAAGCGATCGAATGCACATAAAGTGTTTAATGTAGTTCCTGACACATAGTGAGCACTGGACGGGTGTTCACATCTAGATAATGATAGTGGTGGTGGTGGCAAGGATGGTAGTGATGAAGAGGATGATGGCAAACTCCTAGTGGGAGATGCAGACAAATGACAGCCTCCTTTCTGTAGACTGCATTTACTTTGAGCAGTGGAGTTAAAGGTCAAAACTTGGGCTTATCCAGTCTGAAAGATAGAACTAGTTTTAAGAGCCCATGAAAACTTTTGGCTTGTTTAGCCAGCTAGCACGACATCCGGGGATATCGCTAATGAGAGCAAGTGTCCTGCATGCCAGGGGTTTGAATCCCCTGTTAGCCTTGGGCTCACTGTAGAACTCAACTCTTCTAGACCACATCCCTCCGCAAATTTGTTTAGCTCATTGAGGACACCTCCTTTCTGTTCCTGTTCCTGTGTTGTTTTTTCTTCTCTCTCTTTTTTAAAGGATTTTATTTATTTGACAGAGAGAGAGATCACGAGTAAGCAAAGAGGCAGTCAGGGAGAGAAGGGGAAGCAGGCTCCCTGCTGAGTGCAGAGACAGATGAGGGGCTCAATTCTGGGACCCTGATACCATGACCTGAGCCAAAGGCAGAGGCTTAACTAACCACCGAGCCACCCCAGTGGCTTTTATTTTCATTCCTGTTAAAATTAATAGGAGCTCTTTAAAAAAAAATCATTAAAGCAGAGGCACCTGGGTGGCTTAGTTGGTTAAGTGCCTGAGTCTTGATTTCAGCTGGGGTTGTGATTGTGATCTCAGGGTTGTGAGCTCGAGCCCTGCATGGGGTTCTGCACTGGGCATGGAGCCTGTTTGGGATTCTCTCTGCCTCTCTCCCTCTGGCCCTTCCCCCTCTAAAAATAAATAAGTTAAAGTAAAAGAAAAATTCAGGCAGATTCCTCTTCTTGCACAGACCATGCCAAATCCATTTCCTGGAAGTGACTACCGTTCCAGTTTCATATAACTGTATATCTTTCCAGACCTTTTCCTGGACACGTGTGTGTGTGTGTGCACACACACGACACATGCTATGTTTTTTTTTCTTTACCAGTCAGATCTTCTGCATGACCACTTAGTATGTCTCAGAGGGTTTTCTGTATCAGGGCATGTAGAACCACTTCCTCATTTTAAATTCAACTGGTACCCTGTTATGGATAGCCGTTTTCATTACTTCTGATTTGTTCTCACCAAAGGGGTTTCAACAAGTGCATTCCTGCCTCCCTCTCTGCCTGCAGCATCCCCCTTTTCCTTTGGGGTTCCCTGCCTTACCCCAGAGGCCTGGAATAATTCAGAGTGCTCATGGTAAATAGGCATAACCCTGGATACCGACTTCCACCAAGAAAACAAGATGTCATGCATTTATGAGAAGGACTCTTTGATGATTGTCAAATGCAGTGAAATCTGCTTTGGACCATAGCGTTTTGTGTTCACGTTTGGAAGGTTGCTGTAAGAGCCGGCTAGGTCCATGATCATTCACCACAAATGGTAACACTAGTGCCCAGCATCAGCTGATACCACGTGCTTTCAATGAGTGTGAATGCCGCTGGAGCAAGGAAGTCCTGTTAATACTGAGTGAGTCAGTTGCTAAAAGTCTCTAATCACTTAGCCATCACTTTAGATGCTACCACATTCAATTAATTGGCCTCGGTTAATTTTTTAAACGGAATGTTTTTAAGTAATGTCTACACCCAGCATGGAGCTGTAACACTCCGATATCAAGAGGCGTAGGCTTTGCTGACTGAGTCAGCCACACACCCCTGAAAGGACTATTCTTTGGAGCAGTTTAGATTGATAGCAAATGAAATGAAAGTACAGAGTTCCCATATACTCCCTTGTGCCCCTCACAAGGTTCCCCTTTTGTTAACGTCTTCATTAGTGGGGGACATTTGTTAGAGGTGATGAACCCATGTTGACCATTATTATTAATTAATGTCCATATTTTACCTTAGGGTTCACAACGGGTGATGTGACATTCTCTGGACTTTGACTAAGGTATGACGAGGTATATCCACCATTGTAGTGTCCTACAGACTTGTGTCACTGCCTTCAAATCCCTCGTGCCCCACTCTCCATCCCTGCCTTCACCCCCTCGCTCCTGGCAGCCATTGTTTTGTTTTTTCCCCCGTCTTCATAGTTTTGCTTTTCCAGAATATCATGTAGTTGGAATCATACAATGTGAGGTCCTTTTTTTTTTAAGATTTTATTTATTTATTTGTCAGAGAGAGAGAGAGAGAAAACATGTGTCAGGAGAGGGGGAGAGAAAGAGAGAGAGAGAAGCAGACTCCTGGCTGATCAGGGAGCCCAATGCAAGTCTCGATCCTAGGACTCTGGGATAATGACCTGAGCTGAAGGGAGACACTTAACCAACTGAGCCACCCAGGTGTCCCCACTGTGAAGTCTCCTTAGGTTGGCTCCTTTCACTTAGCAAAATGCATTTAAGATTTCTCCATGTCTTTCCCTGGCTTGCTAGTTCATTACTTTTTATTTCTGAATAATACTCTTGTATGAATCCACAGTTTTTATAAACTGTTTTAATCACATCTATGATTTTTATAAAAGACCTTGCACACAAAAAATATGTATAAGTAAACTACTATTGAATTAAAAGTAGTAGTCAGATTTATAATACCTCAAATTTTTCATTTCAGAAAATTTTTATCTTGGATTTATTCCTGGGAATATGGAATTTTTAGTCATGCTTAGGGAATTTTGTCTCTTTGTACTTTATTCTTCCAGGGGAAATGGTATATGAGGACCATATACAAATATTCCCAGCTGAATAATTGCCTTTCTTATGAAGCTCCTTAGTGACTATACTGTAATTTGACCCTCTCATATATTTTCATGAAGTAAATTGAATTTCACAATATTAAGTGCTCACTATGTGTCAGGTACTGAGGAGTCTAGGTTCTGGGGATTAGGAGGATAGAACATTCTTTCTGTTTACTGTTGACTTTCTTTTTTTTAAGCAAGGTATAATACACATACCATTAAATTTACCTTCTTAAAATTTAAAATTGTGGTAAAATACACATAAAGTAAAATTTACCATTTAAAAAAAGATTTTATTTATTTATTTGACAGAGAGAGACACAGTGAGAGAGGGAACACAAGCAAAGGGAGTGGGAGAGGGAGAAGCAGGCTTCCCAAGGAGCAGGGAGCCTGGCAGGGGTTGATCCCAGGATCCTGGGATCATGACCTGAGCTGAAGGCAGACACCAAATGACTGAGCTACCCAGGCGCCCCTCATCTTTCTTTTACATATTTATTTATTTATTTGAAGGGGGCAGTGGGGAAGGGCAGAGGAGAGTCTTAAGCAGACTATTCCTGAAGCCCGATGTCGGGCTGGATGCCACAACCCTGAGATCATGACCTGAGCCAAAGCCAAGAGTTAGTTGCTGATCCAACTGTGCCACCCAGGCATCCCCAAAATTTACCATCTTCACCATTTTGAAGTGTACAGCGTCGTAGTAGGTACATTCACACTGTGGTGCAACCAACACCTGGAACTCGTCCTGTGAAACGGAAACTGCCTATCCATTGAACAACTCCCCGTTCCGCAGCCCTGCCCCTGGCAACCACCATTCCACTTCCTGTCTCTACGGATCTGACTCTTCTTGGGACCATGTCCGTGGAATCCTACCGTATTTGTCTTTCTGTGACCAGTGGATTTCACTTATGTGATCTCCCCAAGGCCCATCCACATCGTAGAGCGTCTGGTCTCCTTCCTGTGGAAGCCTGAACAACACTCACATGTTGTTTATCCATTCGTCCATCACGGGATACTTGGTTTCCTTTTACCTTCTGGTTTCTGTGAAGTATGCTGCTCTAAACATGGGCATGTGAATGTCTCTTTGAGACCCTGCTTCCACTTCTTTGAGCTAGGTATCCAGAAGTGTCATTGCTGCATGATATGCTAATTTTGCTTTCAGTATTTTGAGAGCTCTCCCTGGGGTTTTCCACGGCAGCTGCACGATTTCACATTCCCACCACGAGTGCCCAGTGGTTCCAATTTCTCCACATCCTCATAAAATTGACCCCTTTAAAGTGTGCCATCCATTGCTTTTTAGCATGTTCATAATGTTGTGCAGCTGTCACCACTGTCTAATTCCAAAACATTTTCATCCCCCACAAAAGAAATCCATATCCCCTAACTGTCACTCCCCGGCCACCAGCAGCCATTGGGCTCCTTTCCATCTCCATGGATTAGACTGACCGTGCACTGTGTGGCCCCTTTCACTCAGCATCATGGGTTCGAGGGTCCTCCAAGCCCGAGCCTGATGTTGAGGATGTTTCTGAAGTGATTTCCCTCACTTTGGACTGATGATGTGAAATCCTTCACCTCCAGAGACTGTGCCAGGGGTGCCTGGCATCACAGTTCTGGGCTCTGTGCACCCAGTGTCTTGCTGGTCTTGCCTTTGTCTTCCAGACCATGACTTGATTTTTCAGATGGAACAGTCCTCTTCCTGTTTACTACATTCGAGATGAAAACCAGCAAGTTCTTTTCTATGTCTGTGCTCACACTGTGGTCTTCGATGATGTCTTCAAGAATACTCAGCACCATCTTCAGGTATGCAAGTTCTCGTTGTTGCTTTTTAGGATTTTATTTTATTTTTTTTTAAGAGAGCAAGCAAGTGAGAGCAACAGGGAGGAGCAGACTTCTCTGCTCAGTGGGGAGCCTGACTTGGGGCTGGATTCAGGACCCTGAGATCAAAGCCTTAGCTGAAGGCAGACGCTTAACTGACTGAGATGCCCAAGAGGTCCTGGACATATATTTTAATAAGGACTTTCCTTAAGTCAATGCCTAGGTCAAAAACATCACAGAGGGTTTCCCAAAAGCCTAGTCCATACTCAGGGATCCATGCCATCTAGGTGCAGAATTTGCTCCCTAGATGTCCAGAAACACACAGAAGATCAGCAAGCAGCCTTTCTTGGAGCTTAGTTGAATGTGCAGCACTGAGCATAGTGCTGATGGGAGGGAGAGGGGGTAGTTTGTCTACAGAGCGAGGAAGGAGCAGCAGGCAGATGGGCTGAGAAATAGGGACCATGCCAGGCAGCTGTCCAGCCTCCTGCAGAGTCAGGTGGCTGGGAGTGGCCTTGACCATCCAACCATCCATCCATCCATCCATCCATTCATTCATTCATTCATTTATTCCACAGGTACTTATCAGAACCTCTTTGTTTCAGATTCTGGGTCTGTAGTCATGAACAAAACAGATCTAGCCCCCCCACACCTCCATGGAGCTTATAGTCTCATAAATACACAATTACAAATAACAACAATCACTCCAAAGGAAATGTGGGCTGCTGTAGGAGAGAGATCAAGAGTGAGAGATGGCCCTCCAGTTGGCTGTGCTGACAAACATGCCCTTTAGGCCAAGATCTGACTGACTGAGGAGAATGAACCAACCAGGGGCAGTTTGTGGAGGAGTAGTCCAGACCCGAGGAGATCCAGGTTTGCAGGCCTGCCCATGGGGCTCAGAAAGAAGGCTGGTATGCCTGTCATGGAGTGAGCAAGGGAAGAGAAAGGAGGGAGGAAATGGGCTATTTTCTGGCAGGGAACACTAACATCTTGTTTGTTTCCAGAAGGTTCCTGAGTTACTGGGAAAGGATTGTGGGGGGTGGGAACAAAAGCAGGGAGACCAGCGAAGAGGCTTTTGCTCCAGATCTGCTCAGTGGCCTGAGTGGACACTATTTAAAGGAGATGAGGCCATCAGGGTTTCAAGGGGGCTGGAGGTGGGGCAGAACCCCAACATTTATTCCCCACCTGTGTTCAGAGTTGGGCACATGCCTAGATCTGTAGGGAGCCCTGTCCTTGTGGGGAGTGTGGCTTACCGTACAGGGGTTTGGGGGAGAGAAAATCAGAAAACCACTGGCTATGGAGAAATGCCAGGGGAAGGTCATAGGAGTGGAATTTTCAGCCTGATGAACCTGGAAGGGGGCCTTAGTTCTCTCTGTGTGGCTCCAGCCTCTCTGTCCATCCTGAATGTTTCAGAGCATTTTCTCTGCATTTCTGCAGGGTCACATTAACGTGATCTCCTGCCTCTGCATCAGTGAAGACAGGCAGTGGATTGCCATGGCCAGCAATGGGCCCCAATGCCTGATAATCATTTGGGACTCCTTCACAGGGTAGGCATGGCACAAGCCTGTTTTTCCCTACTCAGTGTAGCATATCTGCAACAAATGAGAAATGCCATCTCAGAATGCAGAAGCCAGCGGTGGGATGCTGGGTGAGGGTGAACCAGCCTGGGGAGGCTGGCCATCCTGTTGCCTTGAGGCCCAGTTGAGTGACATTACCTTAATGAATTTCCCATTACAATTCTTGGCTCTTTAGACAGAGAAACTTGGTTTGGCAATGTCCCAGAGTCGATGAGGGAGGTTAACACTAACCCAGCTTGGAGGCACAGAGAAGTGAAGTGATTTTCCCCATCTGCAAAAAAAGAGGTTGATCATACCCACTGTTTTAGTTTCCATGGGCTGCTCTAAGAAATTACCACACACTGGGACGCCTGAGTGGCTGAGCAGGTTAAAGCCTCTGCCTTCGGCTCAGGTCATGACCCCAGAGTCCTGGGATTGAGCCCTGTATCAGGCTCTCTGCTCAGCAGGGAGCCTGCTTTCCTCTCTCTCTCTGCCTGCCTCTCTGCCTACTGGTGTGATCTCTGTCCATCAGATAAATAATTAAAATCTTAAAGGAAAAGAAATTACCACACGCTGAGGGACTTAAAATAACAGAAAATTATTCCCTCACAGTTCACGAGGCTGGAAGTCTGAAATTAGGGTGCCGAAAGGGGTGGTTCCTTCTGGGGCTCTGAGGGAGAACCTGCTCCAGGCCTCTCTCCCAGCTGCTGCTGGTGGCTGGCAGTCCTTGGTGTTCCTTTGCTGGTAGACTAATCACTCTAATTTCTGCCTCTGTCTTCACATGGTGTTGTCCTCTGTGTGTCTCTTTGTATCTGCACTTCAATGAGTTCAGCAGTCATTGGTTTTAGGATCCATCCTAATCCACCCTCATCTGAACTAACACATCTGCAAGGACCCTATTCCCATATAATGCTCACATCCTGAGGCTCTGGGTGGACCTGATTTCTGAGGAGGCCCTCAATATACTACACTTACCTTACAGGACTGTCATGAAGACCAGTAACGCACAGTACATGACCCATGATAGATGTTAATGTGTGTTTTCTTTCTTCATTCCTGGTCCTAGAGGCAGGGTGCAGTGCTAGATTAATTGAAAAGATTGTAAGGCCCTGGTTGAGTTGTGGGGGTGGTGACATGGAGGTGGATGAGTTCAGTTGAGGACGATTAGGAAGAAGTTGTTTAAAGCTCTTGGGTGTTCTGGAAAGTTAGGTTGAATGTTCTAAGCTACAGGTCCCCCAGGTGACTGGTGATGTCCTAGGGCCCTGTTACTTAATCCTGGTCCTCATCTTACTAGACGTCTCAGTGGTATTTGACACTTGTCTTTTCCTTGGCTTCTCTGACACCACATCCCCTTGGTTTTCATCTGCCTTCTGAGACTCTGCTTCCTCTGGCCCAAGATGGTGAGGAGGATGCAGTTGGTCCTTTTCTCCAGCCAGGAGGGAGTAGACCTGGGATGGTAACCACACCATCTTCATCTCCCTAACCACCTCATAATTCCTCTTTTCATGGATGAGGAAGCTGCTGGGGAACATTCCTCCTGGATGTCCCATGGATATCTCCTGCTAAAATGTCCCCAAGCCCTGTTGCATCTCCTCCCAGAGGCCTTCTAAACCCACCTCTGCTGCCCCTACCCATCCACTCCCACCTGGCCAGCCTCCTCCTCAGCAGCTTCACTCTGCAACCCAACCTCCAGGATGGTGATTTAGAATACACGTAACATGAAATTGAACATCTTCACATTTTTAGAAAAGATTTCTTTATTATTTATTTAAGCAAGCAAGTGTGAGTGGGGGAAGGGCAGAGGGAAAGGAAAGGAGAATCCTCAAGCAGACTCCTCGCTGAGTGCAGAGCCCAACATGGGGCTTGATCCCAGGACTCTGAGATCATGACCTGCACCAAAACCAAGAACCAGCCACTCTACCAACTGAGACACCCAGGCACCCCATTTTAAAACTCTCTCTCTATATATATATATATATTTAAAGATTTTATTTATTTGACAGACAGAGATCACAAGTAGGCAAAGATGCAGGCAGAGAGAGAGGAGGAAGCAGGCTCCCTGCTGAGCAAAGAGCCCAATGCGGGGTTCAACCCCAGAACCCTGGGATCATGACCTGAGCCAAAGGCAGAGGCTTTAACCCACTGAGCCACCCAGGCACCCCAAAATACAATTTTTAAACGTCTAATTTGGTGGCATTAATTACATTCACAATGTTGTGCGACCATCGGCACTATTTCTAGAACATTTTCATCACCCCAAACAGGAACTCTGTGACAGTGAGCTCCCCATTCTCCTTCCTCTCAGCCCCTCATCAACTTTCTGTCTCTATAGGTTTGCCTGTCATCATTTTATGTCCGTGAATCATATGTGGCTTTTTATGTCTGGTATTTCTCTCAGCATAATGTTTTCAGAGTTCTCTCGTGCTGTGGCATCAGTCAGTGCTTCCTTTGTTTTCAAGATTCTAACACATGGATATACTGATTCTGCTTATCTACTCATCTGTTGATTTTTAATAATCTTTTAACTGAAAGCTAACGTCTCCTTTGGCCACCATCTCCAATCTTCGCCCTCTTCCTGGAGGTAGTCAATTTGGTGTGTTTCCTTCCAGGACATTTGCTGATGTCTTAAATACAGATACATGGACATCAGTGTGTAGCACCATGTGGTTGTTTTCCACAGCATTTTGAGTGTGATCTTTTCCCAAAGGCAAAATCTGCTTGTGTTTCTCCCCTGCTGAACACCCTTCAGAGGCTGCCCTTTGCCAACCCAGCCTGAGATAGAGGGAAAAATGCATCTTGCATCCTAGTAATGGGAATTCTTCCCCAGAAAGTGGAATTCCCCTTCCGTGTGCCTGGCTGTCACCTGTGGCTGTCACATGCTTCCAGCTGCAAGTACACATGAGGGAAAGTTGTTCTATCCTGTGACAGAGTCCACAGGAGGAAGGGTGGGCCCGTCACGTGTGTCTCTTCTCTGAAACTGTTGCTGATAGCTACTCTTCCCCAGGTGCATCTGGCCTCCTAAAAAGTCTTTATTCTTTGCTTTTTTCTTTTCTTTTTTTTCTAAGATTTTATTTATTTATTTGATAAAATAGAGAGCACAAGTAGGCAGAGAGGCAGACAGAGGGGGGGGGAAGCAGACTCCCTGCCATGCAGGGAGCCTGATGTGGGGCTCCATCCCAGGACACTGGGATCATGACCCGAGCTGAAGGCTTAAGTGACTGAGCCACACAAAGCCCCTCTTTGCTTTTTTCTTGCTTATAAAGCTGTCTCCCTGACTAGACTAGGGGTGACTCTGGCAGTGACTTTTTTTCTTTTAAAGAATGAAAGACATTTTATATTTATTCTTATAATTGTTACTTGAATCTTATGATGTTAAACTATTTAATTAATTAATTAATTAATTATTTAATTTATTTTCAGCATAACAGTATTCCTTGTTTTTGCACCACACCCAGTGCTCCATGCAATCCGTGCCCTCTCTAATACCCACCACCTGGTTCCCCCAACCTCCCACCCCCCACCCCTTCAAAACCCTCAGATGGTTTTTCAGAGCCCATAGTCTCTCATGGTTCACCTCCCCTTCCAATTTCCCCCAACTCCCTTCTCCTCTCTAACTCCCCTTGTCCTCCATGCTATTTGTTATGCTCCACAAATAAGTGAAACCATGTGATAATTGACTCTCTCTGCTTGACTTATTTCACTCAGCATCATCTCTTCCAGTCCCGTCCATGTTGCTACAAAAGTTGGGTATTCATCCTTTCTGATGGAGGCATAATACTCCATAGTGCATATGGAGCACATCTTCCTTATCCATTCGTCCGTTGAAGGGCATCTTGGTTCTTTCCACAGTTTGGCGACCGTGGCCATTGCTGCTATAAACATTGGGGTAGAGATTGCCCTTCTTTTCACTACATCTGTATCTTTGGGGTAAATACCCAGGAGTGCGATTGCAGGGTCATAGGGAAGCTCTATTTTTAATTTCTTGAGGAATCTCCACACTGTTCTCCAAAGTGGTTGCACCAACTTTTATTCCCACCAACACTGGAAGAGGGTTCCCCTTTCTCCACATCCTCTCCAACACATGTTGTTTCCTTCTTGCTAATTTTGGCCATTCTAACTGGTGTAAGGTGATATCTCAATGTGGTTTTAATTTGAATCTCCCTGATGGCTAGTGATGATGAACATTTTTTCATGTGTCTGATAGCCATTTGTATGTCTTCACTGGCAGTGACTTTTTTTTTCATTTTATTGCAAAGTAAAGTGTATCTGTGGTTGACAATTCAATATGTCAATATGAGTTTTATGATATAGTAAATGATGACTTTGGGACCCAGAAAATGTTACTTGGTTTTAGAATTAATATTCACTTTAATAAAGTTATAAACTAAGAACCATAGTTTTTCCTGAAGCTTTTTATTCAACTTATAAATCTTTCTCCTTTTATAAATATAGCAGATTTTTATAATTGCCTTTAAGGGGGTTTTGATTAATGTTTGACCCAACTCACAAATTTGATTATTAATTCCTTTTAAACATTTTTAAACTGCACTTAGAAATTGAATATATTTGGTTTTATCTCTAAGTTTTTTAGTAGTCTGATTAAAAGATAAACCCTTCATGCATACTTAGGGAATTCTTGTAAATCTAGTAAATTAGACATAACTATGGCAAATATTAAATTCTCATAAGTATTCTAATATTGTTTATAAACCAGTGTGATTTGAATGTAAAATCACAAGTCTGAATCAATGATGGGCTTTAAATTAGAGTCACAAATTTAATCCATCAGAGGCTCTGATATGCTAAATTCTTTTAAACACCACCCATTCCTAAGCAAAATAAACAGATTCTCTTCCCACCATTATGTTTACAGAACAGGCCCAGCTGACATCACTGGCTCTCTGTTTAATTCTGGAAAGCCACAGGGATAAGATGCTTTTCCCCACTAAGGACATCACTGTGTCATTCACAGCAATGTTAGGACTGCCTTCTCTCAAATGATTTTAGGGGCTAGTTCCCAGGGGGATGAAGTCTTCTCCAGTGACAGAGAACCAGCCAGGTCCTCAGTTGGGGCACAGACTTGGTCCCAGCCAGTTGGGGCACTGGAGTGACCTATGAGGCCTGTTGATATTTCCTGTAACAAGGGCTCTGTAATGAAAAACAATGGGGAGCCACCAGCCCGTGGTCCTGGATTAGGATATCCTACCACCCGGCCTTCACTCCCCTGTCCCCAGTGCTGCCGCTCACTCACATCACTCACAGCCTTGCTTCTGTTGTGTTTCTCTGGATCACTTAGTATTTAAGTATCTTATTTAATTCTGCAAGTGACAAGGTTTTTCCTGCTTTCTTAGGGTATTATTCACTAATTTTCATACCCATCTAGTCTCTTCTTGTCTGAATATAATATATCTCATTTATCTATCCTACTGATGATGAACATTTTGGTTCTTCTGATCTGTCTTCCACCTACCCACTGCTCTACAAATCTGTGCTGATCACAGTCACTGGCATTTCCAAGTGAAGTGAGCACTATTACATTGGCACGATCATCTTTCCCAGTAGGTGCTGAAGACACCTTCCCTGGGATCACAACCTTTCCTGGGCTCTTCTGTGAGCTTGTCCTCTTTCACTGCACACCTTCTAAATGCTGGCTGTCCTCAGCGTTGAGTTGTGGGAGCTCCTCTTATGGCGACACCTTCTTCCTGGGTGTTCTCATCCATTCCCGTGATTTTAAGTCCTGTGCACTCTCAAGATGCACCCGAAATCCTTCCTCCCCTCTCCATTTCCACTGTCACCACAGCTCCCTTCATGACTACAACATCCTTCCAGCTGAGCTGTGTTCACTCTTGTCCCAGTCCTTCCTGCCTACCTGTAGCAGCCAGAGTGACAATTCTTAAGTGTACCGGACAGATCATACCACTACCTTACTTAAAGTCTTTGAGTGGCTTCTCTTTGTGATGGGGATAACCCTAAGCTCCCCTTTCCACCCATCTCCCAGCAACTACCCTCCTGTTTATTAATGTATGTTAGTTTGTATGCCCTGGAATTTTACAGAAATGGACTCTTTTTGTGGAGGGCTCTGGCTTCTTTTATTTGATTTAATTTTTGAGTTTCATCTATGTATGCAAGAACAGTTTATTCCTCTTTATTTGTCCTTTAAAATGTGAATGTTGAGTAGTCACTGAATGGATATGTCACAATTTGCTTATTCATCTGTTAAAAGACATTTGCCCTGTTTCCTGTTTGTGGCTGTGGAAAACAAAGGTGCATGAACTTCCATGCACAAGTCTTTATAGGATATATGCTTTCATTTCTCTTGGTAATTATCTTTGTTTCTGAAGGCTATTTGCCCTAACTATAGGGCTGTAGGATGGTAGTTATTTCCATACTTTGAAGATATTATTGTCTTCAGACTTAACACCATTTCCTTTGAGAAGCCAACTATCAATCTTATTGTTCCCTCTTCTGAAAGTTCCCCTCCTGCCCCATTCTGGCTGCTTTTAAGGTTTTATGCTAATTGTTAGCAGTTTTAATGATGCATCTGTATGTATATGAATATGTTGTAGATTTTTGTTTGTTTGTTTAATAATTTTTTTTTATTTTTTATAAACATTTTTATTATTATTTTTTATTTTATTTTTATTTTTTATTTTTATAAACATTTTTATTTTTTATTTATAAAAATTTTTTTATATTTTTTATAAAACATTTTTTATTTTTTATTTTTATCCCCAGGGGTAGAGGTCTGCGAATCGCCAGGTTTACACACTTCACAGCACTCACCATAACACATACCCTCCTCAATATCCATAACCCCACCCCCCTCTCCCAACCCCCTCCCCCCATCAACCCTCAGTTTGTTTTGTGAGATTAAGAGTCACTTATGGTTTGTCTCCCTCCCAATCCCATCTTGTTTCATTTACTCTTCTCCTACCCCCTCAACCCCCCATGTTGCATCTCCTCTCTCTCATATCAGGGAGATCATATGATAGTTGTCTTTCTCCAATTGACTTATTTCGCTAAGCATGATACCCTCTAGTTCCATCCACGTCGTCGCAAAGGGCAAGATTTCATTTCTTTTGATGGCTGCATAGTATTCCATTGTGTATATATACCACATCTTCTTTATCCATTCGTCTGTAGATGGACATCTAGGTTCTTTCCATAGTTTGGCTATTGTAGACATTGCTGCTATAAACATTCGGGTGCACGTGCCCCTTCGGATCACTACGTTTGTATCTTTCGGGTAAATACCCAGCAGTGCAATTGCAGGGTCATAGGGTAGTTCTATTTTCAACATTTTGAGGAACCTCCATGCTGTTTTCCAGAGTGGTTGCACCAGCTTGCATTCCCACCAACAGTGTAGGAGGGTTCCCCTTTCTCCGCATCCTCGCCAGCATCTGTCATTTCCTGACTTGTTAATTTTAGCCATTCTGACTGGTGTGAGGTGATATCTCATGGTGGTTTTGATTTGTATTTCCCTGATGCCGAGTGATATGGAGCACTTTTTCATGTGTCTGTTGGCCATCTGGATGTCTTCTTTGCAGAAATGTCTGTTCATGTCCTCTGCCCATTTCTTGATTGGATTCTTTGTTCTTTGGGTGTTGAGTTTGCTAAGTTCTTTATAGATTTTGGACACTAGCCCTTTATCTGATATGTCATTTGCAAATATCTTCTCCCATTCTGTCAGTTGTCTTTTGGTTTTGTTCACTGTTTCCTTTGCTGTGCAGAAGCTTTTGATCTTGATAAAATCCCAAAAGTTCATTTTTGCCCTTGCTTCCCTTGCCTTTGGTGATGTTCCTAGGAAGATGTTGCTGCGGCTGACGTCGAAGAGGTTGCTGCCTGTGTTCTCCTCGAGGATTTTGATGGATACCTTTCTCACATTGAGATCCTTCATCCATTTTGAGTCTATTTTCGTGTGTGGTGTAAGGAAATGATCCAATTTCCTTTTTCTGCCTGTGGCTGTCCAATTTTCCCAACACCATTAATGAAGAGGCTGTCTTTTTTCCATTGGACATTCTTTCCTGCTTTGTCGAAGATGAGTTGACCATAGAGTTGAGGGTCCATTTCTGGGCTCTCTATTCTGTTCCATTGATCTATGTGTCTGTTTTTGTGCCAGTACCATGCTGTCTTGATGATGACAGCTTTGTAATAGAGCTTGAAGTCCGGAATTGTGATGCCACCGACTTTGGCTTTCTTTTTCAATATTCCTTTGGCTATTCGAGGTCTTTTCTGGTTCCATATAAATTTTAGGATTATTTGGTCCATTTCTTTGAAAAAAATGGATGGTACTTTGATAGGAATTGCATTAAATGTGTAGATTGCTTTAGGTAGCATAGACATTTTCACAATATTTATTCTTCCAATCCAGGAGCATGGAACATTTTTCCATTTCTTTGTGTCTTCCTCAATTTCTTTCATGAGTTCTTTATAGTTTTCTGAGTATAGATTCTTAGTCTCTTTGGTTAGGTTTATTCCTAGGTATCTTATAGTTTTGGGTGCAATTGTAAATGGGATGGACTCCTTAATTTCTCTTTCTTCTGTCTTGTTGTTGGTGTAGAGAAATGCAACTGATTTCTGTGCATTTATTTTATATCCTGACACTTTACTGAATTCCTGTACAAGTTCTAGCAGTTTTGGAGTGGAGTCTTTTGGGTTTTCCACATATAGTATCATATCATCTGCAAAGAGTGATAGTTTGACTTCTTCTTTGCCGATTTGGATGCCTTTAATTTCCTTTTGTTGTCTGATTGCTGAGGCTAGGACTTCTAGTACTATGTTGAATAGCAGTGGTGATAACGGACATCCCTGCCGTGTTCCTGACCTTAGCGGAAAAGCTTTCAGTTTTTCTCCATTGAGAATGATATTTGCGGTGGGTTTTTCATAGATGGCTTTGATAATATTGAGGTATGTGCCGTCTATCCCTACACTTTGAAGAGTTTTGATCAGGAAGGGATGCTGTACTTTGTCAAATGCTTTTTCAGCATCTATGGAGAGTATCATATGGTTCTTGTTCTTTCTTTTATTAATATGTTGTATCACATTGATTGATTTGCGGATGTTGAACCAACCTTGCAGCCCTGGAATAAATCCCACTTGGTCGTGGTGAATAATCCTTTTAATGTACTGTTGAATCCTATTGGCTAGTATTTTGGCGAGAATTTTTGCATCTGTGTTCATCAAGGATATTGGTCTGTAGTTCTCTTTTTTGTTGGGATCCTTGTCTGGTTTTGGGATCAAGGTGATGCTGGCCTCATAAAATGAGTTTGGAAGTTTTCCTTCTGTTGCTATTTTTTGGAACAGTTTCAGGAGAATAGGAATTAGTTCTTCTTTAAATGTTTGGTAGAATTCCCCCGGGAAGCCGTCTGGCCCTGGGCTTTTGTTTGTTTGGAGATTTTTGATGAGTGTTTCAATCTCCTTGCTGGTTATGGGTCTGTTCAGGCTTTCTATTTCTTCCTGGTTCAGTTGTGGTAGTTTATATGTCTCTAGGAATGCATCCATTTCTTCCAGATTGTCAAATTTGTTGGCGTAGAGTTGCTCATAGTATGTTCTTATAATTGTCTGTATTTCTTTGGTGTTCGTTGTGATCTGTCCTCTTTCATTCATGATTTTATTTATTTGGGTCCTTTCTCTTTTCTTTTTGATAAGTCTGGCCAGGGGTTTATCAATCTTATTAATTCTTTCAAAGAACCAGCTCCTAGTTTCGTTGATTTGTTCTATTGTTTTTTTGGTTTCTATTTCATTGATTTCTGCTCTGATCTTTATGATTTCTCTTCTCCTGCTGGGTTTAGGGTTTCTTTCTTGTTCTTTCTCCAGCTCCTTTAGGTGTAGGGTTAGGTTGTGTACCTGAGACCTTTCTTGTTTCTTGAGAAAGGCTTGTACCGCTATATATTTTCCTCTCAGGACTGCCTTTGTTGTGTCCCACAGATTCTGAACCGTTGTGTTTTCATTATCATTTGTTTCCATGAATTTTTTCAATTCTTCTTTAATTTCCTGGTTGACCCATTCATTCTTTAGAAGGATGCTGTTTAGTCTCCATGTATTTGGGTTCTTTCCAAATTTCCTCTTGTGATTGAGTTCTAGCTTTAGAGCATTGTGGTCTGAAAATATGCAGGGAATGATCCCAATCTTTTGATACCAGTTGAGACTTGATTTAGGACCAAGAATGTGATCTATTCTGGAGAATGTTCCATGTGCACTAGAGAAGAATGTGTATTCTGTTGCTTTGGGATGAAATGTTCTGAATATATCTGTGATGTCCATCTGGTCCAGTGTGTCATTTAAGGCCTTTATTTCCTTGTTGATCTTTTGCTTGGATGATCTGTCCATTTCAGTGAGGGGAGTGTTAAAATCCCCTACTATTATTGTATCCTTGTCGATGTGTTTCTTTGATTTTGTTATTAATTGGTTTATATAGTTGGCTGCTCCCACGTTAGAGGCATAGATATTTAAAATTGTTAGATCTTCTTGTTGGACAGTTCCTTTGAGTATGATATAGTGTCCTTCCTCATCTCTTATTATAGTCTTTGGCTTAAAATCTAATTGATCTGATATAAGGATTGCCACTCCTGCTTTCTTCTGATGTCCATTAGCATGGTAAATTCTTTTCCACCCCCTCACTTTAAACCTGGAGGTGTCTTCAGGTTTAAGATGAGTTTCTTGTAGGCAACATATAGATGGTTTTTGTTTTTTTATCCATTCTGATACCCTGTGTCTTTTGATTGGGGCATTTAGCCCATTAACATTCAGGGTAAGTATTGAGAGATATGAATTTAGTGCCATTGTATTGCCTGTAAGGTGACTGTTATTGTATATTGTCTCTGTTTCTTTCTGATCTACTACTTTTAGGGTCTCTCTTTGCTTAGAGGACCCCTTTCAATATTTCCTGTAGAGCTGGTGTGGTATTTGCAAATTCTTTCAGTTTTTGTTTGTCCTGGAAGCTTTTAATCTCTCCTTCTATTTTCAATGATAGCCTAGCTGGATATAGTATTCTTGGCTGCATGTTTTTCTCATTTAGTACTCTGAATATATCATGCCAGCTCTTTCTGGCCTGCCAGGTCTCTGTGGATAAGTCTGCTGCCAATCTAATATTTTTACCATTGTACATTACAGACTTCTTTTCCCGGGCTGCTTTCAGGATCTTTTCTTTGTCACTAAGACTTGTAAATTTTACTATTAGGTGACGGGGTGTGGACCTATTCTTATTGATTTTGAGGGGGGTTCTCTGAACCTCCTGAATTTTGATGCTTGTTCCCTTTGCCATATTGGGGAAATTCTCTCCAATAATTCTCTCCAATATACCTTCTGCTCCCCTCTCTGTTTCCTCTTCTTCTGGAATCCCAATTATTCTAATGTTGTTTCGTCTTATGGTGTCACTTATCTCTCGAATTCTCCCCTCGTTGTCCAGTAGCTGTTTGTCCCTCTTTTGCTCAGCTTCTTTATTCTCTGTCATTTGGTCTTCTATATCGCTAATTCTTTCTTCTGCCTCATTTATCCTAGCAGTGAGAGCCTCCATTTTTGATTGCACCTCATTAATAGCTTTTTTGATTTCAACTTGGTTATATTTTAGTTCTTTCATTTCTCCAGAAAGGGCTTTTATATCTCCCGAGAGGGTTGCTTTAATATCTTCCATGCCTTTTTCAAGCCCGGCTAGAACCTTGAGAATCGTCATTCTGAACTCTATATCTGACATATTACCAATGTCTGTATTGATTAGGTCCCTAGCCTTTGGTACTGCCTCTTGTTCTTTTTTTTGTTGTGAATTTTTCCGCCTTGTCATTTTGTCCAGATAAGAGTTTATGAAGGAGCAAGTAAAATATTAAAAGGGTGGCAACAACCCCAGGAAAATATGCTTTAGCCAAATCAGAAGAGATCCCAAATTGTGAGGGGGGAGAAAGGGGATAAAAAGAGGTTCCGAAAGAAAAAAAAAGAAACTATTAAAAAAAGAAAGCCGATAAAGAAAAAATATAAAAATAGGAAAAAAAAATATATATCTTAGATAAAGTATTTAAAAAAACGTTAAAAAAGAAAACGGTAAAAGTTAAAAAAAAATTTAGCAGAAGAAGAGAAAAAGAAAAAAAAATTGAAAAAGAAAAAAATTAAATTAACTGCAAGGCTAAAAAATCATGGGGAGAAAGCCATGAGTTCCGTGCTTTGCTTTCTTCTCCTTGGAATTCCGCCGCTCTCCTTGGTATTGAAACTGCACTCCTTGGTAGGTGAACTTGGTCCTGGCTGGGTTTCCCGTTGATCTTCTGGGGGAGGGGCCTGTTGTAGTGATTCTCAAGCGTCTTTGCCCCAGGCGGAGTTGCACCGCCCTTACCTGGGGCCGGGCTGAGTCATCCGCTCGGGTTTGCTGGGTTTGCTTTCGGGAGCTTTTGTTCCCTGAGCACTTTCTGTAGAGTTCCAGAGGACGGGAATGAAGATGGTGGCCTCCTGGTCTCCGGCCCGGAGGAGCCAAGAGCCCAGGGCCCCACTCCTCAGTGCGCCCTCAGAGAACAGCGCCCAATGACTCCCGTCACCCTGGCCTCCGGCTGCGCTCTGAGCTGACCAAGCCTGCGACCGGTTCAAGGCAACCCCGAGCTAAGAGTCACTCCTCGGCTCTGTCTCTGTAGCCAGCTTCCCCGTTCTAATACCGGTAAGCTCTGCGACACTCAGACACCCCCGATCCTTCTGCAACCCTGCCGGACCTGAGGCTGCGCTGACCCCGCCTGGGCTTCACCCCAGTTAAGCCTCTGGAGCGATGTCCCTCAGCGGAACAGACTTTTAAAATTCCTGATTTTGCTCCGTTGCTCCGCCGCTCACCGGGAGCCGGCCCCTCCCCCCGCGATCTATCTTCCCGTCGCTTTGGATTCACTTCTCCGCCAGTCCTACCTTGCAGATAGTGGTTGATTTTCTGTTTCTAGAATTGCTGTTCTTCTTCTCTTCAATCTCCCGTTGGATTTGTAGGTGTTTGCAATGTTTAGATAAGCTATTTAGCTGATCTCCCGCTACCCAAAGTAGTCTCAGCCTGCTACTTCTCCGCCATCTTGACTCCTCCTCCGAATATGTTGTAGATTTTTTAAAAAATCCAAAAATGGTGCCTGGCTGGCTCAGACAGTGGAGTACGTGGTTCTTGATCTTGGCTTGTGAGTTTGAGCCCCATGTTGGGCAAAGAGATTGCTCACCAAAAAAGGATAAATAAAAATTAAAATCTAAAAAACAAAAACATATCTTCTGGGGTTCTTTGAACTTGGGATATCATATCTTTCTTCAGTTTTGCAAAATTCACTGCCACTACTTCTTTAAACATCATTTTTATCACCTTTTATTCTTTTGTCTCCTTTTGGTACTCCAATTATACAGACATTAGACTGGTCTTGTCCTATATGTCTCTTATTGTCTATATTGTTTGTTCTTTTGTTGCTTTATTCTTCAGTCTGGACATTTTCTCCTATAATTTATCTTCCCATAGTACTGACTAATTATTTCTTTGGCTATATTTAATTTTCTGTTAAGTTGTCTTTTGAAGTTTTTTAAATCATTTTTTTTTCCAGATCTAGAATTTCCATTTGACTTTTTTTAAAAATAGAGTTACTTCTGAGAAGGCCCATCTTGCCCTCTACTCTCTGGCACATCGTGACCACAGTTATTGTCAAGCCTGCGTGTGTCAATGTTATGCCTGCATCTCCTGGGGTCTCTTGCTGATGATTGCTTCCCTCTTGATTGTCAGTCATTTGGAAATGTCTCTTTCATATGCCTGGTTGTGTTTCATTGGATGCCCAGTGTCATGCTTTAAGAAGTCTAGGGATAATTTGAGGTTCAGGATGGTACCTTCCTCCAAGGAAGACTCAGTTTTGCTTCTTGCTGGCATCTGGCAAAGTTAAGGAGATTAACTGATTAATCACATCACAAATCACAGTGATTTGAGGCTGATTTCCAGCCTTTGTGAGGACTTGTCCATGCATTTGCTTCCAACAGTTCTGCCCCCCTGGCCACCCCATCCCCCCCACCCCTGCCAAGGCCGTTGAGCTGTCCTGAAATTACTTCTCAAACACTGGCACTGGTCCTTCACATTTCTGGAGCAGGCAAGGAGTAGGTGATGGTGTGGAGGTGGCAGGAAGGGAACTTAAGTCATGTTTCTAGAGGCTGTCTCCCAGGGCTGCCCTTCACCTCAGGCCACAGCCACCCCCTCCCACACACATACCCCCACAGGACACGTACCTCAGTCTCCCCAGGGAGCTCCGTTGTGGTGTGGCTGTTGTTCATCTTCTGCACTTTGTGGTTTCCTCACTTGCATAGTGACCACAGGGTTGATTTATGGGAAAGGAGCCAGACAGTCTATGCTATTCACCGTGTTGGCAGGATTCAGAAACTCTTTCCAGTATTGGGCATTCAATCCAAGTTACCTTGTGGCCTTGTCAAATTCAGATATATGTATGCAACAGTTTTTGTCCAAAAGGACACAGGGTAAATATTATTAGTGAATATTGTGCTACTTTTGCTTGTTTCAATTTACAGATGATTAATTATAATAAATAAGACTAAATAAGAAAGGGAACACATTTGAGACCATTAATTTTAATGCTCAGGGTTTCAATTCTATTCCTATTGCTTACAAAATGCTGTTGTCTTTTCTGTCTTATATTCCTACTCAGCTATTTAATATAATATAAATATTACTTATTTTTAACGTTTAGCTTAGCCAGAGAGAAACAGAAACTTTGTCATAATGTAATGTATTTCCATACTTTATATTTCAGAACTATCTTACTTTTAATCCAACAAATAAGAAAGAATTGGTGAGCAACAGTAAAACACAGGCAATATATTATTTGTGGGTAAGTAGAAATATTTTGATTTGTCTTAAATGTAGGGACAAGTATATGTTCATTCCCGAGTACAGATGTTTTGGTAATGTAAGAGTACAGTATCTACTTAGGAAGCAATAAATATGTATTAAAATGTTTTGTCTTGGGCACCTGGGTGGCTCAGTCAGTTAAAGCCTCTGCCTTTGGCTCAGGCCATGATTTCAGGGTCCTGGGATGGAGCCCCACATCAGGCTCTCTGCCCAGCAGGGATCCTGCTTCCTCCTCTCTTTCTGCCTGCCTCTCTGCCTACTTGTGATCTCTGTCTGTCAAATAAATAAATAAAATCTTTTTAAAAAATGTATTGTCTTTACTTTAGTCTAAATATTTTGTCTTTAGTCTCATTGGAAACTAGTGTATTAAATCAGAAGCAGATAATTTAAATTTCATTTAATTTTTTAAAGTAATAAGGCAAATATTTACTTGAATGTATTTAACATGTTTAAAAAATACAGGGTTTTTCAAGACCTTGGTTTTTACTCCCTTTTAGAAAGGAATTAGCAAACAGATCAGCAACGTATCTACTGACACAGGGCAGAATCGTGAGATTAAAAAAACATCAAAGTTAAACATAAAATTACCATATGACCCAGCCTTTCCTAAATCCAAAGGAATTTAAAACAGGCATTCAGACAAATACAAACATACAAACGTTCACAGCAGCAGTATGATTGTCAGTAACCAAAAGGTAGAAGCAAACCACATGTCCCTCAGCTAATGAATGCATAAACAAAATGTGGTCCATCTGTACAATGGACTATGATTTGGTCATACAAAGGAACGAGGCACTGACACCCGCTACAACAGGGATGAACCTCTTATACATCATGGTAAAGGAAAGAAGCCATACACAACAAACCATGTGCTGCATTAGTCCTTTGATGTGAAAGGTCTGGAAGAAGAGAATCCATTGAGACAAAGTACAGAATGGTGGTTGTTGGGCCTGGGTGAGGGGCGTGCATGATAACTTAATGGAGGGGGTCTTCCTTTTGGGGTGATGAAAATGTTCTGAACTAGACAGAGGGGATGGTGCCCAGCATTGTTAGTGTACTAAGTGTCCCCGAATTGTACACTTTAAAATGACTTATGGTTGGAATGCCTGGCTGGCTCAGTCAGTGGAGCATGTGGCTCTTGATCTTGGAGTTGTTTGGTGTAGAGATTACTTCAAAATAAAATTGCTATTTATTTATTTATTTATTTATTTATTTATTTATTTTTAAAGATTTTATTTATTTATTTGACAGAGATCACAAGTAGTCACAAGAGGTGGAGGGGGAAGCAGGCTCTTTGCTGAGCAGGGAGCCTGATGTGGGGCTTGAACCCAGGACCCTGGGATCATGACCTGAGCCGAAGGCAGAGGCTTAACCCACTGAGCCACTCAGGCACCCCTCAAAATAAATTTTTTATAATTAATTGAATATAAATTTTAAAAATATTTAAAGCATAAAATCTTTAAAAAAATAAAATGATTAATGGTTAATTTTATGTTATGTGAACATTACCTCAATTGAAAATGCAAAACAAGGGGCGCCTGGGTGGCTCAGTGGGTTAAAGCCTCTGCCTTTGGCTCAGGTCCGGTCCTGGGATCGAGCCCCACATCGGGCTCTCTGCTCAGCAGGAAGCCTGCTTCCCCATCTCTCTGTCTGCCTCTCTGCCTACTTGTGATCTCTGTATATCAAATAAATAAATAAAATCTTTTTTAAAAAAGAAAGAAAATGCAAAACAAAAACACTGATTCAATCACCAATTTTCAGTGCTAGTTGTTACTTTTGGTACGTATTGTAGCTTTAATGCCTTAGAAATGTAGCATTCAGATTTTCATTTACTACCATTTAAAGTCACAATTGTTTGTGGCATTTTTTTTTTTACATATTTGCTTTTTTTTTCAGAATGTTTTCAGATGTTCCTTGAGGCAGTTTCTCTTATCTGAGGAGGTTGAAAAGCTCTGACTCTGTTTAGATGCATTCCTTTTGATTTTGTGGATATAGTAGTTCTTTCTTTTAGAAACCAGGTGTTTTTGTAGTCGTGATTATTTTTTCTGTACCCCTCAGTATGAAGAGGGAGATATACTTGCCCCCAGTGCCCCACGTTTAACAGAAAAAAGTGAGTATGCTTCCTGCATTTTTATATGTCAGATGTTGTGGAGAGTAAATATGTGTAAGCTTAGTCACTTCGGGCTACTCTTTGTCTTGATAGTACATCATGGGCAAATCATTTGACATTTTTACTTGGGTCCTTTACTGTATTGAATTGTCAGCTGAAAATAATGGAACCATTGTTCAAAATAAAATATTATGGAAAAGAAATTTGACTACCACGAGAAAATACCCCCCAAAAAATGATGGCTTTACTAATATATGTGTGCATATGACAAAGAATGAAAAGTTATTTCAGAGTAATATAATAAAGAGTTGAACATGAGTGTCTCATTTTTAGGCTACCTGGTTTTCAGAATAATAAAACATGATCTTAGGTATTTAGACGTTTCAGAGCCAGTACAAAAGTGGTGCATCAGGTGTTGGAGGAAACAGGTTATATTGCCTGCCTGCTCACCTGGAGCCATTGTCGCATCTGAAGCGGACCTTGGGTCCCATCTCCTGCCACATTTCTGCATTTGACACCCATGTGATCTGCCCTCAGTGAGCACCTTATTGTGTTTCTTCTACTTCCTTTCTTCACTCTTCGTAGGATTTATAGGAATTTATTTTTAAGAGGGCATGCAAAAAAAATTGAGATGGATGAATACAAAGATGATTCTGTCCAAACCTCTTTTTCATAAATCAAAGTTATCAAACAATAAAGTCAATTATCATTATGTGTGGCAGTTAAGTTTCACAAAGTCTCTGCAGACCTCACCGAGTACAAAATCATTGCTTCTAGGAGAAGTACAGGATTAGGTTCCTGCCAGCCTCGGGTCATAACAGTTTCCCCAACAGATAGATACATAACCTTGTCTTCTGTGTGTTTTCTTTTGAAGACACCATATTTAATACATAATGTTGATGCATTAGCGTGGACTCACAGCCAGCAGCTCTGAAACGCATGCCTGAATTATGTTTATCTAACTCAGGTATATTCTCTGGAAGGTACATCACTAGACTGCCTTTCAGTACCGTGTTTGCAGTAGTTTAAATACTACCCTCACCAACAAAAAGCACCTCAAAAACGTGACCCATGTGGCACTAAGCAGACCCTGGAATGACACTTGTTTACAGTTTGAAAGCTGGAGTAAGAAGGCAGAGCATGTCCTCACTGGACTCAGCTAGGAATGTGTGCACAGGGAGAGTCAGATTTTTGCCCCTCCGCATTTGCACATGTGTGCAAACCATGATGAAAGGGCCACAGGGATTGATTTTGGGGTTATAAATTTTAGTGAGTAGGTGAGTCTGCAAATACACAACCCACAAGCCATGACAATGCCTTGTATGGAAGTAGAGCAGCTCCTAGGAAGAACTTGATGCCCTCCCTTGACCAGTTAGTGTTTTTCTGACCCTCCTGTGTTCAGGGCAAAAGAGGTGATCCCTAGGGTCTTCTCTGTGTTATTAGAGAAGGGTGCAGCAAATTTGCTGTATCAACTGGCAAATGAAGGCACTTCTTTGATTGATTCATTCACTGTACATTCATTGTGGGGCTCCACTCACCACTCTGGGTTCTTTCTACACTTCGTCTCCAAGACATTGCCTAAGAAAGATGGCTCCCGTGCCCTATTTTATGTAGCACGGATTTCATGAGATGTCAAGGTCATGTCTGTGTACAGTACTTAATTTCTACTGATGGGAAAATAGTTTATGGGAAAAGTTTATAGTTATAAGACTGGGATAATTATTTTGTGATATCTTACAAGTGGAGCATGCTTTTGCACAAGACAGACATTAGTTTCTTTTATCAGTCTCTGAAACCTCGGTAAGAGAAGTTGAACAGGTATAAACAAGTGGTTAAACACTTTTTCATTTGCTTGAAGCAAATAGTTTCATGAACCCCGTACACAGCCCTTCACTTGCTCCTAGCAAACCTTCAGAGGTTCAGAACGGCCTGCACCATGACAATTCATGGGGAAGAGATTTCTTAGTGATTGTTTTTTTTTTTTTTAAAGATTTTATTTATTTATTTGACAGAGAGAGATCACAAGCAGGCAGAGAGGCAGGCAGAGAGAGAGGAGGAAGCAGGCTCCCCGCTGAGCAGAGAGCCCGATGCGGGGCTCCATCCCAGGACTCCGAGATCATGACCTGAGCCGAAGGCAGCGGCTCAACCCACTGAGCCACCCAGGCGCCCCAGTGATTGGTTTTTTGATTTTATATTTTTTCCTACTGTAAATCAATGTAATATTATAAAATATGCCATACTGACAAATGCTTTGTTTTATATTTATCACCAACGTAATGTGTAATCTGTCTTCTGAAATGCGGACCTTCAACAAGCTCGTGGGAAAATTTGGCCAGTCAGTCTTTCATTTGAATTTAACACAAATACTTTTCACAACAATGGAAGGGAAGCTGGTTGTCTGGGACATCCACCGCCCACCATAGCCACCTACCACCAAAGCCTCTGTGGGCTTTCCTCAAATCAAACATTGTAAATTGGTTCATTTTCAGAAAGAGGGCATCACTGTGCTCACTACAGTTGGTCTGTAATTAACTTGAAAATAAAAAAGCAGCTATCAGTGATTACCAAAGTATATTACAACCCTTTTGGATGTATACACATATTTTGTATATACAGTGAATATTTCTGGGGAAATTCCTTATTAACTGGGATTGTTTGGTGCCTCTGAGGAAAAGAACAGAGAAGCGGGATCAAGGGCAGGGGTGGCTTCACCTCTTCTTATGATCTCATATATACTAATTGGTTTGCCTTTAAATTTTTTTTTATTTTTATAAGCATATAATGCATTATTAGCCCCAGGGGTACAGGTCTGTGAATTGCCAGGTTTACACACTTCACAGCACTCAGCATAGCACATACCCTCCCCAATGTCCAAAACCCCACCACCCTCTCCCTACCTCCCTCCCCCCAGCAACTCTCAGTTTGTTTTGTGAGATTAAGGATCTCTTATGCTTTGTCTCCTTCCCGATTCCATCTTATGTCATTTATTCTTTCCTACACCCCAAACCCCCAACGTTGCATCTCCACTTCCTCATATCAGGGAGATCCTATGAGAGTTGTCTTTCTCCAACTGATTTATTTCGCTAAACATAATACCCTCTAGTTCAATCCAAGTCATTGCAAATTACAAGAATTCATTTCTTGTGATGGCCACATAGTATTCCAGTGTGTGTGTGTGTGTGTGTGTGTGTGTGTGTGTGTATCACATCTTCTTTATCCATTCATCTGTTGACGGACATCGATGTTCTTTCCATAGTTTGGCTATTGTGGACATTGCTGCTGTAAGCATTTGGGTGCATGTGCCCCTTCGGATCACTACATTTGTATCTTTAGGGTAAATACCCTGTAGTGCAATTGCTGGGCCATAGGGTAGCTCTGTGTTCAACTTTTTGGGGAACCTCCATGTTGTTTTCCAGAGTGGTTGCACCAGCATGTATTCCCACCAACAGTATAGGAGGGTTCCCCTTTCTCCGCATCCTCACCAGCATCTGTCATTTCCTGACTTGTTAATTTTAGCCATCCTGACTGGTGTGAGGTGCTATCTCATTGTGATTTTGATTTGTATTTTCCTGATGCTGAGTGATGTGGAGCAAGTTTTCATGTATCTGTTGACCATCTGGATGTCTTCTTTGCAGAAATGTCTTTTCATGTCCTCTACCCATTTCTTTTTTTTTTTTTTTAAGATTTTATTTATTTATTTGTCAGGGACAGAGGGAGAGAGAGAGAGCGAGCACAGGCAGACAGAGAGGCAGGCAGAGAGGCAGGCAGAGGCAGAGGGAGAAGCAGGTTCCCTGCACAGCAAGGAGCCCGATGTGGGACTCGATCCCAGGATGCTGGGATCATGACCTGAGCCAAAGGCAGCCGCTTAACCAACTGAGCCACCCAGGCGTCCCGTCTACCCATTTCTTGATTGGATTATTTGTTCTTTGGGTGTTGAGTTTGCTAAGCTCTTCATAGATTTTGGATACTAGCCCTTTATTTGATATGTCGTTTGCAAATATCTTCTCCCATTCTGTCAGCTGTCTTTTGGTTTTGTTAACTGTTTCCTTTGCTGTGCAAAGGCTTTTGATCTTGATGAATTCCCAATAGTTCATTTTTGCCTTTGCTTTCCTTGCCTTTGGCGATGTTCCTAGGAAGAAGTTGCTGTGGCTGAGGTCGAAGAGGTTGCTGCCTGTGTTCTCCTCAAGGATTTGGATGGATTCCTTTCTCACATTGAGGTCCTTCATCCATTTTTAGTCTTTTCGTGTGTGGTGTAAGGAAATGGTCCAGTTTCATTTTTCTGCATGTGGGTGTCCAATTTTCCCAACACCATTTGTTGAAGAGGCTGCCTTTTTCCCATTGGACATTCTTTCCTGCTTTGTCAAAGATTAGTTGACCATAGAGTTGAGGGTCTATTTCTGGGCTCTCTATTCTGTTCCATGTCTGTTTTTGTGCCAGTACCATACTGTCTTGATGACGACAGCTTAGTAACAGAGCTTGAAGTCTGGAATTGTGATGCCCCCAACTTTGGCTTTTCAATATTCCTCTGGCTATTCAAGGTCTTTTCTGGTTCCCTATAAATTATAGGATTATTTGTTCCCATTTCTTTGAAAAAAAAATGGATGGGATTTTGATAGGGATTACATTAAATGTGTAGATTGCTTTAGGTAGCATAGACATTTTCACAATATTTGTTCTTCCAATCCATGAGCATAGAACATTTTTCCATTTCTTTGTGTCTTCCTCAATTTCTTTCATGAGTTCTTTATAGTTTTCTGAGTATAGATCCTTGTCTCTTTGGTTAGGTTTATTCCTAGGTATCTTATGGTTTTGGGTGCAATTGTAAATGGGATTGACACATTAATTTCTCTTTATTCTGTCTTGTTGTTGGTGTAAGGAAATGTAACTGATTTCTGTGCATTGATTTTATATCCTGACACTTTACTGAATTCCTGTGCAAGTTCTAGCAGATTTGGAGTGGAGTCTTTTAGGTTTTCCACATATAGTATCATATCATCTGCAAAGAGTGATAGTTTGACTTCTTCTTTGCTGATTTGGATGCCTTTAATTTCTTTTTGTTGTCTGATGGCTGAGGGTAGGACTTCTTGTACTATGTTGAATAGCAGTGTAGATAATGGACATCCCTGCTGTTTTCGTGGCCTTAGCGGAAAAGCTCTCAGTTTTTCTCCACTGAGAATGATATTTGCAGTGGGTTTTTCATAAATGGCTTTGATGATATTAAGGTATGTGCCCTCTATCCCTACACTTTGAAGAGTTTTGATCAGGAAGAGATGCTTTGTCAAATGCTTTTTCAGCATCTATTGAGAGTGTCATTTGGTTCTTGTTCTTTCTTTTATTAATGTATTGTATCACATTGATCATTTTGCAGATGTCGAACCAACCTTGCAGCCCTGGAATAAATCCCTCTTGGTTGTGGTGAATAATCCTTTTAATGTACTGTTGGATCCTATTGGCTAGTATTTTGGTGAGAATTTTCACATCTGTGTTCATCAAGGATATTGGTCTGTAATTCTCTTTTTTGGTGGGATCCTTGTCTGGTTTTGTGATCAAAGTGATGCTGGCCTCATAACATGAGTTTGGAAGTTTTCTTTCCATTTCTCTTTTTTTTTTGGGGGGGGGGGAACAGTTTCAGATGAATAGGAATTAATTCTTCTCTAAATGTTTGGTAGAATTCCCCTTGGAAGCTGTCTGGCCCTGGGCTCTTGTTTGTTTGGATATTTTTGATGATTGTTTCAATCTCCTTACAGGTTATGGGTCTGTTAAGGTTTTCTATTTCATCCTGATTCAGTTGTGGTAGTTTATATGTCTCTAGGAATGCATCCATTTCTTCCAGATTGTCAAATTTGCAGGTGTAGAGTTGCTCATAATATGTTCTTATAATTGTTTATATATCTATGTTGTTGGTTGTGATCTCTCCTCTCTCATTCATGATTTCATTTATTTAGATCCTTTCACTTTTCTTTTTGATAAGTCTGACCAGGGTTTTATCAATCTTATTAATTATTTCAAAGAACCAGCTCCTAGTTTCGTTGATTTGTTCTATTGTTTTTCTGGTTTCTATTGCATTGATTTCTGCTCTAATCTTTGTGATTTCTCTTCTCCTGATGGGTTTAGGCTTTCTTTGCTGTTCTTTCTCCAGCTCCTTTAGGTGTAGGGTAAGGTTGTTCATTGGTGGTCTTTCTTGTTTCTTGAGAAAGGCTTGTACCGCTATATATTTTCCTCTCAGGACTGCCTTTGCTGTGTCCCACAGATTTTGAACCATTGTGTTTTCATTATCATTTGTTTCCATGATTTTTTTCAATTCTCCTTTAATTTCCTGGTTGATCCACTCATTCTTTAGAAGGATGCTCTTTAGTCTCCTTGTATTGGGGTTCTTTCCAAATTTCCTCTTGTGATTGAGTTCTAGCTTCAGAGCACTGTGGTTTGAAAATATGCAGGGAATGATCCCAATCTTTTAATACCAGTTGGGACCTGATTTATGGCCCAGGATGTGATCTATTCTGGAGAATGTTCCATGTGCACTAGAGAAGAATGTGTATTCTGTTGCTTTTGGATGGAATGTTCTGAATATATCTATGAAATCTATCTGGTCCAGTGTGTCACTAAGGCCTTTATTTCCTTGTTGATCTTTTGCTTGGATGATCTGCCTATTTCAGTGAGGGGAGTGTTAAAGTCCCCTACTATTTTTGTATTAGAGTTGATGTGTTTCTTTGATTTTATTCTTAATTGGTTTATATAGTTGGCTGCTCCCATAATAGGGGCATAGATATTTGAAATTGTTAGATCTTCTTGCTGGATAGACCCTTTGAGTATGATATAGTGTCCTTCCTCATCTCTTACTATACTCTTTGGCTTAAAATCTAATTGATCCAATATAAGGATTGCCACCCCAGCTTTCTTTTGATGTCCATTAGCATTGTAAATTGTTTTTCACCCCCTCACTTTAAATCTGGACGTGACTTTGGGTCTAAAATGAGTTTCTCATAGACAACCTATAGTTTTTTTTGTTGTTGATGTTTTGTTTGTTTCTTTGTTTTTAATCCATTCTGATACCCTGTGTCTTTTGATTGGGGCATTTAGCCCATTTATATTCCAGGTAACTATTGAGAGATATGAATTTAGTGCCATTGTATTGCCTCTATGGTGACTATTACTATATACTGTCTCTGTTACTTTCTGGTCTACTATTTTTAGGCTTTCTCATTGCTTAGAGGACCCCTTTCAATATTTTCTGTAGAGCTGGTTTGGTGTTTACAAATTCTTTTGGTTTTTGTTTGTTCTGGAAGGTTTTTATCTCTCCTTCTATTTTCAATGATAGCCTAGCTGGATAGAGGATTCTTGGCTGCATGTTTCTGTCGTTTAGTGCTCTGAATATATCATGCCAGTTCTTTCTGGCCTGCCAGGTCGCTGTGGATAAGTCTGCTGCCAATCTAATATTTTTACTATTGTATGTTACAGACTTCTTGTCCCGTGATGCTTTAAGGATTTTCTCTTTGTCGCTAAGACTTGTAAATTTTACTATTAGATGACAGGGTGTGGACCTATTCTTACTGATTTGAGGGGGGTTCTCTGCACCTCCTGAATTCTGATGCTTGTTCCCTTTGCCATATTAGGGAAATTCTCTACAATAATTCTCTCCAATATACCTTTTGCTCCCCTCTCTCTTTCTTCTTCTTCTGGAATCCCAATTATTCTGACATTGTTTAGTCTTATGGTATCACTTATCCCTCGAGTTCTCCCCTCATGGTCCAGTAGTTGTTTGTCCCTCTTTTGCTCAGCTTTATTCTCTGTCATTTGGTCTTCTATATCACTAATTCTCTCTTCTGCCTCATTTATCCTAGCAGTGAGAGCCTCCATTTTTTTTTATTGCACCTCATTAACAGCGTTTTTGAGTTCAACTTGGTTAGATTTTAGTTCTTTTATTTCTCCAGAAAGGGCTTTTATTTCTCCAGACAGGGATTCTCTAATATCTTCCATGCCTTTTTCAAGCCTGGCTAGCACCTTGAGAATCATCATTCTGAACTCTAGATCTGACATATTACCAATGTCCGTATTGATTATGTCCCTAGCCTTCGGTACTGCTACTTGTTCTTTTTTTTTTTTTTTTTTTTTTTGGTGGGTCTTTCCACCTTGTCATTTTATCCAGATAAGAATATATGAAGGAGCGAATATGATACTAAAAGGGTGGCAAAGACCCCAGGAAAATGTGCTTTAACCAAATCAGAAGAGAACCCAAATCATGTTTGGGGGGAAGTATTTTGTGGGGGGAAGAAAGAGGGAAAAAGAAATTCAGAAAAAAAAATTAAAAAGTAAACAAATAAGGGAAAAGTGTATATATTAGACTGTTGAATAGAACAGGGTAACCAACTTAATTTGGGGAGTATTTTGGTCTCTTAGAAGAAACCACCTCCCAAAATTTTAAAGAATAAAAAACATATATAAGGGTAAACACAATGAAGGGATGGAATATGATTATAAAGATGATTTTTTTTTTAATTTCTATAAAAGGAGTTGATAAGGATAAATTGTTTAGGAGAATAAAGATAAAGAATTTGGAGACAATTTGCTCAGGCTGGAGACTATAACAAAGCCCTATGCTAAATTTAGGGTGTATTTTGATCTATTAGAAGAAGTTGTAATGCAATTTTTTTAGAAGAAAAAAAACTATGTGTAAACAAAAAATAAAGTTAGATACAATGAAGAATAAAATATGACTTTAATAGTGAAGGTTCCAAAAAAATATTTTTAATGAAAGGTATTGTTAAGAGAAACTAGTTGAAAAATAGTTGAAAGGGTAAAAGTTAAAAAAAAAATTAGCAGAAGAAAAAAATATATAATTAAAAAATTTATTAACTTTGCAAGACTAAAGAATCATGGGGAGAAAACCATGAATTCGATGCTTTGTTTTCTCCTCCTCCGGAATTCCGCTGTTCTCTTGGTATGTGAACTTTGTCTTGGCTGGATTTCTTGTTGGCCTTTGGGGGAGGGGCATATTATAGTGATTCTCAAGTGTCTTTGCTCAAGGTGGAAATGCACTGCCCTTACCAGGGGCCAGGCTAAGTAATAAGCTCTGGCTCACTATCCCTGAATGCTTTCCATAGAGTTCCAGAGGTCAGGAATGAAAATGGCGGCCTCCCAATCTCTGGCCCAGAGGAGCTGAGAGCTCGGGGCCCTACTCCTCAGTGTGCCCTTGGAGAAAAGTGCTCAATCACTCCCATCTCCCTGGCCTCCAAACTGTGACCAAGCTTGTCTGTCTCTGGCACACAGCCCTGCCTGAGTCTCTGAACCCCACAGATCCCTGAGTTCTTCCAGGGAGGTCTCCCCGGATCTTGTGGGGTCCCTGCTCACAGAGCAGTTGCCTGTGCCACGGATCATGATAAGGTAATCCCGAGTTGAGAACTCGCTCCTCTACTCAGTGTCTGTAGCTGGCTTCCCCACTGTAATACCTATGAGCTCTGCAACACTCAGACAGCCCCGATCCTTCTGTGAGCCTGAGGGACCTGAGGCCATGCTCCCCTCACATGGGCTTTACACCTGCTTAGCCTCTGAAGCGATGTCACTCAGTGGAGCAGACTTTTAAAAGTTCTGATTTTGTGCTCCATTGCTCTGCTTCTTACTGGGAGCCGGCCCCTCCCTCTGTGGTCTATCTTCCCATTGCTTTGGATTCACTTCTCCGCTGGTCCTACCTTTCAGAAAGTGGTCAATTTTCTGTTTCTAGAATTGCTGCTCTTTTTCTCTTCAGTCCCCTGTTGGATTTGTAGGTGTTTGGGATGGTTTGATAAGCTATCTTGCTGATCTCCTGCTATCTGATGTTGTCTCAGCCTGCTACTTCTCCACCATCTTGACTTCTCCCTGGTTTGCCTTTTTTTTTTTTTTAAATCATGGCCATGTATTACTTTTAAAGAACCCCTTTGTGTTGGTGAAACAAAAACTTGTTTTTTCCTTCCACACTAATTCGAGTCATTTTAACCCTAACTATTATGTACTTTAATTTTAAGGAAGTGACATAAATATATTGTTTCTTCTGATTACAAAACAACAATTACCCATTAAGAAAAGATGAAATACAACAGAACTTTATAAAGTTTGCTGACTGGAGAGGCTGTGGGTGCTCACAGAGGGTCATTAAAGGCCTTAGTCTCAGACGGAAAGGGGTTCACATTCCAGACGTGTCCCTTCCTTGCTGAATTACTCGGGGCAGGGACTTAACTTGGCTGAGCCTCCATTTTTCCATGTGCAAAATGGGCATGACGACACTCTCCCTCAGAGTGCTTTTATGAGAATGTTTGTGAGACAAGCCACGTAAAACTCTAGCACCTTGTCTGGTACAGGGGAGCTCTAGATGAAATCGTCATTATTAGTATGCTTGAGAAGTTCCCGATAGGGATGGAGGACTCTGCCTCATGACAGGGACCATGCACATTTGTTTGGAGTCACTGTGCCATCTGTTTTCCAAAAGCCCTGCTTTTTTTTTTTTTTTCATTTCTTTTTTTTTTTTAAGATTTTATTTATTTATTTGACAGAGAGAGATCACAAGTAGGCAGAGAGGCAGGCAGAGAGAGAGAGGGAAGCAGGCTTCCTGCCGAGCAGAGAGCCCTATGTGGGACTCGATCCCAGGACCCTGAGATCATGACCTGAGCTGAAGGCAGTGGCTTAACCCACTGAGCCACCCAGGCGCCCCTTTTTTTTTTCATTTCTTTTAAAGTCTAGAGAGCAGTGAGATCCTGGCATGTCTTTACAAAGAGAAATGCAAATTGTCCTCACTCGGGGTGTGGAAAATACAGTAGAAGAACTGCAGCTGATGAGGAATCAGCCTTTAATTAGTTGGGGGGCTAGGGCCCAGTGAAGACCAGGCCTGTGCTCTCCTCTCTCCATGGTAAGTAAAACCCAGCCAGGACCAGGGAGCCCACCAAGGATCTTGAAGACACTTGGCCTGTTTTGCCATTTCGTTCCAGCAGAGGGCAGTGAAAGATGTTCTCATCAATTACTTTGCCCACCTGCCTTGCTGATCAATCAGAAACTGCATTTAATCACTTTGCATCTATAAGAGGAAATTCATCCCCCATCCTGCCCTCCCTAAATCTAATCTAAGTGATTAGACTTATGCCAGAAGCTTAAAAAAAAACCATTTGGGATGCATCTGAGAACTGGAAATAAAAGCCATTTTGTCACAGGACACTGCCTTTGGCTGTGACCACTGGACAGGGTTTTATATGGCTTTGAGAACAGTGCCCTCCTGTAAAGTGGACTGCGTGCTTTTGCCAAGCTGTGTGATTTTAGAGGGCTGGTGGACGGACTCTGGTGTCCTCTGTGGTCTCATGGCAGAGAATGTCAATCAATGCTCACTGCTACTGCACGTGGCTGATGGGCGAGGGCAGGGAGAGGAGAGTGAGACAGAGCGTGTGCTTTGCATTAGGTATACCTGGGTCCCTGCACAGTCTAGCCACAGGGTGTGATGTGGCTGCCGTGTGTAAGCCGGTCTCCAGAGGTATTTTGGACATACTTCTACTGAAATATTACTGCTTGCTTCACTGAAATTCAAATTTCATTGGGCATCCTGCATTTTTTATTTGCTAAATCTGGCAACCCCAGGCCTTGAGCAAATTTCTCAACTTCTCTGAGCCTTAGTTTCCCAGATGTAAAGTGGAACAACTGTAAAATCAGCCTCATAGGACAGTATTAAAGTGAAATTTGTACCTCACCTGGAGTCCAGAGCCAGACACAAAATGAGCCGCTCAGGAGATGGTACTTATTACTGTCAGTTCCCAATCAGATGTTTTTCTCCATTTCAGCTATATCGTCACAGGTGAAAATAGAGGTAACATTAAGTTCTACGATCGGACCCTGTCCATTGTTAACTGGTACAGCAACTTCAGACTGAGGTCCATACAGAACCTGTCATTTTCCAAGGCCCCAACAGCTCCCCCCACCGAAAAATCAAACTATCCTCTGACTGCACTCTAAAAGGTGACATTTTTATTGTAAGGTAACTTGTTAATGGATCTAGGGCACCTGGGTGGCTCAGTGGGTTAATCCTCTGCCTTCAGCTCAGGTCGAGATCCCAGGATCCTGGGATCCAGCCCCACATTGGGCTCCCTGCTTAGCAGGGAGCCTGCTTCCCCGTCTCCCTCTGCTTGCCTCTTTGCCTACTTGTGACCTCTCTCTCTCTCTGTGTCAAATAAATTTCAAAAATCTTAAATATATAAATAATAAAAATGAATGATAAAATAAATAAATTTAAAAGAAAATAAATTTTAAAATATTGAAAATTAATAATAATAAAACTAATAATAAAATAAAATAATTGATAATTGCCCAGGTTACATTTCAAAGCAGAATTTCAGGACACCCGACTGGTTCGTTCAGTGTGTTAAGCATCTGCCTTCTCAGGTCATGAGGCTGGCGTCCTGGAATGGAGTCCCGCACTGGGCTCACTGCTCAAAGGGGAGTCTGCTTTTCCCTCTGCCTCGATCCCTCCTCCCTGCTTGTGCTCTCCATCTCTCTCTGACAAATAAGTAAATAAAATCTTTAAAGAATCTTAAGGCAGAATTTTAGAAATAACCTCTAAAAGATGAGCTGCCTGGATGGCTCATTCGGTGGAGTGTGTGATTTTTGGTCTCAGGGTTGTGAGTTTAAGTCCCACCCTGGATGTAGAGATGAATTCAGGTATGAGAAACAACCTCTAAAAACAAAGAATTTTGTCATTTTTCTCTACAGATAGATAAAAATCTATACCCACATATAAAAACATGTGAGCCATGTTATGTTGGGACTCCCATTACTGAACAATTGGAAAGCATGTTCAAATACAGAGGATCTTTGGTCAAAGCAAACTTTTGGACTCTTACTGATGGGATTACAGTTCAGGATTTCAGAAACCCACCTCCCAGGCTTCCCATATTGGGTGGGGGTCGTCCTGCTGCACCATGGCCACAGATTATCCAAGAAAACAGCTGGCTCCTGGCTTGGGGAGAATCATTTTCAGCAGCAAAGCACCACGGAAAGAAATTCTCTTCCCAGCCAAGTTTTCAGCCTCCCAGCAGCATGTCTGTGGCCTTGGGAGCAGTCATTGCTTAAAGTTTCTCTGTGTGCCCCTGGTGTGGGTTGGGCCATGAGCAGATGAAAGCTCTGGTACTAGGCCAGCCCTGGACACAGGGGATGATAAATGCCACCCACTCATGCAAGCAGGAACAGGGTCCCACCAAACTGCTATGCAAATGAGGGAGAGACTGACTATGAGACAGCGGGGGTGACCTGCCCACTGGGGACCTGAGGTGCATCCAGGAGGAAGGGCAGGATATAGATGGCCTCACTGTATCCCTGGGTCTCTGCTCCTCCCCTCTTTCCTACCTGCCCTGTGTCTCTGTGTGTGTATGTGCCTGTGCGTGTGCGTGTGTGTGTGTGTTGTCAGTCCCCTCTGTTCCTATCCCCTACCACCTCCCCCTGCAGTGCTGCCCCTTCTCTGCTTCTCTGTCTGCTTGCTGCCTCATCTTTCCCAACTACCTGCCACTGTGTCCAGGGCAGTCAGCGTCATCTCTCAGCCCCCAGGCCACCTTTCTTGCATGCTCAGGCCAGCCTCCTTAAAGCCCAAGTGGTACTTCCTGGGAGAGTGGCAAAAGGGGGCCCTGTGGGTGACAGGGTTCCATCTGGCCTATGGTCCACACTGCAAATGTAGCTGTTGGGGTCAGGGCCAGGGTACAGGGAACAGGCCCCGCTCAGGCCCCAGTCCCAGTGCGGGGGACTGCTCAGCACCTTCTCCCCCTTAGCACCCTTCTCCAGCAAGCTGTAAGACCTATACGGATGAGGGAAGGTCAGGGCCTGGGTTCTAGCTAGGCCTGAAATCCTCTAGGACCCAGCTCTCAGCATGGACTCAGGCTGGCACCAGCCTACCAGCTGGGTGACCTGGGACAGGCAGTGAGTCATCTGCATGTCTTAGCGTCCCCAACTACAGAACAGGGAAGAGAAGACTCCCTCCTTCTTTATGTGCCTCTGAGGACTGGATAGGGATGAACAGACATGAAGAACTTGGCACGGCAGTTGCCGCAGTCAGTGGTGAGAATTCTGTTCTGAGTGGCAGCAGCAGCAAGAGAGAAAAGCCCAGAGACCACAAGGATCGCACCTGTAGCTGACCGGTGGGCTTACCACCCGTTGCTGTGTGGACCCACATGTGCCAGGGGACCACTGGGGTCTCTGTGAGAGGGTGTTACCAGAAATGATTGCCCGTTGGGTTTCAGTGGGTGCTTGTGGAGATTGTCGAAGGAGACTCCACACCAGGTGCTGTGAGAAAGTAAGGGAAGTTCTGTGAATGGAATCTAGTTTGTGGGATCGTCAGGGAAGCTAGAGGAGAGACTCAGCTGTAGATGTAACCCTAGACGTGGGTGTGCCAAGTGTACACAAAAAGCATGGCAAGCGTAGGCCAAGGGCACTGGAACAAGAATGGTAGACAAAAAGCAAGACGGAATGCCCACTTGGACCCCACGGTGTTGCTTGATTAATCAAAATGGGGAAAGAACCTTAAAGGTCTTCAGAGAGTCTCCTAGAGGCCAGAGTCACATAACACTGTGAGTCCACTGTCCAGGATGTCATCCAGAACCAAAGGTCCTGACACCCAGAGAAGAAGGCAATGTGGGCACTTGCCGAGGGAAGAAAGGATGCATGCAGCCCTGCAATGTCTGCCTGATGGGTCTGCAGGGGCACGGCTATGGGACCAGCTCCTGTCCCTGAGGGCTTGGGGCCCAGCCAGGGGAGATGTCTGGCACCCACTGTGCCCCTATTCCTCTTCCTCAGTTCAGCTTTCAAGCCCAAGAGATCTGTGAACCCCCTGAGGGTGGGGAATGAGGGAGTCGACCTTTCCATGACACCTCTGCAGGCCTGATTCATGCACTGGGCGGCGGCCCAACAGAAGCTGTGCGCGTGCACAGGGGTTCGTGCATGCGTGCTCATTCCTCAGGTTCCAGGTGCCTGTGCCCCGGGAACAGGCCCCACATTGTGCTCTAGGCCTTCTGCCGTGACTTTGCAGCTGAAGGAGAGCACTGAGAGACTAGTTCGCTATCCTGAGCATCTGGCCTTACCCCCACTGCTCTATGGGCACCTCCTTGAGCAGTCTGTGCCCTTCCCCCCAGCCCCGGGCTCTGTGGGGTCAGCACCTGCCAGAAGGGCTGGTCCGCCCCGACCCCGCTCACTGTGGCTGCGGACAACTCTTGGCGCCCAGGGCTCGCCCGGCGGTCCACACCCCAGGGTCCACTTGCAGGCAGTCCTCCAAGTACCCTGCAAGTTGGCAACCGCACTCAGTCCTAGCAGCTTGCAGAAGGTACTCCATGACCCTGGAGACCCTGTGCTTTCTTCTGGGTCTTCTCGCCTCCAACTGCAGGTGGGGCTGCCAGCTGAAGGCAATACTGTCGGCTCCCAGATCACAGGTGTCCTGCCTCTGCCACTATGAGTCCATCATGGACATGGTCCCCCCGTGTGCTGCAGAAGTGGGTCATCACCGGGTTGCGGCCCTCAGCACCCAGGAATGTCCACGATGTCTACCCAGGGGAGAGGGTGTACAGAGACCCCAGAGAGAGCGGCAAAGGGATGGCCCAGGTAGAGAAAGACCCTGCACTTACAGAGGGGCAAGAGACTCACAAAAAAGACCCTAAAGGTGCTGGGGCCCCACAGGGGGCATTTAGGCCCCTGGGGGTCCAGGGAGGCCTCTCTTCCTTTGTGCCCAGGCCTGGGCCTCTGCAGAGAGCCATCCCCCGGGAAGAGAGTTTGGAAGACCCATGTAATGAGAAGTCCCCCAGCTCCCTTAGGAGCTCCTGCCCCACTCGAAATGCCATCGCAAGTTCCTACAGTTCCACCAGGGGCTTCCACCAGGTGCAGAGGAGGAGGAGTCTGGCCACAAGTCAGGCCTTGAAGCCCCCGAGGACTCCAAAAAAAGTCAGCCAAGAGAGCCCCTTGTGTCCTGTCAGAGTGTCTGCACTTTGCCAGAGGAAGAACCAGCTGGAAAAGGATGCCGATACCACTACCAGGCAGAAGGCAATGCAGAGGAACTGCTCATCCCCAGTTGACTCTTCCAGGCCCCAAAAACGCAAGGTTCGTCTGCTGCCACACAGGTGAGGGCAGCCTCTGAGGCTGCCACCAGCCCCTGAGCTGGAGTTTCAAGTGACTTCTGAGGGCCTGGACTGGGAAAGGAGAGCTGCTCTCCAGCATATCCAAGATGATCTTTGAGGAGGCACAGAGGCCATGTACAGCTGTGGCCCAAGTTGGCCATCCAGTGCCTTGGCCCTGTCTGCTGCAGTGGCTGCTCCCCTGCCAGCCTCTGACACCCAGGTCACCCCCATGGACTGCTCCCCACCTTCCCAGCCTCTCCTCTTGGGGTCTCAACCTGGCTGCAGTGGGAGCTCCTTTTCACCTATTCAGGCCCTCTTGATGCCCTCCAGGGACATCATGGCCTCAGTCATAGTCCCCGCAGGCCTGCCTGCACTGCCTGGGAGTAGTGGCAACACAGGATCCACCACCCAGGCCCCATTTGGGGTTGTTGGTGGGCAGTGGCCTGGAGCCAGCACTCTTCACAGCTCTCCCTAGCATGGACAGCCAGCAGCTCAGGCTCCAGACCCACTCCAGGCCCTGAGCACAGCTCTAGCCCAGTTATCCTTGGGCAGTGGCACCCAGGTGGGTTATGTGGTTCCCTTACCCGCACCTATCTCCCGGGGCACCCATGCCAGTGCCCAAGCCAGGTTTGGCTACCTCCCTTGCTGTACTCGCCCCTGGAGCGACCGCTGCCCCTGGCTTGACAGCTGCCTCCCAGGTGCCCGGCGCTGTGTCCCATGCTGGGCCCAACAGCCAGCAGCCCCGCCCCCCAAGCTGGCAGCACAATGACGACCCCCGTCAGCATGGGGGTTTGGGGAGCACCCCCAGGTTTGGGGAGAGGAGATGATGTTGCAGATCTGTGCTCCAGCTTTGGGGCTCTCAGCATCACTGCAGGAATCAGCGGGGCCCCAAGCAGCTCTGGGGCAAGCTTGGGCCAGAACACAGGGACAGCCCATGCCAGAGCACCCTGTCAGGAACCGCTGGAGCTAGCACGATGAACCACCCTGTGTCGGGAGCCCCGAGTGCCCCTCCTTTCAGTCACATCCCCAGGCACCTAACCAGCTCAGATAGCTGCAGCACTGCCAGCAATGCCTCCTGCAGGGGCAGGGGCATCCTGGCCTCTCCTCTTAGCAGCCCCCCCTCTCTGGTCAGCATGGCCCAGAGCAGCCTTGCTACCAAGACCCCCTCATCCCCTGCCCAGCACTCGATTGGACACAAAAGAGCCTCGCTGTGCAACAAGCCATCTTCCTCCACATCACAGCCCACTCCCTTGGGGCCCAAGAGGCAGCGGCTCGCCTGAGCAAATAGCTTCCTGGAGAAGTAGCCAGTGTTGCGCTTCCTTCCAGGTGACACCAGCGCAAGAATAGTGTGGAATGGGAGACACAAATCTAGCCCCAACCTTTGCGGTCCTGGGGCAAAACCGGGCTCCCAGGCAGCCAGCCAACATTCCGGAAACTTGCAATCCATGACCCACCATTTTGAAGGAAGGTGGGGGCTTGAGGCCTTGTCTGTGATCCCAGGGGCCACGGGCCTTGCAACAGTACACGGAGATCCGTGTCCCTTTGGCCTCCAGTCCCACAGCTCCGGGGACTCCTGCCGCTGTCCTTAGTTTTCCCCTCCCCTGTCCCCATGTTCTTCTCAGAATGTTTAGGTATTGTCCATTCATTAATTAAAGCCTTGTTCTAGTTTCTTTGCATAGCTCTCCTGAGTCTCATTTGTGGGTCAAGTGTGCAAAAGTTGGGACTCGAATGGGTGCTGGAATGGGAAGCCAGATGCCATCATTTCCAGGTTCCCGTGGCCCAGCAGAGGGGGTAGGGCTAGAAGAATGGACACTTGAAGAGTGAGAGTAGGTTTTTAGTTTTGGGGATGGGCTTGGGAGAACACTGGCCTGGGGAGGGCAAGATGGGGAGACTCACCCTTGCCTATTGGAAGTGCTGCTTCTCTCCCACTGGGGACCCCACGGAATCTCTTGGTTTCATGGCCCTAGGGCATTATAAAGACAGTCCTGGCCTAGAGTATGGGTCTGGCATCAAAGATTGTGGCTCAGAGCAAAGGAGGACAGCTTTGCCTTGAGGGTGTTACAGCTCCCTGAGCTCGTGAGTGACATCCCACTTCACACAAGCACCAGGCCTCCCTCAGTGCATCTCTTCCCTCTGCCAGGCATTTGGGGTGCTGCTTCCTGATGGCACTGGAGAGAAGAATGAGGTGCAAACAACTTACCTGTGAGAAGGATGGAGCAGGGACGACAGCTGAAAGGACTCTCACCCCAAAAACCTCCTCAGTCCTGTATTTATTAGATACAAGATAACAACCAACAAAGGAGGAAGTTATACATTAGTCATGGGTCTTGTAGGTCAGCAGAAGGAATGGGAGTCCTATGTGGACCATAGTCTTGTAGGTAAACAGAATAGGGTGTGCCTGGCCCAGCAGCATGGAATTTATAGTTGAGCAAGTGCACATAAAGGGGTTATTCTAACAACAGGCTTTATTATTTTTTTTAAAGATTTTATTTATTTATTTGACAGAGAGAGATCACAAGTAGATGGAGAGACAGGCAGAGAGAGATCAAGAGGGAAGCAGGCACCCTGCTGAGCAGAGAGCCTGATGTGGGACTCGATCCCAGGACCCTGAGATCATGACCTGAGCTGAAGGCAGTGGCTTAATCCACTGAGCCACCCAGGCGCCCCTAATAGCAGCCTTTAATGAGGCAGGGGAGACAATGGAAAAGGGAAACAGGCAATGTTCCACCCTGAGCGACCAGGGTATTCACAGCTGATGGACTTCAAGGATGTGTATCCTCCTCTCCACCGGAGGCATGCTGCTAGTACAGATTTTCTCAAGGTCATTGTCAAGCATGCTTGTGTGACCAGTACAATTTGTCATTAGTGATATTTTAAGCAGTCTATCATTCTGAGGGACGGTTACATTTCCCCCTTTTTGTTAATGCAGAATCAGCAAAATCTGTTTTGCAAGTTTTTGAACCATTAGTCATCAGAAAGATTTCTGTGAGCATCTGAGGACTAAGAGTAAAAAGATTATAGCAATAAAAAGTATCATCATTCCACCTATAATGCCAAGACCAGTTTTTTGATCCAAGCAAAGGGGTTTACATCAGACAGAATATCATTAATCCTTTGTGTGAAACTCACTCTTGGAACTGATTGTAAGGATCGAGAGGAATGCCCTGAATAGTATCTTGAAGCTATTTAATATCCACAAATTAAATTATCGCCATAATGACTAGTAATGTGGCAAAATCTTGTTCCACAGTATTTCTGATTCATTATAGGTGTAGGGAGTAACACAGAAGGAAGAAACATTCTAATCACACAGAAGGTGAAGCCTTCTATTTGGAAGATCTTCTCTCCTATATATATTATGGCTTCTTCTAAATCAGAGGCTCTTTCATGAAATCTTTGATCTAGGACTGTTTGTTGATTCCAAGCCTTGCTAGCATTCTCGTGCCATTTTTGCACAAATTGTGTGGTTTGTAAGGTCTGATGCAAGGCCAATCCCACAGTGGTAGCCGCAACAGTAATGGATATAATTCCTAATTTAGGTTGGTCAGAGGCACAGGTGACAACCCGGATTTGTGATTTTTGTCTGAAGTGTGTAATATGTGTGTGGTGGGGCAGATGTTGGGGGGACAGTTTTGTGGGACTGAGCCCCTATCTCCAGGTATCTATGTCCATATAGATAGTGTCAGATTTGAGTTACATTGTAGCACACCTAGCTGGTGTCAGAGAATTGTTGGTGAGTGGAAGACCCCCTCCCACACCCATGGTGGAATTAGGCACAGAACCTTTATGATTCCAAATATGAAAATGTACAAAAACAAAACAAAAACCTCACACTTTGTGCTAGTTTGGCTAAAACAGAAAGTCTAAAATCAAAGCCTGGTTTACAAATGCATGATGTTATGAGAAATGTTGTTTTATGAAGGTTTCATTTCACAGGTATGATTGATTACATTATTGATTATTGGCCATTGATCTTCATGTCCAGCAGTCTTCTCTCCCCAAAGGTCTGGCTGGTGGGGCTCAAGGGTCCATGCCTCTAATCACAAGTTGACCCCACTGCCAGGGAGCCCCAATTCCTATGGGAGGGCCAAAAGCCACATTATTAACATAACAAAAGAAACCTCTATTACTATACTCATTGGAAATTACAGAGGTTTTGTGCCTGAAATGGAGACACAGAACAAATAGTTCTGTTATATTCTGTTATATTTCTATTTCACAGAAATAGAAAGCAAAGGAATAACCTAAAGAAAGAAAAAAAAAGCCCTAGATCAGTGAATAAATTTGATGATGTGTTTTTCTAAGTTTTTAATAACTTTCTTTTTATATCATGCTTAAAACATATTGTAAACATAAATATAACCTTATTTGCTTATCAGTGATATTTAAAACACAGGGATATTCAGACAATATTAGTTTAAATATTGTCTTAACTCTACAGATATTTTAGTCCATGAACATCCATTTTTAATCATATATGTTGCTTTGGAAATTTAACAACTGAACTAAGAAAAAAACTATGAGTTCTTTCAAAAAAGTGAATATTTTGTTGGAAAAAGAGACTAGAAAAGTTGTATAGTATTATATACTAAAATCTTATTTCATAAAACCTACCAAGTTAAAAATACTCAAAAATTTAAAAGATTAAAAAATATTTATAAGGGTGCCTGGTTGGCTCAGTGGGTTAAAAGTCTCTGCCTTTGGCTCGGGTCATGATCTCAGGGTCCTGGGATCAAGCCCCACATTGGGCTCTCTGCTCTGAGAGGAGCCTGCTTTCTCCTCTCTGCCTGCCTTGCTGCCTACTTGTGATCTCTGTCTGTCAAATAAATAAATAAAATCTTAAGCAAAATTAAAAGATATTTTTGATACTTTTATTTGTAGCTTCTTTTTATGAAAAATTAATTAAAAGTTACAGGGAGGGTTGATACTTGTATTTGTAGCTTCTTTTTATGAAAAATTAATTAAAAGTTACAGGGAGGGTTGATACTTGTATTTGTAGCTTCTTTTTATGAAAAATTAATTAAAAGTTACAGGGAGGGTTGATACTTGTATTTGTAGCTTCTTTTTATGAAAAATTAATTAAAAGTTACAGGGAGGGTTGATACTTGTATTTGTAGCTTCTTTTTATGAAAAATTAATTAAAAGTTATAGAGAGGGGAGCACCTGGGTAGCTCAGATGGTTAAGCGTCTGCCTTCAGTTCAGGTCATGATCTCCAGGTCCTGGGATCAAGCCCCATGTCAGGCTCCCTGCTCAGTGGGGAGTCCACTTCTCTCTCTCTCTCTCTGCCTCTCCACCTGCTTGTGCTCTCTCTGTCTCTTTCTCAAATGAATAAATGAAATCTTTTTTTAAAAAGTTACAGAGAGGGTTTTTTTCACATGTACTTTTAAAATGACAGAGTCCCCGGAAAATAATTATTTGAGATCTCCTATTCAAAGACGTTTAGATTTCAAATTTCCTGGGACCAAATAAGAGAAGAAAGCAAGATCCTTATATTTCTGAAAAAAAGATCATTCAATCATCCCTCACTCCATGATGTGTAAATCACAAGATCCAGAGTGCTAGATTAAGAAATGGTCCTTCTACCCTGAATTTTCTCTCTAATAGATATAGATCATAATTTCTTTATCTACATCATAGTCTTCTAGTACCAGGTTACTATTACTCAATAACTCTATCTTCAGTATATAGGACTAAAGCATCAGAGCTCTTGATAGATGAAAACTAAAGATAAATGTTAACAACATTGATATTTCACTTTGCAAAACTTGTCCATGGGAGGGGGTGAAACATTTTTTTTTTCTTAAAAAAACTTATTAACATATAATGTATTGTTTCAGGGGTACAAGTCTGTGATTCATCAGTCTTACATAGTTCATGGCACTCACCATAACACATACACTCCCAAGTGTCCATCACCCATCCACCCCATCCTTCCCACCCCACTACCCTACAGCAACCCTGAGATTTTCTGTTTTCTGAGATTAAGAGTGTCTTATGGTTTGTCTGCCTCTCTGGTTTCCTCTTGTTTCATTTTTCCCCTCCATTCCCTTATGATCCTCTGTCTTGTTTCTCAAATTCCTCAGTCAGTGAGATCATATGATAATTGTCTTTCTCTGATTGACTTATTTCTGTTAGCGTGATACCCTCTAGTTCCATCCATGTCATTGCAAATGGCAAGATTTTGAGGGTTTTGATGGTTGCATAGTATTCCATTGTGTATATGTATATATATATATATACATGAATGACATCTTTATCCATTCATCTGTGGATGGACATCTAGGCTCTTTCCATAGCTTGGCTATTATGGACATTGACGCTATAAACATTTGGGTGCACGTGCCCCTTCGGATCACTACAATTGTTTCTTTAGGGTAAATACCCAGTAGTGTGATTGCGAGGTTGTAGGGTAGCTCTATTTTCAACTTTTTGAGGAACCTCCATAGTGATCTCCAGAGTGGCTGCAGTAGCTTGCATTCCCACCAACAGTGTAGGAAGATTCCCCTTTCTCTGCATCCTCACGAACATCTGTCATTTCCTAACTTGTTAATTTTAGCCATTCTGACTGGTTTGAGGTGGTATCTCACTGTGGTTTTGATTTGTATTTCCTTGATGCTGAGTGATGTGGAGTGCTTTTTCATGTATCTATTGGCCATCTGGATGTCCTCTTTGTAGAAAATTCTATTCATGTTCTCTGCCCATTTCTCTTTTTTAATTTTTTAAATTTTTTTACTAACATATAATGTATTATTAGCTCCAGTGGTACAGGTCTGTGAATCGCCAGGGTTATACAATTCACAGCAGGGAGTGAAACATTTACCAGGGAAGAAGCTGGACATTCCTGACTTGGGAAAATGCTTCTACTAAAATAACAGCTTGTGGTCTGAAAGTGCTTTGGGAAAAGCAGCATACAATTTACTTTTATTTATTTACCTACTTATTTATCTTATTTTTAAGAATATTTTATTTATTTATTTGAGAGACAGAGAGAAAGTGCACAAGCTGGGGAAGTGGTAGAGGGAGAGAGAGAAGTAGACTCCCCTCAGAGCAGGGAGCCCAATGTGGGACTTGATCCCAGGACCCCAGGATCAGAACCTAAGCCAGAGGCAGATGTTTAACTGACCAAGCCACTCAGGCACCCCCACAGTTTACTTTTTTTTTAAAAGATTTTATTTACTTATTTGATAGAAAGAGAAATCACAAGTAAGCAGAGAGGAGGGAAGCAGGATCCCTTCTGAGCAGAAAGCCTGATGCAGGGCTCGGTCTCAGGACCCTGAGATCATGACCTGAGCCTAAGGCAGAGGTTTAACCCACTGCACCACCCAGGTCCCCCACAGTTTACTTTTTGACAACCATCCGATAGCAAATAAAAACTTGAGAGGACTTGGGTACACAGAGAATTACCTTATGAGTCTTTAAATTGGAGTTTAAAAATTTCCAGGGAAGTATTATTTTACAAATATGTTAAACATCTGTCTCATACTGACTACTCAATAAGCAACTTAAACTTTAGGTAACTGTATGGCCGATCTATTAATGGAAGACTCACCAGGAAGAGTAGGATCAGAGTAGGATCAGAATACACAAGATTCTGTAATGAAAGAGAAAGCAGAAAGAGGTCATGAGCAGAGCAATGGGTCTTTGTGACAGGGAAGACACACAAAACACAAAACTGAAAGCATTTTCTACGCTGATACTATACTAGGAACTAGGTACATCACCTAATCCTACATCAGTTCTATTAGAAATGGATGGTAAACTCATTTTAAAACTGAGGAAATTCACCAGACTTTGTTCCCCATGTTTCATGACAATGGTTTTATGCTCATGAGTTTCTCATGCTCATTGTCTCCCACTTCTTTATATTTTTCTTCTCTTCCTATGCCAGTTTTCTACATTTTTCATATAATAATGACAATAATCTGTCTTAAATATGTATCCTACTAGCAACCTCCAAAGTACTTTAATATATATGGCCTTTGATCCATGTGAATAGGACAGCCATTTTTTTCCCATTTTGCAAAGGGAGAAAATGAAACTCAGAAAGATTAAGCAACTTGCCTAAAGCCATCCAAGTAGGAAGTGGCAAACCATGACTGATCCCCCTCCCCCTTTTTAAAAAAATTCCTATTCTATACCACTGCCTTTTCTTGTACCTCAGGCTCACATCAGACCTTTCAGAGTTCCTTAATCCCACAGAATACATTTAAGATCTTGGAAGTGACCAAAACATCCTGAAGCATCTGAGCGAACTTCATATACCTGGTGGGGTTAAAAGCAAAACAAACAACATCAACAAAATCATACCTCTTTTTAGCTGTGTGTAATAGCCAGGTGGAAATCTGAATTCTGTTGAGCAATATGAAAAGCACTCTTGACCAGGGCCATTTTAAACTCTGTCCATCTCACATTGGGTCACTTTGGTAAGCAGAAATGTACCGAGGGGGAAAAATTCTGTTTAAAGAGAATTTTGTTTTGAAAGCATTTAAAATAATTTGGTAAATCGTTTAGTGTGGCTATGACATTATGACCCAACTGGAATCTCTGAGCATATTTCTTTCCTAACATATGATAGAAGCCAAATCTTGAATACTCTCCTAGGTTCAAAGTGGCTTGTAAAACTGAATGTCAATAATGAAGTTATAAATTCAGCATTCCAAACCCTAACAAAAGCCAGCCACAGTAATTATAGAACAGAACTAAATTAGATACATATGCAAATTATATACATATATAATTAACATATAATAATTCATAACATATATAATATAATAAAGAGGCTGAAGAGTTCCCAAAATGATATGGAAGCTGGGAATAGAAAGACGACCTATGAAGAATAATAGGACACATGTTCCAAGCAGAGGAAAATTTTTTTAAAAACTATACAAAACCAAAAAACCACTTAAACCTCCCTCAAACATACAGCTTTCAACATACCCACTATGAAATTCTGTTCTGCTCTGATTCCCTTAGGTGATGCCTGCTTTGAAAGTCTTATGGCTTGTTAAATTGCAATGAAGGCAAATGGGTTCCCCTTTTAACATTGACAGGTGACCAATAGCCCCATACCACTATGTTAACAAGCACTACCAAACTCTGTGCTGCTCTACTGCTCCAAACCCCTCTAGGTGCCACACTGTGTTGGGGGCAGAGATGAATCTAGAGAGAAAGTCATCACACCCAAATCATGATGTTGTCAGGATCATCTTGCTGTACTCTGGCAAACACTACATTAAGCTGCTGATAGCAATGTAAAATTCAGCAGGGAGGGTCGAAGGATCTACATTCTGATTGTCCTCTGGCTCTATGAAAATAGCTCATGTGATACTTTGTACATGAGTCTCTTTTTCATATGTAAATATAAGGAGAGAGAGAATCCAATAAATAAACCTTAAAATATTTGAATTATTGGACTGTAAAGCTATACAAGTTTACACTTTGAAGCAGCATGAACTTATATTCCAATACTATTTGTTTTAACAGATAATATTGATATTGGGTTTTCATATCAATATTATAGTGCAGAGGAGTGCAGTGTCATATATGAGCACATAATTGTCTATTTAAAGAAGTATGCGTTTGCATTTACTAATATCTTGTATGCCATATGCTTGATTTTTTTAAAAGAAAAACTCTAAATAGCAAAGGTTCTTATTTTTTTCAATAATTCTTGAAAATAATACTTCTAGGCTGATAAATTCGATCAACACCAAACAGTACAGCAGGAAACTTACACACAATCTAATGCTTGTGTTTCTAAAAGACACTGTTCAATTTATGGCATGTTCCATATGAGGGCCAGGATACACAGAGCCTCCTAAAAGAGTCTCTGATATTTAAAGCTCATACTATTTCTTATGGACTTGGTTTGCCTGCCATTTATATCTTCCATTTATTGCTTCCTTAATTGCCTGGGCATGACCTTATATTTTGTAACCTTTACCTTTTCCTCCTTAGGGCTTTAAATGATTTGCACATATCATCTTTAATTGACACTCAGTGTGGACATCAGCAAAATAGAGAGGATGGATAGCACAATTCACAAAACATTATCCTTGCAACTACATTTCTAATACTTTGAAAAACAAATGAGCAGAGCACACTTGCTTTTAAGCCTTTCTTGACAATCTTTTCTAGAAGGCTGATCCCAGTACTCAAATTCCAGTAATCAAATCCTGTGCACCAAAACAATAAACAAAGACTTTTCACTTCAACCCTAAATTCAGCAAATGGGGTTTACATAGGGAATACTTTTCTTCAAGTAAGTTGAGAGTACAGTTTTGAGACTAAGAGGTGAGAGTAGAGTCGAGAAAGTATAATCCATCTTTACTTGGAATTAATGAGATGGAAGGCAGATATTATCATCATATACTTCTAGAGCTCCTAGGAAACCTAGAGACCACAGCAGTCCTCTCAGTACTGAGGACACTGAAGCCTGATAGCTTTCTTAGCATCAGAGAGTTTCTAATAGTGTTGGGACCACTCAGGCATTCCAACTGCAGGTCTTATGTGTTCTACTACATCGAGCTCTTTTCTTACAGAACCTGATCTAAAATAATCAGAGCAGATGTAAAAAAAAATATATCAACAAACATAAAGATCAATGGGGGAAAATGGCACAACATGAGAGGAGTACTGAATGATTAAGATGTTTTATTTTATGAAAATGAGGAAGAAGAGGAGGCAGTTCCAGTGATGAGCAGTAACAGATATTAAAGACAACTTATATCACTTAGGTCCCTCATCCTTTATTTACTTTTCTTCTGATACTTAAATCCCCTCAATAAAACCTATCAATATCATTTCATTATATACTTAATATGTAGTCATCCAAATCATACTTGAATCCATTTGGTGATGGAGAATATACTGTTTCAGAGGCATGCATTTCATCTGACATAACCCAAACCAATTTCCTTTCAAGTTCTTTCCTTGAAGAAAAAATACTTCTAGATTAGAGAGTGAAGTGATGATAACCACTTGATGTTTAGATTAATTTACTCTTTCTATAATGGAAAAAAAGTATCTGAATCTAATATAAACACAAAGAATTTGCTATCCTTTATGATGAAAAATGCAAAGCCAAAAAGTGAATTAAAATGATCTTTTTCAACTTTTCCACTGTTCAGTATGGCAATTGTATTAGGTACTTTATCAGTTTCCATGATATCCTTGAAATATATGAATTATATATATATATATATAAAATTATTAAATAATTTGATTATATATATATATATAATCAAATTATTTAAGAAGTTAATAGCATCAGTAGAAAGTTGGGGCTATAGCTAAGTTTCTTTCCTTGTATTACAATGTCACAAACCTTTAATATCTTTGAACCAAATAATAATTTCTTCAATCTAAAAAAAATTCAAGAGTCTTATTTACCTTCTGGTAAAGCAGTCATTTATCATGAACTGTTCAATGGTAAAATAAGATATTCTATAGAAAGTACAGATGAATGATAAGTACTAGCGTGAATGAAAAACATCTCAAGGCAAAAATGGAACACAATTCTTGTCTTGAATTCTGTGCCTGAAAGAGAAATGTTCTTAGTAGAGGCTTCAGCTAGAGACCATATTTTGTCTACCATCACTGCTAAACTTTCCATGGATGAGGAGTCAGATTTAAATTTGAGTAAATCAGATTTCACCCTTTACTTAATTCTGATCCATACAGTATCATAAATGCAAAGCCTACAAGTTCTAAGAATACTCTTTGAACTATTATTTTTTAAATTTTAACTTATCCCATGTTTATTGTTTTCTGTGTCTCAATAGGACCACATGCATGTAGATCAAAGATGCCCTTTCCATGTATATGTATGTACATATGTATATGCTATCATACATAACACGTATCATTAATTTACTATACTGTGTAATGTACTACAATGGTTCTTGCTTTAAGGAATAGCAAAGTAACCCAGCATACCTCAAAAGAAGAAATTGAAAGAAAGAAAGAAAGTTAAACAGCAATCCCCACCTTGAAAAATAAAAAGATTAAGCAATGGACTGTGTATTTGGAAAAACAAAGGCAATTTAGGAATACTTTTTACACCTCAAAACTACAGGTAGAGCAAAAACAGTCAAACTCCTTTAGCCAACTGGAACCAATTCAGCTTACAGGAGACAATTGTTAAATTCTCAGAAATTTGGGGAGCAGGTTATTAAGTATAGCCATTATTTAAAAAGTAAACTGAAGCTCACAGTTGAATAAGATATCAAAAATAAAAGTGATAGAAACTAAAAATTCATAATTTCCTAATTATTTTGCTACATTTTACTATTATCAATGTGCTTGGCATGGTTTAAGTTGATTATTATACCAGCCCCAGGGAAACACTATACAATCATGTGACACTGAACATCTCTTTCTGACACCTCTTTCACTGCTTTTATTTGGTGCCTTAAAAGCGACCAGGGTGGGGACTCTTACAGCACAGAAATCAACCTAAGCTACAATGCGAGGTGTTTTATCCCCCTCCATCCCAAAGGCAGCTGTTGCTAAACATTTAAAAGCACACCACTGATATTCTGAACAGGGATGAATGTAGCTTAGTGGTTCACAACACAACCTCTGAATCTGATCTTGTCCATTAATATCTGAGTGCTCTTGCACAGTTTTCTTAAATAAGTAGTGGCTTAGTCTCTTCATCTGTAAAATGGTTTATAAATCTTTTGAAGCACTTAACACTGTGTCTGGATTGGGACTTTAAATGACCAGTAAATGTTAACTGTAATCACTATTAACCACAAGATGGAGCAATGAACTACAGAATGGGCCAGTGGATTTAGTCTTATGTTCAAGAGAACTGGTAAAATAGACAAATTGGGTTTTTTCATAATTTACTTAGTTCCTTAAAATAGAATTGTATGCCTTAGGAGCCAGAGTAGAGGGAGAAATCAGTTGCATTCTCTGAAAAACCTACAAAGAATAGGGGTTTTATACTTGTATAAAAACATATATGCTTTCCTAATATTTATTTATTTATTTATTTATTTTTGTTTATAGGGATAATCAGGAAGTGATTAGTTCAAGCAGTGGAACATAAGATGGTAACGTTTAAGGCTTGAGAAAATAACATAAGTTTAAAAAAAAAATAAGAAAAAAAACAATAAGGTGGAATAAGTTTTAAATTTGTAGATAGACGACTTCCATGATGTAACTTTATTACATTGAGACTTTATACATGTAACTTTATATATACTGTAACTTTATATACTGTGTATATATCTATATATAACTTTATATACTGTAACTTTATACATTGAGACTAGAATTATAATATCATGAACTTTCTCTGTTTATACTCTTCTCTTTTTTACCAAGAGATTCCATTTCTGTATTTTAATTTCAGAGTCAGAATGACTGCCATATGTGAAATACACTTTCTTGAGTGTTCTGAATTCCACTTGTTACAAAAAGGCAAAAAAAAATCAAGCAACAAGATATGTATGCTGCAGGCCCTCCACTCTGGACATAAGAAAGGACCCTTGAATTCCCTGTAACATGGCTTTGGGATGATGCCAGTGAGAGGTCGCCCCATTCTCTTTGCCTGAAAACCTCCTACGCAATTAACCCAGCTTCCCAGTTCTGTAGTTTTTTGCTTGAGAGTGTGAATCCTACTTGTGAATTCAAAGTGGGGAAGTGGGTTAGTAAGTGTAAAGTATAAATTACTCAGTGAAAGGTTAGAGCTAGAAGGGGTTTTCTGCAAGTGATTGTAGGAGGCACTGTCTGTAAGGAGATAAAATCAGTCAAGAAGTTCAAGTCATAAATGGGGAAGGCATCAATGCACATCAAATTTGAAAAATGAAGCATGGCTTTAAAAGGAGAAAATAGTGGAAGAATTTGTGGATAAGACATGAGAGACTAGAATACTTGCAGAGAATAGGAGTTTTGATGGTTGAGAAACTTGTCCATAAACTTAAAGTTTATCTGCTTCCCAACAGTGGTGGGAAGGTGGACAGTACTGCTTAAATGATCTGGACCAAATGTTCTTTATTCTCTTTCCTCCTTTTAAGGTCTGTTTCTAAGCAATAAAACTTGGAGTAACTTTTTTATCTATTTCCATGATACTGACTGTCTCACTTGGTGTCTGGAATATAAGAGTTATCCATTAGATGAGTATTAAGTGAATTTTCACTAACGTGTAAATGATTCATAACCAAATTCAATAGGAATTTATAAAACTAAAGGAAGTGAGAGGTGTTGGAGAGGGTTTAAAGGTCAAAACCTCATGAGTCTCCCTACTACCATGGTGGAATCTCAGGTATTCAGAAGCAGATGGCCAGCGTACATTTTGAAATGAAAGATCATGAATTCACCTATTTAGCCAAGAGATGCTGAGTTCAAGCCCCTGCATTGGAGCAGAAAGGAAGGAAGGAAGGAAGGGAGAAAGGGAGAAAAGGAGATAGGGAGGGAGTTAGGGAGGGAGGGGGGATGAGAGAGAAAGAAAAAGAAAGGGAGGGAGGTTGGGGCACCTGGGTGACTCAGTGGGTTAAGCCTCTGCCTTCGGCTCAGGTCATGATCTCCGGGTCCTGGGATTGAGCCCCACATCGCATCAGGCTCTCTGCTCAGCAGGGAGACTGCTTCTCCCTTTCTCTCTCTGCCTGCCTCTCTGCCTACTTGTGATCTCTCTCTGTCAAATAAATAAATAAAATCTTTAAAAAAATTTTAAAAAATAAAAAAAAGAAAGGAAGGGAGGGAGGGAGGGAGGGAGGGAGAGGGACAGAAAGAAAGGACATAGGGATTCTGGACCCATTTGACTGCTTGTCATCTCTCGATTGGTATTATAATCTGTATTTTAAATGAAAAATAATGAAATAATGAGCAGCATTCAAATTTATAGGTATATGCCTTCATGCTCCTTCCACTACACCATGTTACTCGTACACTATCAAGAAATAGAAAGGAGAAAGGATATGGAGTATTTTTGCCATAAGCCATGGAGTTTTTGTTAACATTCCGAGAGTCATCTATATTGAACACCATTAACGTGTACTTGAATCCCAGTAATGTGATTTCAAAGACTTAACTCAGAAGAAAAAAAAAAAGCACATTTAACAATTCATGCCAAGAAGTGACAGACAGATCAGTGAATAAAGACTCAGCTAAATGGAAAGGACATGTGAGGACAGTATCTCTAAGGCTCTGTGATATGATGACAGAAACTCACTTGAGTTTGATTTTGGCCATGAGTGATCAATGTAGTTTTAACAATACGTTTCAGCTGGGCAAATTTAAAACTGTTTCTCAGACATCTATGTGTTCATGCATGTACATATTTGTCTATGGACACATATATGCATAATTTGTACCTATTTATTTATCCACATGGTATGTAAATATATGTTTTTATGCCTGATGTGTTGTTAATGAATATTGCCTGAATTAACATTCTAACTCTTAGAACAGTAGTTCTTAAGTATTTTTTGTGGATTTTAAGTTTTGAGATACATGTGATTTAACCAAAGTGCACTTTTAAAAGCAGGTATTACTTAGTAAGTGGATTATAGTTGACCAAGAAAAAACATATTTGCTTCCTAAAGTATTCCTAAGGTGAATTAAGGGGCATTTCACAAATTATAAAAACAATTTATTACTGGCTGACAAGACAGAAACTTCCCCAAACCAATGAAATCCGAAGAAAAGACCCAAGTGAAACATGACATATGGTTATTGAATTGTTTGAACACATCAGTTAGAGTGAAATGGAAGCATTTAGAGTATCCTACAAAATGGCCACTTCTTATTCTAGCCGCCCTGTAGAAACTCAGCACTGGAAGTTACCCATTGTGCTTAATCTCCAATGAATATTTCCATAACTTAGAAAACTAAGCATTTGGTTAAATTATATAAACTCTCAAGAGACGAGTAGAGTACTCTTCAGTATGAAAGTTCTTAATTTGAGAACTCTTGGATTTTTCAAATTGTTTTCATATCCATCTCAACTGAGTCTTAGAATAGCTTCATGAGGGTGGCAGGCAGATATCATTATCAGTATTCTGGAGAGGAAAACAAAAATCAAGGCACAAATCTGTGAAGATACTTGAAAGCACAAAGTTTAGAATTTGCTTTATGTGTTAGTGGATCTATTTTTTTCCTAATGGATTGTGCAAAAGTACTTTTCTCAAAATCTTTGGCACTTATAGTTGTCAAAATAATAATTGAAGCATTAAAAACAACCTTCAGGGGCGCCTGGGTGGCTCAGTGGGTTAAAGCCTCTGCCTTTGGCTCAGGTCCTGATCCCAGGGTCCTGGGATCAAGCCCCACATTGGGCTCTCTGCTCAGCGGGAAGCCTGCTTCCTCCTCTCTCTCTGCCTGCCTCTCTGCCTTGTGATCTCTATCTGTCAAATAAAAAAATAAAATCTTAAAAAAAACAACCTTCAAACACAGAAAATAAATTTTCATGAACCTTCAAATTAATATAAAATGATATTAAGTTCATAAATGTGTCTTTTAGGGACAAAAATTAAATATATTGTCACACTTAAAAAAAAAGCCCAAATGTTAAAGACACATGATTTCTCAGTTAATGTATTTAAGTTCTTTACAGAGATCTTGAGCTTAGGATATTCCTTTACCCTAAACTGGTAAATACCCACAAATAATTCATTCTAAAAGTAATGACAAGACGTAGCTTGCTGCACATGCACTGGACTCCAGAACCATTGCTTTCTGCCCATCCAATAATTGCTTATTCTTTGTTTTTAATTGATTATCCAGAAGGGGACAATGGATTACTTCTTTTTTTTAAATGCATATTTAAATTCTGTATAGTTAACATACACCATATTTTTAGTTTCTGGGTAGAATTTAGTGATTCATCTGTCTTAAATAACATCCAGTGCTCATTCCATCAAGTGTCCTCCTTAATGCCAATCACCCACTTACCCCATGCCCCCACACATTTCCCCTCCGAAACTCTCAGTTTGTTCTCTACAGTTAAGAGTCTCTTATGATTTGCCTCCTTTTCTGTTTTCATCTGATTTTATTGTTCCTTCCCTTTCCCTGAGTTCATCTCTTTTTTTCCCCTTAAATTCCACATATGAGTGAACTCATGTGGTATTTGCCTTTCTGTCTTACTTACTTCGCTTAGCATAATACCATCTAGTTCCATCCACATCATTGCAAATGACAAGATTTCATTCTTTTTCATGGCTGAGTAGTATTCTGTGATGTGTGTGTACATGTATATACCACATCTTCTTTATTCATTCATGTTGATGGACATCTGGGCTCTTTCTGTAGTTCAGCTATTGTGGGTGTTGCTGCTATAAATTTTGGGATGCATGTGCCCCTTTGTATCCCTATGCTTGTTTCCTTTGGATAAATACTTAGTAGTGCAATTGCTGGGTTATAGGGTAGCTCTATTTTTAACCTTTTGAAGAACCTCTATATTGTTTTCCAGAGTGGCTGCACCAGTTTGCATTCCCACCAACTGTGTAAGAGGGTTCCTCTTACACTCTCCATCCTTGCCAACACCTATTGTTTCTGGAATTGTTAATTTTAGTCATTCCAACTGGGATGAGGTGGTATCTCATTGTGGTTTTTATTTGTATTTCCCTGATGCCAAGTGATATTTAGTTTTTCATGTGTCTGTTGGCCATTTGGATGTCTTCTTTGGGGAAATGTCTGTTCATGTCTTCTGCCCATTTCTTGACTGGATTTTTTGGTTTTGGGGTGTTGAGTTTGATAAGTTCTTTATAGACTTTGTGTTACTTCTCTATAAATGTTTAGTTAATTTGAGCCTTTGTTTTTTGCTCCCACTTGGGATTCTGAAGAGGTGGGAGAATGTTATACTCCTGTCAGTTTCAATTTCAGACCTATCCCTGATAATATGCAATAACTAGAAGTCTTAATTAATTTAAATATATGGGTGAATTTGATTGAAATTTATGTTGATATTGTCCTTGTTTTGAAATCACAGATACAGAAGTCTTGGTATCATATATAATAAAAAGGGCTTTCACAGTAGTAATAAACCAAATAACAAAAAACTAACATTTGAATGAGTGAAGAGGTACAATAAAATTTAGCTTAAGTAATACACTATGAAGCTGGAAGAACTGCTTTATCTCTTGTAAGGTTCTCTAAAAGAAATATATACCCTTACTACCAATGCCTCCTCATCTATACATGTATTTCAGTAACTAGTCAACAGAATAAGATTTTTTAAAAAATGACAAAATGGTGGGCCCTGTGTATAGCAGAAAAGTATAGGAGACAAACACAAAAAGATTAGTTTAATTATAATAGACAAAAAGAGGAAACACCATGCTTAAACAGCAAACCCCATCTGGGGCACCTTGGTGGATCAGTGGGTTAAAGCTTCTGCTTTCAGCTCAGGTCATGATCCTGGGGTCCTGGGATCAATCCCTGCATTGGGCTCTCTGCTCAGCAGGGAGCCTGCTCCCCCCCGCCCGCCTGCTTCTCTCGCTACTTGTGATCTCTCTCTCTTTGTGTGTCAAATATATAAATAAAATATTTTAAACAACAAAGCCAGTTAATACAAATTGAGATACGTGCTTAATTATTCATGTATTTGTGACTAGTATTTATATCTTCTATGTGTTGTACATTCTGCCTACTTGGTGCTGGAATATTAAAATATATTAGTTATGGTCCCAGAGTTGAGGTCCTCAGATGCTGGCCAGGGCCCAGGTAAAAACAATAACAACAATACCAAATCATAATTAAATGAGGAGACACATATGAGGTGGCCACAGGAAAATGAATGCAAGGAACAGTTGGGAGTAGTGACTTCTTATAATTAACTACATCAGAGGCTGGCATTTAAAAAATTGAAACTTAAGTAGGACTTGATTAGATGAGCAATAGAAGATCATAGTCAATGATTTTGTCATTAGTATTTGCATATTTGGAAAGAGATAATTATTAGGAAAGAAAGAATGATAGGGAAGTCTGTAGCTATGGATTGAGAATTAGAAAAACTAGGTAAAGAAGAGACATCATGTCAAAGTCAGAAGTAACAGAGCTAGGATGTTGCAACCTAATGTCATAGTTTACTGAAGTAATTCTTCAGTCCTGCACTGCAGTTATGTCCATCAATTATACATACCCTCTTATCACAGAATTCCTCCTCTTATTAATTTTTTAAATCTTAATTCCAGTATAGTTAACATATAGTGTTCTCTTCCTTTCTGGTGTACGACCAGTGATTCAACATTCTATATATTACTCGGTGTTCCACCATGATGAGTATGATAAGTATGCTCTTTCATCCCCATCCCCATCACTTATTTTAGCCATCTCCCCACCAACCTCCCTTCTGTAACTACTCTCCTCTATATTCTCTGTTCTCTGTAGTTAAGAGAGTTGCTCTTCTAAACACAAAACAAAAAGTGTCCATGTGTCCATGTATATATTAGTGTTCTTATCAATACTCTGCAAAAGCTGGAACCAACTCTGCTCTTCAACATGGAATAGATAAATATGTAGTGTTATAGTCACTCAACAGAATACAATGATTCTTTTTTTTAATTTATGTTATTGCTTCTGTAGTGAGTTACACAGTGAGGATTCAAACCCAGACAGTCTTGCTCCCATCCTGAGTTTTAGCCTTCACCACATTAAGTGTCTGAAAGCATGCTGAATTCATATCCTGATTCTGAAGAACGTTATACAAAAATCTTTCCTACCTGTCTTCTTCCAACCTCTGTCCATCACCTTCACTAGGACAGCCAAATTGAATGAGTAAACTCAACTCTGGAAGACTACATCCCATACTATAGTCTGTCTTTCACAGAATTATGACGTACTTAATTTTGGTGTCATATGCATGGATGAGAGTATTTATTAACTACCCTCCCCCACCAGAACCTACTACTCTCTCTCTCTTTTTTTTAAAGATTTTATTTATTTGACAGAGAGAGAGATCACAAGTAGGCAGAGAGGCAGGAAAGAGAGAGAAAGGAGGAAGCACGCTCTGTGCCGAGAAGAGAGCCCAAAGCAGAACTTGATCCTAGGACCCTGAGATCATGACCTGAGCCAAAGGTACATGCTTAACCCACTGAGTCACCCAGGTACTCAGAACCTACTACTCTTTAGAGAAGCATCAAATCTAACTATATTCTCATACAAAAACAGTAGCTGGAATGTAAGAAAAGCTGCATATAATAGAATCTTATCCCATCTAAATGTCTGTTCTTTAATTTGTTTAAGTGTACCCCATATATTTTAGCAATCAGTGAAGTAGAAAAGTAAGGGATGGATGTTCCTGGTTGATTTTAGCAAATCCCTGGACTTGCCTCCGTTTCTCTGTACCTGCTGTTTGTTCTCACTCCCAAACAACCTTGACCCTGTTTCAAATCTTTTACCTGATGTTCAACCTCAAGTAAACATCTGGTTCTATAGCCTTATGATTGCTACTGTCCTTCTACATCTCATAATGGCTTCTGATATTATGTAGGAAACTGTAGAAATGGAAGAAAATTTAGGCCATTAATTTCCATCACACTGTCTTCTGCACATTTATATTCTGACATTTCAAAGTAGTTCACAAATAACTTGAACTATTGGATAAAAATTTAACAAGAATATGAGCCATGAGATTCTGCATGTCAAGTGTGCTATCTCAGACAAAAAACTTTCAGAGGGTGTGAGGGAGTTCTTTAACAGCCTCAAGACTATAACTTCTCTGTGTCTTATTCAGTGGGTTCTGGTGATCTAGAATGTTTGGTGCAGTCTCTTAGGCATTTATGGAATCTTCAGACTTGAACGGTCATAACATTTAAAGAAAATGATGAGTTAATATGATCAGGAGTCATAGATGCTTTTCCCAAGACTTTTACATACCAGGGTCTTCTGGATGGCATTACCTGCAAAAAAGATACACTTAGAGCCCTAAGCCTGAGCATAATAGCATCTTTCAGTGCTTCTCTTTCTTTTTTCTTTCCTTTCCTTTCCTTTTCCTTCCTCCCTTTCTCCCTTCCTCCCTCCTTTCCTTCTTTCTTTGAAAACATCTTTCAACTAACATCTTCCATGAATAGAAGTCTTCTCTTTTTCTTTTATTTAAATGCAATTTAGTTTACATATAGTGTGTTATTAGTTTCAGGGGTAGCAGTGCTACTCTTCTTGATGATGGACTACAATGGAATGTTTTCCTTTTCTTGTAGGCCTGGCTCTGGATGACCCTTACACTGGCAGTCCCAAGTCACATAAGCTTTAATATCAAGCCTCTCAATTTCCATTTTGATGTTTTTTGTAACAGATTCAATTTTATCTTTGTGCTTCTCTACTTTTTTATTGAGGGGAGGATATCTAATCATGCATATGCTTTTCATATGTTAACATGAAAGACATATTTTATAATCAAAATTCACCCAGGGAGACAAAATGGATCAGTCTATCTGCAACCACTTCCTGTTGCTGCCCAATTCCCATCACCACCCATCACAGATATCTGCATAACTTTGGGGGCTGCCTATACTCAGTGATTTGCTTCCTTGGTTTACTATTCAGACTTGGCCTTTCTATTGACTCTGAATGGAATACATGGACACTTCAGTCTAGGACTCCTACACCCTGGCACAGAATGCTTTATTGAGAAGTATTTAGGTAAATAAGAATTCTATAGGCAAGTGACATCTGTGACAAGGAGCACACACATGACAAAATTTCATAGATCCTACCACCACACTGAAAGCCATCATATTGCCATATTAAGGGTCATGAGTGTAAGTTTTCCTGGTATCAAAAGGGTATAGGAAAGACTGGATTAATTCACTTTGGATTTTCTGTACTGTCTAATAATCTCATTTGGTATCAATACAATGGTGAATTCCTTGCTAGGGATGCCATAACAAAGTGCTACAAGTTGCATGTCTTAGACAAAAGAAACATACTGTTTCAGAGTTTAAGCTGGTAGTCTAAAATGAAGTTGTTGGCAGGATTGATTCCTTCTGAGGGTTATGGAATAAGAGGCTGTTCTAGGCCTCACTTCTTGGCTTGTCAGTTGCTGTCTTCTCCCTATGTCTCTTCATATCATCTTCCCTCTATGTGTCTCTGTCTCTCTGTCTAAATGTCCCCTTTTTATCAGGATAACAGTTCTTTTGGATTAGGGGCCACCCTAATGGCCTCGGTTTAACATAACTCTGTAAAGATCCCATTTCCAAAACAGAATCACCTTCTGAGGCGCTGGAGATTATGACTCTAACATATTTTTTGTAGAGTATAGGGGACAGAATTCAGCCTAGAACAAAGAATATGAAATAATTTAAGTGGGTAGCCTCCCCTATACTCACATAGTTTATAATTACTGTGATAGAAATGGATACTACTGTTGAGTCAGATGGGTCAGTCATTTATATCATCCCCAAATTGGGGATTGAATAAGTGTTAAAATGTACAGATAGACTGAGAAGTATTTTCCTGATTGGCAGTCATAAAAACAGAAAAATATATATATATATATAATCAGTAATGTTATTTGACCTTGTGTACCAGGTATTTTACTGCATAAGATCCTAGGGTAATAGTTGAGACCTTCTGCCAATAGAAGGGTAGAAGATATTCTCAGTTAGGATTATTTCTCTACCCTTTTACTGAAAAGCTTTGCTACTGTATGATTCTGATGTTACAACTACTATTTCTAGGGCTAGGTCTCTCTCTCTGTCTGTATACTGAAGGAATATAGTAGAGAGGTTAAAACATAGCCAGGAACCTGTACTATTTTTACTTCTTGTGTTACCCTGATTTTTTGATATTTTAATAAAGATAGAGTTAGAAATTAAATTTGAACTAGAAATTATACTAAACTCGGGGTGCCTGGGTGGCACAGTGGCTTAAGGCCTCTGCCTTTGGCTTGGGTCATGATCTCAGGGTCCTGGAATCAAGCCCTGCATGGGGCTCTCTGCTCAGCGGGGAGCCTGCTTCCCCCTCTCTCTCTGCCTGCCTCTCTGCCTACTTGTGATCTCTGTCAAATAAATAAATAGAACCTTTAAAAAAAAGAATCACTGCTCAATATACTGATTGTAACATCTCATATAGGTACAATATGTACATAATGACATAAATATATAACTATATTATATAATATATATTATATATAATTATATAATATAAATATAACTATTTTCTCATTGATGGAAGCATGAGAGTCAAAGTTGTTCTTCTGTGTTTACCCTTCTGGTGCCATAAATGTGTGATTATATTTACCCCACCTGATCCGAAAAATGATTTGAGATAGCCTATACAATGAAATAAGTCCAACAATGTAAAGGTAATCCAAAAACTTGTAATAAAGGAAAAGGTCAGTAAAATAATATAAATTCAATAGTATGTTTACTATGTAAAATACAGTAACACATTACATTACATTACATTACATTACATTACATTACATTACAGAAAGATCTAATCCAAATATTCAAGGATGATTTATCATTTGAATATCAGGCAATGTGTCACTGTGCTTAAAAAAATGTATCTTGGTAGATGTCATGACATTTTAAAAAAGATTTAATTTGAGAGAGAAAAAGAAAGCACAAGTGGGGAGAGGGGCAGAGGAGAAGGAGAAGCAGACTCCTTGAGCAGGGAGCCCTACATGGGGCTCCATCCCAAGACTCCCAAATCATGACCTGAGCCAAAGGCAGATAGATGCTTAACCTACCAAGGCACCCATAGGCCCCATAACAACATTTTGTAAAGTTCAGTATTTTCAATGATTACAAACTTTTAAAACACTAGGCATAAAAGGGAACTTTTTTAGCACAACAAAACCTGCATATTTAAAGACATCATATATGCAATGGACAAATTTTAAGACATCCCATCCCTTGCCAGTTGCTCTTTTGTTGAACTTGTTTCTCTGACTTTTCAGGAATTCCACATTTGGAGCTCTCTAGTTTACTTTCCAACCTTGGAACTCAGAACTCGTTAATACCATTCAACTAATAATATTCCCTTTTTTGGCCCTGTCTGTCACCTTTGGAGGTTAGAAGAGATATATACTTCCTAAGGAGATAATTAGCCATTCAAAAAAACCTCCAATTTGCTAATAGGCCAACTAGAAATTTATGAAAACCCATACAATTTTAATTGATATGAACAATTCCTTCTTTGTAAACTATTTTCTTGGTTTATTTCTCAATATGTATATGCATTTTATATTCTTGTTTTTGTAAGAATATGAGTATATAGTATACATGTATATGTATACATATATACATGTATATAGTATACATGTATAGTTCACATATTATGTGAACAGAGAAATGTCATAAATTTATGATTCTCAAATGATGTTTATGAATACATTCATTTTGGTTTTATTTTTAGAACATTATGAGAAATATTAAGAATACAGATTCTATTAGGATATTTCTGACCTAGAGCATTGATCTCTGATCTATTGACATCAGACAGATCCATATAAAATAATTTGGGGAAAGGAAGATACAAATGGAAGAAATAAGCAGAATTTGGAGTCCTTGAGATTACAAATAATAATGTCAGTTCTTAATATATTTCTTATTTAGGGGATTTAACCACACCCTAGCCTTCTGGTCCTTTGACAGAGCCTAAGTGACCTAAGAGAAACAAAATACTCAATTCCATTCCATTGGAGCCATATTGTCCCACCTAATAGTGTAAATTTTTGACCCTCTGTAAGATGAACAAGTACAGACAGACATTCACTGTGCTTTTGTTTATTTGCTCATTCATCTCACAAATATTTATTCTACATCTGATGTGTGATAGGTACTGTATTCAATGAGGATATAGCAGCAAAGAAATACAGTTCCTGTCCTCTAAACTTGATATTCTAGTGTAGAAAAGAGATGGTAAGTAAGTAAACAAGCAAATGCACTATGTAATTTTTTGTGTTAAAATTTTTTATCATTTTTTAAATTTATTTTCAGCATAACAGTATTCATTGTTTTTGTACCACACCCAGTGCTCCATGCAATCCATGCCCTCTCTAATACCCACCACCTGGTTCCCCCAACCTCCCACCCCCCCCACCTCTTCAAACCCTTCAGATTGTTTTTCAGAGTCCATAGTCTCTCATTGTTCACCTCCCCTTACAATTTCCCCCAACTCCCTTCCCCTAACTCCCCATGTCCATGAGGAAAATCAATTAGTTTAAAAACAGTAATGTATGAAATAAATTATCATAAAGTTTTTGCCTTTGTAAGTGAACTGTGTTCATAATACTTGATATGTCTACTATGGAAATGGAGGTACATAAAGGCAAAATTCCATGTGCACAGTACAAATATAAAGCAATTAAGAAAAAAATAAAACTCTGAAATGAGTAAGTGATTGAATTAGATTGGGTTAACTATGTGATTTTGCTGTTTAGATATATTGTGATATGATGTTGAAGTGAAATTACTGTGTTTGCATTGAAAGCAAGTTCTATAGTGCTTTCAAAGGCCAGGTCCTTGGACTCCATGATAGACAACAACACTGAAATATAAGAAGAGAGAATGCTTAAGTCAAGCACATTGGCATAGTGACAAAAATCTAAGTTCTCCTATTCCTCAGCATACACAGAGGCAAAATTTTAATGAGTTACACATATGAAATTACCAGTAAGAACTTGCCAATGATAAGATTCATTAAAAAGTTTTGTTTTTGTTCTAGAGATTTAGAAAGTTCTACAGATAATAAACAGGATGTCTGCTGTTTGTATTGATTAAAATTTCTTATTTGGTATCTTTTCAAGGTGTAAAGGGAAAAATGAATGAAACAAAACAATTAAAAGACCAAAATGAACACATTATTGGATGACTAATTTATTTTAGGTACCAGGTAAAGCACTTTTGCATAGATTATCTCAATGCAAAGAGGAGAAAAAAAGAAAATAATGACCTATGTGGCGGTGGATTTTAGTGACTCTAAACCTTCCTTCCATTTATCATTAATAAGGGGTAAAATGAAGGCAAACTCTGGATGTTTGTAAGTAATGTTGATTTCTGTAAGTGTGTCCTACTGGGAGAATGGGGCCATAGGGCCTAATTCTTAGTCCCAAGGATTGTGGTTGCTTTGAAGTTATCATAAACTTTTTCTTTTGACTGAATAATCTATTTTACTGCATAAAAACTGATTTTTATCTTGAAAAACCTAAGGTTAAAAAAAAAAGGATGACTGTCAGTATCAATTGAAAGGGTGGAGAACAGAAACATTCAGTGAATTTTTGCTGTTCATTGGGACATATCTTTATAAGCATATAACCCCCCTAAGACAGATCATGGAGACTAGATCAGATCTGGCTATGATGTGCTGAATTTTGGTGCAGAAATGAAGGGTAAAATATTTGTCTCCATGGGGACAGATCCATGACTACACTTTTCAAAATGTCAAGGTTACATCTGAAAAGTAGTTGCAATTTTCTCCCATTTCCTAAAGTAATTCTCTGCTTGTACTTCACAAATAAAAATCCATGACTTAATGAAAATTTTCTTCACAGTATTAGGATAATAATTCCAACCTTACATGGCTTAGAGTAGAGTGTATTTTTTTCTTAATCTTCAGATTCCAGTGAATAAAAACATAGTATTTTTGGTGATTTAGTAATATTTTGTCTTTTCAACCACTTCAGTTTTGTAGGAGGTCATAATTTGTTTCAGAAACTTTGTCAAATAAGGTATCTCTTTTTGGAAATATTAATCTATAAAAGAAGAAAACATATTCTTATTTGTTCAAGATATTTCTATATAAAACAGCCTCCCTCAGATAAATTGAATCTTGTTAGATAAAAAATGTACATTTGTGTATATTTGATATGCTTTACCAAGTCCTGATTTTATATGCGATAGCAGTACATCTAGTCATCGCAGTATACTTTTACAACTATTAAACCATCAAAGTTTATTGTGGTATAAATGTTAAAATGCTAGTAGCTATTTGGAGGTAGATATTAGATAGTGATGTTTAATGAGATGGAATGAATGGCAAATGCAAAATAAAATTCTCAAGTAATTTTAAGGAAAATTAATTTAAATTTATTAGAAATCTTAATATAAGAATTATTTTTAAAAGTCCATGTAAGGAAATTCTGGAGGATGGTCAGTTGTAGAAAATCAATAACTAGAAGCATTAATTAAAATTTCTGTCACCATGCTGGGGAGTGAGAGGACATATGGACAAGATTTTAAAGATTTAAGTCATTTTGCAGATGTCAACAGGTAATTTGCCTTTATATTGGACAATTATTTTTAGTCCATAAACCACTGATACAGAAAAATGATACCAACTGCAGAAATTAAGCAGTGTATCTTTGTAAGAAATACTCAAACATGAAACATCATTTGGATTCAACTAAATATTATAAATATTATAATTTGTATATGTTAAAAACATACGTTTTCACATGGATCATCTTTTTTTCCCAAGATTTCATTTGTTTATTTGAGAGGGAGAGGGAGGAAGAGAGTGTGGGCACACAAGCAGGGTGGAGTGGGGGTAGGAGCAGAGGGAGAAGGACAAGCCAACTCCCCACTGAGCAGGGATCCAAATGCAGGGCTTCGTACAAGGACCCTGAGATCCCAGCTGAGCTGAAGGCAGCCGCTTTAACAGACTGAGCCACCCAGGCACCTCTTCATGTGGATTATCTTAGGTCATCTTCACAAAGACCTTGTGGAGCAATTATTTCAATTTTAAAGATAAGCAGATTAGACTTAGAGAGTCTAAGGAAGTTGTTCAGAATCTCAGCTACTTGATGGTCAATGTGAACCTTAACTGAGCTCTTCTACCCCAAGTATAGTGCTTTTTCCACTACCTACACCAACTGAAGTAATTAATAGCCTCATTTGGACATTTCAATAAATCTCTTATTTCTTCAGTAAATATCTACAAGATTTCTAGTATTTCTGACATCTCTGTGTAACATTGTGGAGATTGAATGGTTACCTTGACTGATCTCAAGTAAATTTTGTTCTTCTGTATGTTGTTTCATATGTTGTTTTCTCTGGCTGCTTTCAAAACTTTCAAGTGAAGCATAAATTTGACTGTATGTGTGTAGATGCTATTTTCCTTGCATTTACTATGCTTGTGTTCTAATGAGCTTGAATTTGTACATTTATGTTTTTCACCAAATTCGAGAAATAAGCCACATTTCTTCATCCATTTATTCTGTCCCTTTATTTTTTTTTCTCTCCTGGAACTATCACTGCATATATGTTAAGTCATCTTTAATTGTTGCAGTTTTTCTGAGTCTGTTCATTTTTTGCATTTAATTGTCTCTCTTATCTAATTTATTATTTATCTGTCTTAAAGTTCATTTACTTTATCTTCAATATGTTGTTAATCCTGTTAGGTGAAATTTTTATTTCAGATTGTATTTTTCACTTTTTAATTTCTTCTTTATTCTTATAGCTTCTATTCCTTTGCTGAAATTTGTCTTTTTATTCATCATCAATGTATTTCCATATACATGAAGATAATTATAGTAGCTTGTTTAAAATCTGTTCTGATGCCAACATCTTGATCCATCTCTACTTTTGTCTTTGTTGATTGTTTTTTTTTTTTCTTTGAGTGTGGCATTTTTCCATTTCATTGGAATTTGTGTAATTTGGATTTGTGTTCTGGGTATGAATTATACATTGTAGAGATTCTGGATTAGGTTATATAATTTCAAAGAATTTTTTTTTGAGTGTGCAGTTTGACAGAACTCAAACTACATTTTTTTTCCATGTGGTACATGGCAAGTTCAGCCAAAATTTAGGCATAATGTGGTGTTTCTACCTTATCTCTCTTTTGAGAAATCCTCCCCTCACTCCACTCTTCCCCCTCTTAAATTTTCAGCTGTGTAGTTGTCCCAGACTCTGCTCTTCTTGGTTCATCAGTCTATTAAAAAAGTTTTATCACATCCATATTGTAGTTGCACAACATTGCACTAATGGTGTCTGTCCTCAGGCTCTGGGTGGTAAAACTAGGAAGCTTACCTAGGATTTTTCTCTTCTAGCAAGTGTTGACTTACCTGTAACATATGCCTGCTTTGCTCAGTCTTCAGTGACCTTAGATAATTGTTTTGCTTTACACATTACACTGTAGTTTATGGAATCATATAACATTTAGTGTTTGTACCTGGCTTCTTTTACTTAGCATAATGCTTTAAAATTAATTTGCAATATTGTATATATAAGAGATTATTCCCTTATGTTCATATTCTTTTACTATCGAGTAGTATTTTGTTGAGTGAATACACCACAATGTGTTAATCCATTAACTATTTAATGAACACTTGGGTTGTTTTTAGTTTGGGCTATTCTGAATAAAGTTCTTTAAACATTCAAATAGAAGATGTTGGGTGGAAATATAGGTTTTTTTTTTTTTAATACTTGGTCATGTGTAGGTGTTACATATAACTTAAAGTATAATTTTTTTTTTCAAAAGCAATGACATTATTTTATATTCCCATCAATAATGTTTGAGATTTCTTGTAGATCCACATTTTCACTTGGTATCATCAGTCTATACACTTTAATCATTCTAGGGGTGCCTGGGTGGCTTATATCCTCAGAACCTATTCATCTTTTACCTGGAAGTTTGTAACCTTTGACCAACATCTCCCCATATTCCTCAGCACCTAACTCTGCAACCACCATTCTACTCTCTAAGTAGAAAGACTTTTTCAGATTCCAAATATAAGAGAGAACACATGATATTTTTCTTTTATGACTAATTTCACTTGGCATGATGCCCTCAGTTTCCACCCATGTTGTTACAAAAGGAAGGACAGGAAAATACCAGGTACTGACACTGACAGAGTCACCACAATCTGGAGCAATGCTGATCAATTTTTCTGGGGGAAGAAAATATAACACTGCCTCTTGAAGTTTTCTGGCCTCAAAGAAACACATGTTGCTTCTGCTCTTATTTTATTGGCCAAAACAAATCACATGGCCCGACCTATCTTCAAAGCAGATTCTTTTTTTTTTTTTTAAGATTTTTTTTTTTTTTTTTATTTGACAGAGAGGCAGGCAGAGAGAGAGAGGAAGGGAAGCAGGCTCCCTGCTGAGCAGAGAGCCCGATGCGGGACTCGATCCAAGGACCCCGAGATCATGACCTGAGCCGAGGGCAGCGGCTTAACCCACTGAGCCACCCAGGTGCCCTCAAAGCAGATTCTTACCATGAATTTAGAAGGTTATTGGTTATCAGTCTTCATGTCAACCATCACTCATTAAAATAACATTAGATAAGGATTCTAATTCAAAATGTATAGCCTGCATAATCATTTTAGACTTGTGGTTTTAAAGTCAAAGGTCAAAGATTATGCATAATATTGGAATATTTAAGAGAACTTGATGTCCATCATGTCTGTAAGTTTAATTTATTATGTATAGAAGAGTTAAATATATGAAAGATTTTAAATATTTTTGTAAATTGGACAATTAAGTATCCAAATAGATATAGATGCAATTAAAATATTTAAAGAAATCTAAACTAACTTTTAAAATAATTTTTTTAAAGATTTTATGTATTTATTTGAGAGGGAAAGAGACGGTGTGTGTGCGTACATGTTCCTGAGAGCAAGGGGGAGGGGCAGAGGCAGAGGGAGAGGTACAGGCAGACATGCTGGGTGCAGAGCCCACCTTGGGGCTTTCTCATGGCCCTGAGATCACCACCTGAGTCAAAACCAGAGTCAGATGCTTAACTGACTGAGCCATCAGGTGCCCTAAACTAACTTTTTAATGTGTTTATAAAGTAATATCAGTCTCCTTAGAAGTGATTGTTAATATTTTTTGAGTTATAAATGGAGTAATAAATTTTGCCTGTTGAACTTAAAAGTATAAGAATGAATTAGGTTTATGAATTTATTATTCAAATAAATAAATACTAATTTTTAAAACCAAAGTAAACTTGAAAAAATGCTATCCCTTTTGGGTATCAAATTCTCACATTCAATAGTAGTCAATGCTATTATAATCTCAAGGTCTCCTTTATTTTCCCTTCTGAGCACAAAATCCTGTGAAATGAATACTATTAGAGATTTAGTATGAAGAACATACTAAACATATGCAACAGAGGAAGACCTGAAGATGCAGTTGGCTAAGATTCTAACGGAATGATTATCTTTTCTTTTTAGCTTACATTAAAAAAAAAGAAAAAAAATTAAAAGGAAAAAATACCAAGATTTCAATACTCTTTAACATTTCTTTTTTACAAGAATAACCAGTACAGGTTAAATTGACGGGAATTAGTGTAGGTAAAGTACTTATTGGAATTGGATGAGGGTAGAAATAGAAGAAAAATATTATATTTGATGAAACCCACTGTGCACACTTCCTTTAAGTATGGGCCTATGCAGTGATTTACCTCTGATGAGTAAGAGCAAGTAAGATACTCAAAAACATATGAGACAATTTATGTAATATGTGTACACATATTTATTTATGGCTTCATCTGTACCAGAAGAGAAATTGTAATGATTTTGCAAAGACCACAAATCTTTTGCATCCAAGTCAAAGTGTCTATTCCATGTGGCTTAGGAATATGTGTAAAGCTTCCATATGGGAAAAAGGTTTTCTGATACCCAAATAAACAATCAGGCAGCAAAGAACCTACTGAAAAGTTTGGCAAATATTGACAAATGTCACAAGACTTTGAATTCCAATTTGAAAGTCTACATATTCTATTTTGCAATATACTTTATCATTTTATATTAGAGCTGTTCAGAACTTTCTTCCAATGCCATGGGATTTAATATATGATTATACCGTATATATAATGCATACATATATATGGATGTATATATTAGCATTCATTTCTGTTTGCTTCCAGTTTACATAACCTACTAGATACCCCAGTGACTGGTTATTGCTCTCACAGTGAAATTAAAGATATGCCAACTCTCTTCAAGCAAAGTCCAAACGTTAGAATAATGCTTATATATCTGATTTATATAGTTTATTTCTCCCAGAGTGTTCATTTTAAATCAACTCCACATTGAAATAAGTGACCATGCTAATAGCTGACAGGGCTAGGTTAGACTGACTTTGTCTTAATGTCATTGACAGTAACAAGAAAAAAGGAAAGAAAGAAAAGGAAATAAGAAAATGACGAACAAAAATAAAATTAACCTAAGCAACTAAAGTTGCATTAAAATTAGGTTATCACATAAAGTTGAACAAGGTTATTCTTTCTTATGGGGGATGTGATGGGTACTCGAGGTGTGCATATTGCCACAGATCCTGTTTTATCTGTATGTGGCACTGCACAACTGTGCAGTGGCCCACAGGCCAGATTTGGCCCATGACAGTGTTTCATTTGGCTTGAACAATATTTTACAAAAAAAATTTGAGCTAACATTTTAAATTAGAAGCTTTCACATAAAAATCCAGATTCCTGGCATCTCTAAAAAAATTAGGAGATCTGGGAATACTGGACTCACATTACGACACTGTAGTCTATGGCTGGCTGGCTGGCTGGCTATTGCCCTCTTTCGACACACATATGTTCTCCATGGTCCCCACCAATTCCTCCTGCTTTGCAACAATGAAGCTGGCCATTCCCGCTTACTCCTCTTGTTCTATTTCTCTTTTAGTAGAAAATACTTCTTTCTGTCAATGTGTTTATCAAAAGTAAGTAAAAATATGGCAGTATGGTAAAAAAAAACATGGATTTATAGCTTTACATTGGATTGCTCTTTGTGGATTCTCTTCTCCCTTTCTCTCTCATACACTGGGGGCCAATTTTTCTTCCTTATCTTCCTCTGAAATTGAAACAAAGACCTGAGAAACTGTTGATCATTGTAAATACTGGAAGGTTCTCAGAGGCATGTTTCCTGCTCTACTTTTTCTCCCAGAGACCTGATGAGATTGGGCTTGGGGAAAGTAGGAGAGAAAGGGAGGATGGAGAAGCAAATAAGAGGGTACAATTTCAGCTCTAAGCTTTGAGCTTACCCTCTGAAGTGCTGGAATGTGGACTGTTTAGGCTTCCTTTGGTTTGCCCTGTTAGGCTCTGACAGCAGAGGATGCAAGAGGGAGACTCATGGCTGGAGGAGGTGAAGGGGCTTGCTACTGCTTGGTTTCTGAGGACTTCCTGTTTCCTTGAAGTTCTTCAAGCATTGCCCTTCCAAAACTCCTTCATCTTGGCAGTAGCAGTTCCTTTATGATATGGCAACTGAATGGTGTTGTAAGGGCCTATTCAGCCAGAGCGGCCCCACCCCAGTTGAAGTGCCATTTTGTTGTAAAACTTAAACTGACTCTGCCCCCTGCCCCCAGGGGAACTTACTTAAAAGCAAGTCCTGGAAACCAGTCCCAGGTAACAAAGTCCAAATACAAGGGTGGGTCAGGACAGGTGGAGGTATTCAATCAGTGGGGGCACATACTGTCTCCTAGCTACCAAGGAGTATGGGCCCCACCTTTTGAGCACCTTTTGGGCACCAATTCTGAACTAGGTGATAGGCTGGTTCAAATATCTACTAGGGTAAATTGTAATTCAAATGGTCACCTAGCATCACTGTGGAGTTTCCTGTGTGTCTTACATTCTCATTGGCCACCTGTGTGTGTCCAGGCCCAACCACATGGCCTTTGCTCTATAATAGTTAGTCTGGAAAGCAGGGAGGGGTTGTCCTCTCTGTAGGGGCGGCCACGACCGGTCTGTTTGGCGGTCGGTCTTATTCTTGATGCTTGGCATGAAATAAAGCTTTGCTTGACCTTCGCTTTGTATCAGTCTCGCTCCTTTAATCATAGACCCATTATTGGGGTACCCAATTTTGGGGGGACCCAACAGGTTTTCAATTTTTCCTTCACTTACCAACCCAGCTTCATTGTGTGATCCCTTCCCTTCACCCCCATTGCCTTCTTGAGAGGTCTAACTTCCAGCTCATGGAGGCCTCTCCTCCAAGCTTCAAAGTTTAAATATTCTGGAGTCTTTTGTTTCCTCAGCTCTGAGGGAGGAAGCTGCTTCCTACAGTTGCTACTTTTGTGATGTGTTAGAATTCTCTTTTTTCTCTACTTAAAAAATTCATAGGGGCACCTGGGTGGCTCAGATGGTTGAATGTCTGACTCTTGGTTTTGGTTCAGGAGGTGATCTCAGGGCCTGGGATCAAATCCCATGTTGGACTCTGTGCTCAGTGGGGAGTCTCCTTGAGATTTTTTCTCTCTCCCTTCTACCTTTCCCCCTTCTTGCTCTCTTTCTCCCTCTTTGTCTTTGAAATAAATCAATAAATCTTTTAAAAATATATATAATTAGTTAACAATTATTTATGTAATTTTTTCTCAGTTCAAATAACTCCTTCCCGACTAGATCCCGACTCACAGAGAGAGGAAGAGTTGACTAGTGTTGTGCTGCCCTAAATACACAATTCCCCTTGATTACTTACATATAAGTTTAAGTTAGTCAAAAAACCAAAATTAAAAAGTTTTTCAGTTACATTAGTTACATTTTAAGAGCCCAGTAGTTAAACTGTGGTTATTGATCGCTCTATGGAACAGTGTGGATATAGAACATTTCTGTCATCACAGAAAGTTCTATTGGACAGTGCTGGGCTAAAGAAATGGGAGGTCTTTCAAGTGGGGAGGAAACAAGAGGGGAAGACCTTCATTAGTGCCAGGAAATGAGGTGGAAGAGACTCTGGATGAGCTCTTCTCAAAAATGTTTGAAAAATATAGACAGATTATCTGATCATAATGCAATTAATCTAAAAATCAATAGAAGGTAGAAAACCTTCATATATTTATGAATGACTGATAGGATAGTGAAATTATAATGAAACATTATTGGGGTTAATGTAGAGCATGAAATCAGCCATAATACCTGGCTTGCTAAAATATAACACAGAAACGCTGGGGCAGGATGTTTTTGAAGACCTTGCAGGCCTTTGGAATGCAGAGGCCTACATGACCACTCTGCCATTGGAATACTGCGGGAAGTTACCTTCCCCAAAACTTTCTTAGCCCAAACAGCCACCCTGTGATCTAAGAGATGTATGCATTGTCCATTAGGCTATGTTTAGCAGAACTCCTAGAACACGTAGATTAGCATATCCTATCTTTCTGGTAAACAGGCCCTCCTAGTTCCAAGAAGACTCTTTGTCACACATCACATGCTTGAGAAACAGTGATAAGGATGTGTGATTATCCCGAAAGACCAATAAAAGCAGGAGCAAGGAAGAGGAAAAGGTCTTTGTCTCTGAGCGCAGACCCCCATGCCTTCTCCTCTCTTTCATAGCAAAGTCTGGCATAATCTTTCATCCATCTGTACAGGAATTGCTGGACATTCCTGGAAAAATATTGTGTATTTAAATTGGAGATTATAAGTAAAGTAGTATTTACAGGGACACTTAGAGACTTAACTGAATATTTAGGAAAGAAGAAAACAGGAGGATTAATAAATTAAACATCCATCTCCCAAGAATGAGAAACAGAGCTACAGTTGTAATAGTAGATACTAGAAATTTAAAAAAAAAACATAATCATGAAAAATGCTCAACATCCTTCATCATCAGGGGAATGCAAATCAAAACTATAATGAGATATCATCTTCCTCTTGTCAGAATGGCTAATATCAAAACTGCAAGAAACAACGAGGGTTGATGAGGATGTGAATAAATAGGAAGCCTTGTGCACTGTTGGTGGGAATGCAACCTGGGGCAGCACTGTGGGAAACAGTATGTGGAAATGCCTAAAAAGTTAAAAGTAGAACTCTCCTATGACCCAGTAATTCCACTACTGGGTACTTACTCCCCAAATGCAAAAACATTAATTCAAAGGGATACATGCACCCCTATGTTTATAGCAACACTACTTGCAATAGCCAAATTATGGAAGCTGCCCATCAACTGATGAATGGATAAAGAAGATGTGGTATAAATACCAAATGAGATATTATTCAGTCATTAAAAAAATGAAATCTGGCCATTTGATATAACATGGATGGAGCTAGAGAGTGTAATGTTAAGTGAAATAAATCAGTCAGAGGAATACAAATACTATATGATTTCATTCATATGTGGAATTTAAAAAGAAAACAAATGAGCAAAGGGAAAACAAAAGAGAAAGGCAGACCAAGAAACAGACTCCTAACTGTAGAGAACAAACTCATGATCACCAGAAGGGAGGTGGGTGGGGTGATTGGGATTAAGGAGGGCCTTGTGATCAGCACTGACTGTTGTATGGAAGTTTGAATCACTATATGGTACACCTGAAATGAATATCACACTCTTCATTAACTATACTAGAATTAAAATGGAAACTTAATTTAAAAAAACAAATTCTAAAACTAAGTATATTAGAACATAAATTAATTAGATAGCAAAAATAATAGAGAAGGCTAACAAAACCAATTGTTAGTTTTTATGAAATGATCAATAGAGTTGGTAAATCCCTGGGAAGATTGGTCAGGGAGAAGATAGAGAAGACACAAATAATAAATGTCAGTAATGAACAAGGGGATATTACTATAGATCCGGCAGATACTAGAAAGGTAGTAAGAGGATATTTTGAACAACCCAAGGCCAGTAAACTTGAAAACTTAGATGAAATAGATCTATTCCTAGGGGAAAAAAAAGGAATACGTTAAAACTCACTCTAGAAAAGTAGATAATAAGAATGGTTCTTTAACTCTTAAACAACTGATCCATGATTAAATACTTTCCTTCCTTCAAAGACAATTCTGGGCTCATCTTTCCTTATTCAATTCTGTTAAACATTAAAAAAAAATCTTAGTGGCAATCATTTACAAATCTTTCCAAAAAATAGTGGGGGAGGGGCAATCCCCAGTCTCATTTCATGGAAGTGTCTAAACTTTACTACCAAAACAGACAAAAGGAGAAAAGTTGGAAAATCTCATATGTGAACAAATGTCCAGAGCTTCTAAACAAAATAATCACTAATCAAATCTAACAGTATGTCACATAGCTAAGTTTTTTTTTTTTTTTATATTCTAGGAATATAAGGTTGATTTAAATTTTGAAGACACATCCATGTAATTCATCACATTAAAAGATCAAAAGACAAAAGTATTATAAATATATGTAAAAATATGATTAAAAAGATTTTTTTAGTATTAGGGTGCCTGGGTGGCTCAGTTGGTTGAGTGTCAGACTCTTGATTTTCACTCAGGTCATGATCTCAGGGTTGTGTGATTGAACCCTGCATTAGGCTCTACCCTGAATGTGGAGCCTGCTTGGGACTTTTTCTTTCCTCCTTCATTTGCCCCTTCCCCAATTTGCATGCATGCAATGTTTCCTAATCTGATAAAGGGTATTTACCCAAAACCTTAGAGTTAAATTTTGCTTAAAAGTAAAACAGGGAGGGGCACCTGGGTGGCTCAGTGGGTTAAAGCCTCTGCCTTCAGTTCAGGTCATGGTCCCAGATTCCTGGGACTGAGCCCCGCATGGGGTTCTCTGTTCAGCAAGGAGCGTGCTTCCTCCTCTCTCTCTGCCTGCTTCTCTGCCTACTTGTGATCTCTGTCTGTCAAATAAATAAAATATCTTAAAAAAAATTAAAAGGGAGAATTTTGAGTTCTAGAAGACAATGAAAATAAGTAACAGCTATGAAGTTTACATGAGAAGAAATGAAATTATAATCATCCACAGATGATATTATTAGGTAGAAAAACCCAATGATAAATTATGAGAATTTGAAAACTTAGCAAAGTTGTTATAATTTAGCTCAATCAATTTTATCTTATATACCAGGAATAAAACAAATGAAAGGTAAAAAATTAATAATATAGCCATTATAATAAGATAAAAATATGAAATACCTAGGAATAAATCTATCAGCTGTGCAAAACCTCTATACCGTAACACATTATTGAGAAACATTAGGAAAAGATCTAAATAAATGGAAAGATACACTACATTCAGTATTTCTTTGTGTGTATGTGCTTAGTCTTATTTTATTTAAGTTCAATTAATTAACATATAGTACATAATTAGTTTCAGATGTAGAGTTCAGTTGTTCATCAATTGCATATAACATCCAGTGTTCATTACATCTATGCCTTCCTTAATGCCCATCACCCAGTTACTCCCTTTCCCCCCCGTTCAATATTTCAATTCTCCCTAAATTGATTTAGAGTCAGTGTCACCCCCCAAAAAATTCCATCACTTTTTTATGTGCTTGCATTTACGTGTGTGTAACCTGATAGGATAATTCTAAAATGTGAAAATGAAAAAAAAAAAAAAACCAAAACGGAGATAACTAAGATAATATTGAAGATGAATAAGGTTGGTGATGATGAAGATGAGTAAAATAATATTGAGGATGAATGAGGATTGACTTTAGCAGTTATTAAGATTAGATATCAAAGTTTGAGTAATTCAAAGAATAGATGGTGAAAAATGTTATCCTCTGAGCTGATCTTGAAATGTTCTATTACCTACTATTCCTGTTTTGTTAGAAATTTCAAAGCAATTTTCAAGTCTAATATATTCAGTCTTCATTATAATGCAATGTTGAATCTAGGGGATATGAATGTGGAAGAGAAGCCTGTGTTCACATAGCTCTCTTTGGTTTCTACATTTACTCATGAACAGAGAATATGGTGGTAAGCTTCTAACTACTTTTGACATTTTTGAACTGTTTAGGACAATGATAGAGGTATTGAAAAACCGGATATGGGTAAATACTACTAAAATAAATATTAAATTCTGAAATTAAAAAATATTTTGAACACTATGGATTGATGAGCTCGATTATCACTTTAGAATGAAATGCCCCAATGGATTAATTAAAATATATCTTTGAGCTCTTTGAAAAAGCAAAATGCTTGCTGTTAGTGATTCTGAGTTTACATAGAATAAGGTCCTTCAGATTTCCCAAATTCCTTTGCTGAATAAAGCTTGTAAGTTGACTGATGAGAAAAGTGTTACAGTTATTCTAGCCTGTTCTGTTTCTGTGCAGTGGCTATTTGAGATTATGCCTGCTCAGCATTGTTGATGTGTTGAGGAAATATGGGGTTAACATGGACTTTGGAAGTTTATCAAATGCATTAGATGACAGAATAGAGATTTAGAGCCAGCTTGAAATAAAGGACTAAGTTCAAGAAGCTGAAGTGTGATAGGGATTAATGGAAACTATTACAGTGAATTTACAAATCAACTAACCAAATATAGAATGGACAAGATGTGTCCAAACATAAGTTTATTTAAAAAAGGACCAGAGTTTTTTTGTTTGTTTGTTTGTTTTTGTTTTTTGTTTTGTTTTGTTTTGTTTTGTCAAATATGAGCTCATGAAAAGTCAATGATGTAATATGTCTGCTTAGACCCTAATTCAATCTTGGGCTTCATAAATAGATAGGTAGGCCACGGTTACAAGGAGGTGATAGAGAGTAATAACAGCCCATGGCAGATCTCACCTCATTCATCTCACTTTACTGAGATGACACACTTGGCAGGTGATTGTGATAAGCGGAAAGCATTTCAAGGAAAAGCACACAAAGCTAACTCCCCACTGAGCAGGGATCCAAATACAGGGCTTGGTCCCAGGACCCTGAGATCCCACCTGAGGTGAAGGCAGCCACTTTAACAGACTGAGCCACCCAGGCACCTCTTCATGTGGATTATCTTAGGTCATCTTCACAAGGACCTTGTGGAGCAAGTGTTTCAATTTTAAAGATAAGCAGATTAGACTTAGAGAGTTGAAAAAACTTGCTCAGAATCTCAGCTACTTGATGGTCAATGTGAAACTTAACTGAGCTCTTCTACCCCAAGTATAGTGCCTTTTCCACTACCTAGACCAACTGAAGTAATTAATAGCCTGAAGTAATTAATAGCATCATTTGGACCTCTCAATAAATCTCTTATTTCTTCAGTAAATATCTACAAATTTCTATTATTTCTGACATCTCTGTGTTACATCGTGGAGACTGAAGAGTTACCTTGACTGAACTCAAATAAATTTTCTTCCTCTGTATGTTGTTTAATATGTTGTTTTTCTTTGGCTTCATTCTTCAGATTTGCTGGGGAATGACTAGTCCTTTTCATTTCCATGGAAATATAAGAATTGGCTTATCCATGGACACAGGCACTTGCTAGATAGGAAACTGGGATTGCATTGAATTACTCAATCAAGCTGGGGTAAATTGAAACGTTACAATACCGATCATCCAATCTATGAACCTGTTCTATTAACCTAGGTAACACATTAACATATTGGACATCCCATTGATTTAGATCATAAAATCCCCTTAGTAATCTTTGATGGTGTTCTGGGTGGAGACTTGTTGTGTAGAGACTGTATAAAGTCTTTGGATAGATGAAGTCCTTGTTTTGATGCTCTCATCAATACAATTTTCAAACTTTGTTCATAGATCACAGAATACCAATTAATTTTTCTTAATTTTTAACTTATAACCAATGACTTTGATTCATTCACTTCCTGATTCTAATACTTTTTACATTCTCCTAGAATATATTTCTATACAAATTTCACTCCTTTTATCCCATTGTTATGCATTTAATGTTTCCTCCATCACTTCCTATATGCACTAGGACGTCCCCTTCTAGGTTTGTAGAATAGTTGTTCAATTTTAGGTGTTCAATACTACCGAATTTTGTTTCTGCCTTGGTGAGCTGATTCTGTATGTCGTAGAAGCAGCACATCATTCTGTGTGTATGTGGGAATTGATGCAATCTGATACATTTAATCTTTTCTTTAGAGAATAGAAACCATTGACATTTCATGAAATGACTGAGCCCTTCAATATTTGTCCATTGTCTTGCAATTTGCTTGCTTCATCCCTTTCAGATCCTTTTTTAAAAATACATTTTTTATGTCTTTTAAATGCTGATAAATGCTGTCAGCCTCCAAATCTCTGATCACTTAAATTACATATCAAATGAGAAAAAGGAATGTAGGCTTATAAAGAAGAACCACTTATCGCTTATAGGTCCTTCTTTTAAAACATGAGAGAATTTACTTTCCAAAAAAGAAACAAATTCAGAAGGAAAGAGTAGGATGAAAGTCATGTTCATCAGCCTATAAACAGATACTCAATACCAAAAATATTGTAAACTCCAAAAAGATGCCAACTGTTTATTAAAAAGATGGGAGAAGAGTTGAAGTAACAATAACTCATGGAGGTTGAGGACATAGAGGTGGTTGAATTTTTCAGTAGGCACCAAAAACATGCAAATAACCTTGTAATGAAAGGAAGGAAGATTGAGATTCTGAACAAAAATGTTTTATTACAAAAAAAAAAAAAAAAGATAAAGTATAAAAAATAGAAAAAAAGAAAATACATACATATGTATATATATACGTATATATATATATATACGTATATATATACATATGTATGTCTGTGTGTGTGTGTGTGTGTGTGTGTGTGTGTGTATGCATATAAACTATCCCTATCCTAAACCCCAGCACCTGGGAGCATGACCTTTTTTGGAAATAGAGTCCCTAGAGATGTAACTAGCTAAGATAAGGTCATATTTGAGTACGTTGGGCCCCAAATTCAGGAGGACTTGTGTCCTTCTAAGAAGGGAAAATTGGGATACACAGATATGCACTGAGGTAGAAGGCCATGTGAAGAAGTCCAAAGCCAGGAAAATCCTTGAAGCTGGGAGAGGGGCCTGGAACAAATCATTCCTTAATATCTACAAAAGGAGCATGGCCTACCAACATTGTAGCCTCTAGAACTGTGACACTGTCCACTTCTGTTGTTTCAGCCACTAGGCTTGTGGTATCTCGTAAGAGCAGGCCTGGAAAACTAATACAAAACTTGTTAGAGGAAAAGAAACCAACCAGAAGCCCATGGGGAAATTGGAAAAGGAAAAAATATATATATCTATCTGTTTATCTATATCTAACTCTTGAAAACGTTGAAAAGGAACGCAAATGTGTGAACCATGTGAAAAGGAAAACAAACAAACAAACAAAAAAAAAAAAAAAAAAAAACTGAGCCCCAGGTTTCACTTGGCTTTTCACCTGGAGGAGATCTGGATGGTGGGGGTATGGAGGAGATTGCAAGGAAAACATGGGAATCTCCCTGGTGTGAGGAAAGAGAGATTGGAATTCAGGAAGGCGAGAGTGAGGAAAAGGCCATTGATTCCAGAAAGAAGGAAGTCAAGTAGAAAACAAGCTCTTGGAAATCCACACTGCAGTCCTGAGTCCTTGCTCAATAGGAAGCAGTGTGTGTCTAAGAAAATGCCCCAGGTTCTAACAAAGAATCACGGCAACTGAACCGGATGGTTGCCAAGATTCCTACAAGGCTAGAGGTCATTGTAGTTCCAACCAGCCAGAGGGAAGAGTTCTTTTGGCTAAGTCAGAATATTCAGTAGAGACCCAGGAAGGATCATGAGTGAGGAGCGGGATGAAATGATCCCTCAAAGAAAGCTTATTCTACACATTCCCTCAACAAGTGAGAGAACAATTTGAGAAAGAGTAAGAATTACCTACTAATATCTCACTGCCCATGTTACAGCCAATCATAGAAGACAGAGAGCAGCCTAGAAAACGACTCAGGTCATCGAAAGGAACGCAGTTCAAAAGGGAAGAAGGAACAGACAGGAACAAGAAAACAGGACTATCGAGGTAGTAGACTTCAACTTCCACATTTCAACATTACCTTCAGAATGAACTACTAATATTCTATTTAAAGAAAAGTCCTAATATGTCAGTGAAAAATAAACTTTACCTAGAAGGATGCAGAGGATAGTATAGATTGTGTGAAAAGGAAAATAATGAAAAGGGCTAGAAAATACCCAAACTAATCCTAAAAGGCTGAATTTCATACGTCTTAACAAGAGACAATACAAAGACAACCAATCTAATGAAAAGAGAAGAAAATTCAAACAACAAAGGGGCCATTTAGAAAACAAGTGCATCATCCAGGTGACTTCATCCAATGAGAAAACTCATTGAGATCAACCCCATTAAAGCCCATAAAACAAGGCTCAAGAAATTTCTTGGAAAGATTTTCTTTCTTGATTTGAGAGAGAATGAGTGAGAGAGAGCAAGAGAAGAGAAGGTCAGAGGGTGAAGCAGACTCCCCAAGAAGCTGGGAGCCCGAGGACAGACGAGATCCTGCAAGTGCGGGGTCATGACCTGAGCCCAAGGCAGTCGCTCAAGCCAGGGAGCCACTCAGGCGCCCGTCTCCAGAAACTGATCAACAACAGCTGAGGGGTACCTGGGCGGCACCCTCAGTGAAGAGCCCAACTCTTGGTTCTGGCTCAGGTGGTGATGTCAGGCTCTTGAGATGGAGCCCAGAGGCAAGGTGTGGGCTCAGGGCAGAATCCACTAGGACTCTCTCTTGGTCCTGCCCTTCCCACCTCCCCCACTCCCGTGCGCTCTTTCCCTAAAACAAACAAGGAAAACCCTTCCCAGAAATGAACAAGGGTTGAGAGAGGGAGGGGTGGGGATAGAAGCGACCGGGCCCCGGGGCGACCGGGAGGAGCCCCGAGATGCTGCCCGCCCTCAGCCGCAGACGCCGCCGCCTGGACCACCACTGCCACCGCAGCCAGTAGCTGAGCCCCGGAGCCCAGGCGCTAGCAGCGAGTAGCGCCTCCCCTTCACCTGAGCGCGCCCGCTTGGGGGGGCGGGGCCGCAGATCAGTCCAGGGAGGAGGCGAGGGCGGCGCCCAGGCGCCCGCTTGGGGGGGAGGGGCAGGCAGGATGTGCACGGAGTTCCCCAGGGGACTGTCCGAGCTGCTGCAGGGCTTCACGGTGGACCTGGCGAGGCACCAAACTGCGGACCCAGCCCTGCTTCTGGCTCTTTGCTTAGCAGGGAGCCTCTTTTCCCCCCTGTCTCTGTCTGCCTCTCTCTACTTCTTTCTCATCTCTGTCTGTCAAAGGAAGAAATAAAATCTGAAAAAAAAACATAAGAAAACAACGCTCCATATTCTTGTCGTTCATTAGGACCCCATGCGTCCACAGTTTCTTTTGACTTATTGAATGGAAGCAATTGGTTGACTGATGGACGGATTGGACAGAAAGAGAGAGACAGTGAGAGAGGGAGCCCAAGTAGGGAGAAGTGGGAGAGGGAGAAGCAGGCTTCCTGCTGAGCCGAGAGCCCCAGGCAGGGCTGGATCCCAAGACCCTGGCATCAGGATGCCAGCAGAAAGCAGATGCTCCCCCAAGGAAGCCACCCAGGTGCCCCACTCCATGATTCAATGCGTTTTTCACTCTTCAATCCGTTGGATGAAGCAACACTTTTTTGGGTCTGCCTTCTGTGTGTGAACAGAAAACACCTTGTGTTTTCCTCTGCTCCTTTGTGATCACTGAGGATGTTCAGAATCTCTTCATGTGTTTCTAGGCTGATGGTTTTCTCCTTGGGATATTTCTGTTCAAGGATTTTCATTGTTTTGCAGTTACCTACCTTTCCTTCTTGATTCCTCGTTATCCTAACTGGATTTGTATAGTTCCTTAGCTGGGATCTCGATAGAGCCTTTCCTAGTGTTAGTCTTGTCATTTGGTGGGCAAGAGGTTTTGTTTTTATTTTTTATTTTTTTATTTTTTTATTTTTCTTTAAAGATTTTATTTATTTATTTGAGAGCGAGACAGTGAGAGAGAGCATGAGCGAGGAGAAGGTCAGAGGGAGAAGCAGACTCCCCATGGAGCTGGGAGCCCGACGCGGGACTCGACCCCGGGACCCCAGGATCATGACCCGAGCCGAAGGCAGTCGTCCAACCAACTGAGCCACCCAGGCGTCCCTGAGGTTTTGTTTTTAATCTGTGAATGAGTGGAGTCCAACTTCCCAAGCTTTCTTGTGCTTCCCGTTTGTGGTGTCCTGTTCCACGCATGTCTGCCACCTCCCCCAGATCCTGAAAATGCTTTCTTCTTGTGTCTTCCAGAGAACTTCTGATGTCCTCTTTCGCATTTAGGCTACATGCATCAGGAATAGCGTTTTTGATCTTGGGTTCCATGTGGATAGTCACGTCCTTAAGCACCGACTTGTCAGAGTCTGCCCTTTTCTGTCTGTCTGTTTTCTCTGGTCATTTCAAGAGTCCTGTCCTTTTGTAATAAATCCTATCCCATCAGATTCTCCTCTCACTCTCTTTCACCCTCACTCTTGCTCTCGCTTCTTTCTTCAGATTGCCTGGGGAATGACTAGTCCTTTTCCCGTCCATGGAAAGAGAAGAATTGGCTGATCCACGTATACAGGCACTTGCCAGCTAGGAAACTGGGATTGCATTGAATCTCTCCATCCAAGTGGCGTCCATTGAAACTTTACATACCGATCATCCAATCGATGGAGCTGTTCTATTAACATAGGTAACATATTAACCTACTGGACATCCCATTGATTTAGATCCTAAATTCCCCTGAGTCATCTTGGATGGTTTTCTGGGTGGAGACTTGCTGGGTAGAGGCTGCATAAAGTCTTTGCCTAGAGGAAGTCCTCGTTTTGGTGCTCTCTGTTATGGCCCAATAATGGGTCCGTGATTTAAGGAGCGAGACTGATACAAAGCGAAGTTCGAGCAAAGCTTTATTTCGTGCCAAGCATCAAGAATCGAACCCAACGTTCGGGGCCGGCCCTCTAGCTAGAGAGGGCGACCCTCCTCTGATTCACAGACTAGCCTTTCAGGGCAAAGGCCATGCGGTCGGGCCTGGCCATGAACAGGTGGCCAATGAGATCCTAACGCACACAGGGAACTCCAAATGATGCTAGGTGGCCAATTCAGTTACAATTGACCCTAGTAGACATTGGAACCAGCCTACTACACCTTGATTGGGATTGGCGCCCAAAGGGCCGGGCTCATACTCCCTGGTAACCAGGGAGTCAGTATGCATCCCCCCCCACTACTGATTGGATGTCTCTAAGTGGCCTGACCCACCCTTGTATCTGGGCTTTGTTCCCTGAAGCTGGTTTCCGGGCCTTGACTCTAAGTAAAACCCCTGGGGGAACGGGAGCAGGGACAGTTTCTAAATAGGTCCTTCCACTCTCCTCAATAGGATTTCCAACCTTTGTTCCTATGTCACAGAATTCCAATCAATTTTTCGGAATTTTTAACTTCTCTCCGATGACTTTGAGTAATTCACTTCCTGATTCTAATACTTTGTACATTCTCTTAGAATCTCTTTCTGTACAAATTGCACTCATTTTTTCCAGGTCTTCCATGTTTCCTCCATCACATATAATCGCTAGGATGTCCCCTTCCGGGTTGGTAGAAGAGTTGTTTAATTTTGGGGTGTTCAATACTACCGAAATCTGTGTCTGCCTTGGTGAGCTGATTCTGTATCTCGTAGAAGCAGCGCATCATTATGTGTGTATGTGGGTATTGATGCGATCTAACCAATTTCATGTTTTCATTAGAGTAGAGAAACCATGGACATTTCATGAAATGGCTGAGCGCCTCAATTTTTATCCATTGTCTTGCAGTTTGTGTGCTTCATCCCTTTTTGGATCCTTTTTTAAAAATAGTTTTTTCTTTCAATGTATTTAATTTCAATTTTAAATTTTTAATTTAAATTAAATGTATTTAAATTATAGTAATTCAAATTTAATTTAAATTTTTTTTCTTTTAAATGCTGATAAATGCTGTCAGCCCCCAAATCTCTGGTCACTTTATTTACATACAACATGAGAAAAAGCAATGTAGACTTACAAAGAAGAACCATTTAGCTTTTATAGGTCCTTCTTTTAAAGGACTAGAGAATTAACTTTCCCAAAAAGAAACAAATTCAGAAGGAAAGAGTAGGATGAATGTCACCTTCATCAGCCTATGAACAGATACTCAATACCAAAAAAACTGTAAACTCCAAAATGGCAGACGACTTTAGGTAACAATCACTTTCACGGAGACTGAGGAGGTAGCGGTGGTCGAATTGTTCAGGAGGCACCAAAAGCATGCGAATACACTTTTTTTTTTTTTTAAGATTTTTTATTTATTTATTTGACAGAGAGAGAGATCACAAGTAGACAGAGAGGCAGGCAGAGAGAGAGAGGAGGAAGCAGGCTCCCTGCTGAGCAGAGAGCCCGACATGGGGCTTGATTCCAGGACCCTGAGATAATGACCTGAGCCAAAGGCAGTGGCTTAACCCACTGAGCCACCCAGGCACCCCGCGAATACACTTTTAATGAAAGGAAGGAAGACTGAGATTCTGAACAAAAATGTTTTATTAGGGAAAAAAAATATATATATATATAAAAGAACATATATGTATGTATATGTGTGTGCATAAAAAGTATCCCAGTGCTAAACCCCAGCACCTGTGAGCATGACCTTTTTTGGAAACAGGGTCCCTGGAGATGTAACTAGGTAGGATAAGGTCATATTTGAATATACTGGGCTCCTAATTCAGGAGGACTTGTGTCCTTCTAAGAGGGGAAACTGAGGATACACAGATATGCACTGAGGGAGAAGGCTATATGAAGAAGTCCAAAGCCAGAGCAATCCTTCAAGCCGGGAGAGGGGCCTGGAACAGATCCTTCCCTAAGACCTACAAAGGAGCATTACCTACCAACGTTGTAGCCTCTAGAACTGTGACATGATGCCACCCAGCTGCCCCACTCCATTATTCAATCAGTTTTTCACTCTTCATTCCATTGTATTAAGCAATACTTTTTTGCATCTGCCTTCTCTGTTTTAGCACTAACACCTTGTGTTTTCCTCTGCTCTTTTGTGATCACTGAGGATATTAGGAATCTTCTCGTGTGCTTTTTGGCTTATTGATTTCTCCTTGGGATATTTCTGTTCAAGGATTTTCATTGTTTTTCTTTCTTTTTTTTTTTTTACGTTTTGCTATTATTGGTTTATTTATTTTTTTAAAGATTTTATTTATTTATTTGACAGACAGAGATCACAAGTAGACAGAGAGGCAGGCAGAGAGAGAGAGGAGGAAGCAGGCTTCCCGCTGAGCAGAGAGCCCGATGAGGGGCTCGATCCCAGGACCCTGAGTCCATGACCTGAGCTGAAGGCAGAGGCTTCAACCCACTGAGCCACCCAGGAGCCCCATTTTCATTGTTTTTAAGTTACCTACTCTTCCTTCTTGATTCCTAGTTATCCTATCTAGATTAGTATACAGTTCCTTAGCTGGGCCTCTGGATGGAGCAGGACACCCCATGGCCTGTCTCCTGAGGCTCTGGGCACTTCTTATTTTGGCACGTAGGTCTGGGAAAGAGGGTAAGGTGGGAGCCCAGTCTCAGATGTCAAGAAAGTACTCTCTACAAGAATGGGAGGTGCTTATGCCCCCCCTCCTTCCCGCGAGGCCTTCCTGCTGGCTGGAGGGCTTCAGAGGCAGGAGCATACTGATCAGTGCCCTCTGTGTGCTCTCTGCATATCTGGCCTGGTTCAAGGAGCCCCAGTGACCTCACTTAATCCCTGCAACAACCTTATGACTATTATCCCCATTTTCCAGATGAAGAAACTTAAGCTCAGACTAAGTCACTTGCCCAGGATCACATGACTCTAAGCAGCAAGTTCCCAGTCTAGAAGGTGGGAGAGAAACCGAACCCCGTCACCCCCAGGCCCCAGGGTCAGACCGCAAGCCTGATACTGAGTTCCCATCTCAGTCCTTCAGGCCCTGAACCGTGTGCCAGTAAGACAGACAGACAGCCCCGAATCTTGGCACTGCAAGCAGAGGTGAGCCCCTCATGGGCGCCCCTGACCCAGGGTCCTTGCTTGGAACATCCTGGGATGGGGCACTCACTACCTCATGATCAAAGCCTACCCTAACCCCCCCCCCCCCCCCCCCGTGTCCGGTGACAGCCTCTGCAACTCTCCTACTCTAGGAACTGCTGACATCTTTAGCAAGAGAGCTTGAGGAATCCAATCTTCAAGTTGAAGACAAGATGACTGAGGGTCTGAGCAGGGCTCATAAAAATGACATTTTAATCTAATAAATTTTTGTAAGTTGGCACTCAATTATATTGTTGATCTTTTTATTATTATTATTTGCCTATTGTTTTGTGCTTCATGGATTTGGGAGATTTTTCTAAAGATTAATACGACTCTGAGACTGGGTTTGGACACACAATATGATAGATTTGAGGAAATATCTGTTGACATTCTTTATGTTTCTTGTTGGGAAGTATTCATTTCCTGAATGTCCATATTTTGCATGTCTCAATGTCAGTGACATGGTTGAGACTAAAGGTCATGAATTTTTGCTGTTAAAGGAAAACAAAGAAATTGGTACATAAACTAGAAATGCAGACAGCAAGAATATGATATAATTTATAAGGGAAAGTTATACATCAATAGACATGTACTTCAGAGTCTAGCATCTGAGTGCATTTTCAAAAGAAAAAAGATGAGCCTTAACTCCCAGGATAGATGCTATGTATGCTCTTTGTTGGTTAGTCTAAGTGTCACGATCCCTGCCTACCACAGGTGGTGTGTTCCTGACCCTTATGTTTAAACATATGTGAGTTTTGAAATCTTAGGCAGGGAGTACCTACATAAGAAAGGTTAAGGAAGTGTGAATAACCTCCTGATGCTTCTCCAAGGTTCAGCCTTTCAAGCTAAGAGCAACACACCTGAGCAATGTTGAACATTTATTTTTTATTAATATTAAATATTTATATTAACTATAATACTTAGTAAAATACTGAGAGAGAAATATATGACTACCTCTCAGGAAGAGATCCCTGGAAATCCTGAGTGCTGTGACAAATCCTATATTCCTCAGTTTAATTATTACTATTAGTGTCACATCACAATGTTCCCCTCTTTAATACTAACACCATGAAGAAAAATAATTTAAAAAAAAAGGCACTCTCACACCTCACTTGGTATATTCAAGTTCCATACCAGCAATTAAAGATGATCAAATTCCTGTTTAAACTTTTAAAAATGGGGTGCCTGGGTGGCTCAGTCATTAAGCATCTGCCTCCCCCTCAGGTCATGATCCCAGAGTGCTGGGATCGAGCACTAGGCTCCCTGATCAGGGGGAGTCTGCTTCTTCCTCTCCCTCTACTACTCTCTGTTTATGTCTCTCTGTGTGTGTCAAATAAATAAAATCTTTTTTTTTCAAGATTTTATTTATTTATTTGACAGAGAGAGATCACAAGTAGACAGAGAGGCAGGAAGAGAGAGAGAGAGAGAGGGAAGCAGGCTCCCTGCTGAGCAGAGAGCCTGATGCGGGACTCGATCCCAGGACCCTGAGATCATGACCTGGGCCGAAGGCAGCGGCTCAACCCACTGAGCCACCCAGGCGCCCAATAAAATCTTTTTTTAATTGAAAAATAAAATAAATAAAAAGATAAAAGATGATTCTTATGTAACTTGGCAGATTTCTTAAATTTATTTCAAATTTACCAATACAAACACTGCTGTTCCTAGAAACTTTTCTTTTTTTTTTTTTAATTTTTTAAATTTATTTTCAGCCTAACAGTATTCATTGTTTTTGCACCACACCCAGTGTTCCATGCAATCCGTGTCCTCTCCAATACCCACCACCTGGTTCCCCCAACCTCCCACCCCCCACCCCTTCAAAACCCTCAGATGGTTTTTCAGAGTCCATAGTCTCTCATGGTTCACCTCCCCTTCCAATTTCCCTCAACTCCCTTCTCCTCTCTAACTCCCCTTGTCCTCCATGCTATTTGTTATGCTCCACAAATAAGTGAAACCATATGATAATTGACTCTCTCTGCTTGACTTATTTCACTCAGCATAATCTCTTCCAGTCCCGTCCATGTTGCTACAAAAGTTGGGTATTCATCCTTTCTGATGGAGACATAATACTCCATCGTGTATATGGACCACATCTTCCTTATCCATTCGTCCGTTGAAGGGCATCTTGGTTCTTTCCACAGTTTGGCGACTGTGGCCATTGCTGCTATAAACGTTGGGGTACAGATGGCCCTTCTTTTCACTACATCTGTATCTTTGGGGTAAATACCCAGTAGTGCAATGGCAGGGTCATAGGGAAGCTCTATTTTTAATTTCTTGAGGAATCTCCACACTTGTTCTCCAAAGTGGCTGCACCAACTCGCATTCCCACCAATAGTGGAAGAGGGTTCCCCTTTCTCCATATCCCCTCCAACACGTGTTGTTTCCTGTCTTGATAATTTTTGCCATTCTAAGTGGTGTAAGGTGGTATCTCAATGTGGGTTTAATTTGAATCTCCCTGATGGCTAGTGATGACGAACATTTTTTCATGCATCTGATAGCCATTTGTATGTCTTCATTGGAGAAGTGTCTGTTTATATCTATTGCCGATTTTTTTATATGATTGTCTGTCTTGTGTGTGTTGAGTTTGAGGAGTTCTTTATAGATCCTGGATATCAACCTTTTGTCTGTACTGTCATTTGCAAATATCTTCTCCCATTCCGTGGGTTGCATCTTTGTTTTGTTGACTGTTTTCTTTGCTGTGCAGAAGCTTTTGATTTTGATGAAGTCCCAAAAGTTCATTTTCGCTTTTGTTTCCTTTGCCTTTGGAGACATATCTTGAAAGAAGTTGCTGTGGCTTGGGACGCCTGGGTGGCTCAGTTGGTTGGGCAGCTGCCTTCGGCTCAGGTCATGATCCCAGTGTCCTGGGATCGAGTCCCACGTCGGGCTCCTTGCTCCACAGGGAGCCTGCTTCTCCCTCTGACTCTGCCTGCCACACTGTCTGCCTGTGCTCGCTCTCTCTCTCTCTCTCTGACAAATAAATAAATAAAATCTTAAAAAAAAAAAAGTTTTAAGAAGTTGCTGTGGCTGAAATCGAAGAGGTTACTGCCCATATTCTCCTCTAGGATTCTGATGGATTCCTGTCTCACATTGAGGTCGTTTATCCATTTTGAGTTTATTTTTGTGTACGGTATAATAGAATGGTCAAGTTTCATTCTTCTACATATAGCTGTCCAGTTTTCCCAGCACCGTTTATTGAAGAGACTGTCTTTTTTCCACTGTATATTTTTTCCTGTTTTGTTGAAGATTATGTGACCATAGAGTTGAGGGTCCATATCTGGGCTCTCTACTCTGTTCCACTGGTCTATGTGTCTGTTTTTATGCCAGTACCATGCTGGCTTGGTGATCACAGCTTTGTAGTAAAGCTTGAAATCAGGTAACATGATGCCCCCAGTTTTATTTTTGTTTTTCAACATTACCTTAGCGATTCCGGGTCTCTTCTGATTCCATACACATTTTTGGATTATTTGCTCCATCCAGCTCTTTGAAAAATACCATTGGAATTTTGATCGGAATGGCATTAAAAGTATAGACTGCTCTAGGCAGTATAGACATTTTAACCATGTTTATTCTTCTGATCCAAGAGCATGGAATGGTCTTCCATCTTTTTGTGTGTTCTTTAATTTCTTTCATGAGTGTTCTGTAGTTCCTCGAGTACAGATCTTTACCTCTTTGGTTAGGTTTATTCCCAGGTATCTTATGGTTCCTGGTGCTATAGTAAATGGAATCAATTCTCTAATTTCCCTTTCTGTATTTTCATTGTTAGTGTATAAGAAAGCCACCGATTTCTGTACATTGACTTTGTATCCTGCCACATTGCTGAATTGTTGTATGAGTTCTATTAGTTTGGGGGTGGAGTCTTTTGGGTTTTCCATATAAAGAATCATGTCATCTGTGAAGAGAGAGAGTTTGACTTCTTCATTGCCAATTTGGATAGCTTTTATTTCTCTTTGTTGTCTGATTGCTGTTGCTAGGACTTCTAATACTATGTTGAACAAGAGTGGTGAGAGTGGGCATCCTTGTCGTGTTCCTGACCTCAATGGGAAGGCTGCAAGCTTTTTCCCATTGAGGATGATATTTGCTGTGGGTCTTCCATAGATAGATTTGATGAAGTTCAGGAATGTTCCCTCTATCCCTATACTTTGAAGCGTTTTAATCAGGAATGGATGCTGGATTTTGTCAAATGCTTTTTCTGCATCAATTGAGAGGACCATGTGGCTCTTCTCTTTTCTCTTATTAATTTGTTCTATCACATTGATTGATTTGCGAATGTTGAACCATCCTTGTAGCCCAGGAATGAATCCCACCTGGTCATGGTGGATAATCTTTTTAATGTGCTGTTGGGTCCTGTTTGCTAGGATCTTGTTGAGAATTTTAGCATCCATATTCATCAGTGATATTGGTCTGAAATTCTCCTTTTTGGTAGGATCTTTGCCTGGTTTGGGGATCAAGGTAATCCTGGCTTCATAGAAAGAGTCTGGAAATTTTCCTTTTGCTTCAATTTTTTGAAACAGCTTCAGGAGACTAGGTGTTATTTCTTCTTTGAAAGTTTGGTAGAATTCCCCAGGGAATCCATCTGGTCCTGGGATCTTGTTTTTTGGGAGGTTTTTGATCACTGCTTCTATCTCGTTACTAGGTATCAGTCTATTCAGGTTGTCGATTTCTTCCTGGTTCAATTTTGGGAGTTTATAGTTTTCCAGGAATGCATCCATTTCATCTAGGTTGCTTAGCTTATTGGCATATGACTGTTGATAATAACTTCTGATGATTGTTTCTACTTCCTTGGTGTTAGTTGTGATCTCTCCCTTTTCATTCATAATTTTATTAATTTGGGCTTTCTCTCTTTTCTTTTGGATTAGTGTTGCCAATGGTTTATCGATCTTATTGATTCTTTCAAAAAACCAGCTTCTAGTTCCATTGATACGTTCTACTGTATCTCTGGTTTCTATCTCATTGATCTCAGCTCTAATCTTGATTATTTCCCTTCTTATGTGTGGAGGTGGTTTGATTTGTTGTTGATTCTCCAGTTCTTTAAGGTGTAGAGACAGCTGGTGTGTTCTGGATTTTTCAATTTTTTTGAGGGAGGCTTGGATGGCTATGTATTTCCCCCTTAGGACCGCCTTTGTGTATCCCATAGGTTTTGGACCGAAGTGTCTTCATTCTCATTGGTTTCCATGAATTGTTTCAGTTCTTCTTTGATCTCCTGGTTGTTCCAAGCATTCTTAAGCAAGGTGGTCTTTGAGTTCCTTCCGAACTTTTCCTTGTGATTGAGCTCCAGTTTCAAAGCATTGTGATCTGAGAATGTGCAGGGAATAATCTCAGTCTTTTGTGAATCTGATTTGTGACCCAGTATTTGGTCTATTCTTGAGAAGGTTCCATGTGCACTTCAGAAGAATGAGTATTCTGTTGTTTTAGGGTGGAATGTTCTGTATATATGTATGAGGTCCATCTGGTCCAATGTGTCATTCAATGTTCTTGTTTCTTTATTGATTTTCTGCTCGATGATGTGTGTATTTCTGAGAGAGGCATGTTAAGATCTCCTACTATTAATGTATTCATATCAATATGACTCTTTATCTTGGTTAATAGTTTTCTTATGTAATTGGCTGTTCCCATATTGGGGGCTTAGATATTGACAATTGTTAGATCTTCTTGGTGGATAGTCCCTTTAAGAATGATGTAGTGTGGGGGCACCTGGGTGGCTCAGTGGGTTAAAGCCTCTGCCTTTGGCTCAGGTCATGATCCCAGGGTCTCTGCTCAGCGGGGAGCCTGTTTCCTCCTCTCTCTCTGCCTGTCTCTCTGCCTACTTGCGATTTCTGTCTGTCAAATAAATAAATAAAATCTTAAAAAAAAAAGAATGATGTAGTGTCCTTCTGTATCTCTGACTACAGTCTTTAGTTTAAAATCTAATTTGTCTGATATGAGAATCGCTACCCCAGCCTTCTTTTGAGGCCCATTGGCATGAAAGATGCTTATCCATCCCTTCACTTTCAGTCTGGGTGTATCTTTAGGTTCAAAATGAGTCTTTTGTAGACAACATATGGATGGGTCCTGTCGTTTTATCCAACCTGCAACCCTGTGCCATTTTATGGGCGCATTTAGGCCATTCACATTGAGAGTGATTATTGATAGATACGTTTTTATTGACATCGTGTTACCTTTGAAGTCTTTCTTTCTGTAGATTGTCTCTATATTTCTGTTCAATGTTATTCTTAGGATTTTTCCTCTTTTATAGAACCCCCCTTAATATTTCCTGCAGTGTCGGCTTGGTGGTTGCATAGTCTTTTAAGCCTTGCTGGTCTTGGAAACTCTTTATCTCTCCATCCATTTTGAATGTCGGTCTTGCTGGATAAAGTATTCTTGGCTGCATGTTCTTCTCATTTAGTGCCCTGAATATATCTTGCCAGCCCTTTCTGGCTTGCCAGGTCTCTGTGGACAGGTCTGACGTTATTCTGATGGGCTTTCCTCTGTAAGTAAGGAGCCTCTTTGTCTTAGCGGCTTTCAAGAAATTATATCTACAATTATGATTCCTCAATTTGACTATCAGGTGCCTTGATGTTTTTCTGGAATCTATAATCTTGGGTGGAGACCATTCGGTCTCTAGTACATGAACGCTGGTTCCATTTGCGAGATTGGGAAAATTTTCATGAAGAACTTTTCCACTATATCTTCTAGATTTCTTTCTTTATTTCTCCTTCCCTTTAGGGATTCCAATAATTCTGACGTTGGAACGTTTCATGGCATCATTTATTTCCCTGATTCTGTTTTCGTGGCTTCTAAGATGTTTGTTCCAGGCTTCCTCCCAATCCTTTCTCTCTATCTGTCCTCCAGATCACTAATTCTATCTCCTGTCTCAGTTACCCTAGCTTTGAGAGAATTTAGATTAGATTGGAACTCATTGAGAGCATTGTGAACCTCATCCCTGGTGGCTTTCAACTCTGCCCTAACATTGTGAACATCATCTCTGGTCGCTTTCAGTTTGGCCCTAATCAATTCCGTTTGGTCATCCATGGCTTTCTCCAACCTAGCTATTGCCTGGATAATTGTTTGCCTGAATTCTCTTTCCGACATATTGTCTATGTTGATAGCCATTAGCTCTGTTGCAGAAGGCCCATCCTCTGTATTTTTCTTCTGTTGGGCATTCCTCCTCCTAGTCATTTTGGTGAGAGATGGCTGAACGGATGTAGCTGGATGTATCGACCGCGGTGCAGTCAAGGTGCACCCTGGAATGCTTCTGAGCAATCAGGATTCCCCACCCAAACGAGAGAAATAACAAAAGAAAAAGAAAAAAAGAGAGAGAGAGAGACAGGAAAGAATGGGAAGATAAAAGAGAAGGTTCAGCCCAAATGGGCCCCAAGGTAAGATTTATGAAGTATACAAACAAAAACAGAGAAACAAAAAGACTGATAAAAGTACATGACAAGAGAAAAAAAATTATATATATATATATATATATATATATGCAAATAAAGGAAGAACCTCGTCAAGAAGAACCCCAAGTGTAAGATTTATATACTGTCAGGAAAAACACAAAAACACAGAAACACTGGTGGAAGAAAAAGATGGGAGAGTGGTTATAAATTCTCAGTGTGGGCGAGGAAGTTTGTTTTGATTCTTCCTGGATGTATCTTGATATCTTTGTTAAAGGACTCAACTTTCCTAAGATTTATCTTAGGGGATTTATCTTAGGGGGATTAAAAATTGGTTTACCTATAAGGGTAGCATTGATTCGGAAAGGGGATTACCTTGAAGTTTAACTGTATATGAATATTTGAAAATGAAAATAAAAAAGGAATAAACTAGACTAAACTAAACTAAAATAAAAAAAAGAAATTTAAAAAATAGAAATGCAGAAGAAAAACACAGGTGTATGTATCAAAAAGTTCAGGTTAGAAGGTTATTATGAAATTTGATGTACTGGATGTACTGGACATCTCACTGTGATGGTAAATAGGTTAAACAATTATCTATATTTAAAAATGAGGCAGAATAGTGGGAACGAATTAAAAATAAAAGTTGTCCTATGAAGTAGTGGTGGTTGTTCTCTTGTCGTTTTTTTTTTTTTTTTTTTTTTTTTTTTTTTTTTTTTTCTTACCTGGTTGGTTTTCTGGGGGAGGGGCCTGCCACGTGGGTTTTCAGTAAATGGTGTTCCCTGAGTTAAGTCCTCCAGTTCCCCTCAAGGGGGTGGGCTCTGAGGAAACTGGTTTTTTTCAGGCTTCTGTTCTCTGGAGGTTTTTATGTTTGTTCACTTTTTTTTTTTTCTCTTTTGCCTTGACCGCTTTTGATGGCTTTTGTAGGTTTAGAGGAAAGCAAACTGCACCCTGACTGTAAGGACCTATTTAGAAACTGTCCCTGCTCCCCTTCCCCCAGGGGATTTACTTGGAGACAAGTCCCGGAAACCAGCTTCAGGTAACTAAGCCCAGATACAAAGGTGGGTCAGGCCAGGTGGAGACCTCCGATCAGTGGGGGGATGCATACTGTCTCCCTGGTTACCAAGGAGTATGGGCCCCGCCCTTTGGGCGCCAATCCCAATCAAGGTGTAATAGCCTGGTTCAAATGTCTACTAGGGTCAATGGTAACTCAATTGGTCACCTAGCATCACTGTGGAGTTTCCTGTGTGTGTTACAATCTCATTGGCCACTTGTGCGTGGCCAGGCCTGACCGCATAGCCTTTGCCCTTAAAAGCTATCCTGTGAAACATAGAAGGGTCGCCTTCTCTTGTAAGAGGTGCAGCCCCGAGCGTTCCATTAGATTCTTGATGCTTGGCGTGAAATGAAGCTTTGCTTGACCTTCGCTTTGTATCAGTCTCGCTCCTTTAATCACGGACCCATTATTGGGGCATAACATATGGGGGCCTCGTCCGGGATTAAACGAGAAGAACTGAGCCAGCATCAGAATTTCTGGGAAAAGCCTCGAGGTAAGATCTCACAGATTTTACTCTGGAATCCGCCAATCTCCGGTGCTCTGTGAGATCGGTTGGTCTGTCTGGGTGGAGCTCTGGGTATAGCCCACCGGGGTGAAGCCGGACGTGGCCAGGCTCCCCAGGGCTGGAGAGGATGCGGGGATGCCCCTTCTCTCCATTGGTAGATCGCCAGGGGGTTCGAGTCCCCCTAGACAGTTAGGGGGTTCGAGTCCCCCTAGGCAGTCAGGGGGTTCGAGTCCCCCTAGGCGGTCAGGAGGTTCGAGTCCCCCTAGGCAGTCAGGGGGTTCGAGTCCCCCTAGGCGGTCAGGAGGTTCGAGTCCCCCTAGGCGGTCAGGAGGTTCGAGTCCCCCTAGGCAGCCAGGGGGTTTGAGTCCCCAAAGTGGTCACTGGGGGTTCGAGTCCCCCAGGCGGCCAGGGGGTTCGAGTCCCCCTAGGCAGTCAGGGGGTTCGAGTCCCCCTAGGCGGTCAAGAGGTTCGAGTCCCCCTAGGCGGTCAGGAGGTTCGAGTCCCCCTAGGCAGTCAGGGGGTTCGAGTCCCCCTAGGCGGTCAGGAGGTTCGAGTCCCCCTAGGCGGTCAGGAGGTTCGAGTCCCCCTAGGCAGCCAGGGGGTTTGAGTCCCCAAAGTGGTCACTGGGGGTTCGAGTCCCCCAGGCGGCCAGGGGGTTCGAGTCCCCCTGGACGGCCAGAAGATCAAAAAGTCCCCACCGGTGGCAGGTTCTGGGTAAGAACCGCTGGGCCCGCGGTTGTCTTCGTCTTGTCTTTTTGTTGTCTGCTGTGCTGTTTGTTGTGTTTGAAGGAATGGGGCAAACAGAGTAAGGGGACTCTGACTCTTAATGGCTATAACTGGAGCCAAGTGGGGTTAGTCTAACTCAAGACAGAGACTTTAAGGAATATTCCCTAGCAGCTGCTGAAACTTTTTTGTTTTGGGGACATTCCTTGCCCTCTCTGGCCCGACGGAGACTGCCTAGCCCCTCCCCCTTGCTGGCGGGAAAGCACGGTGTGTGCTCCTCTCTGGGAGCTGATGAGCCCTGGAACTGGGAACCCTTTCTCTGCCTTCTGGTGGCACTTTGTTCTGTTCTTCACTGTCGGGAAACAAGAAGATAAGCCCCTGGACCTAACAGCCTCCCCCACTCCGGATCTTCCCACCTGGGTCTCAGGTAAACATTTGAAATGGAGTGGGCCCAGGTGGAACGTAAATCAGTATTTGAACTAAGTTAAGTTTGTTGGGTTAATTAGGATAAACAAGTCTTTTGAGTTAACCGTAGTAAATGTGAAACTTCAGAGTATGTACTTAAGGTAAAAAAAAAAAAATCTGTGTGAAAATCTGTTGAAATCTGTTAGCAAAGAGATGACTAAACTGATGGCTAATTGTCTCAAAGTTTAAATGGGTAGTTGTTAAAGTGCTTTCAAAGTCTTTGCTAACCTGAAACTTCAACCAAATGCGATAAAATGCTAGAGCGCTGGTTGCTGGAACTAGGTTTGTGCTTTTAAAATCTGTTGGTAAACATGTTTTGTGCTTAAATGATTGATAAATTTGCCATCTAAAAAATTCTGTTGTAACAGTTCACAATTGGCTTATATTTAATCTTCAGTAGAGGTTAAGGTATTTCTAAGGGTACAAAATTCTGCTAAGTGTAATTAAGACTGATAGAAATAAGGGAAACAACTGTAGAAAAAGTCAGAAATAAGTAAAAAGGAAAGACTGGTATAGAAAAGCTGGTTTTCTCTCTGTTTAAAAAGGCAAAGTTTTCTTCGGTTAATTGAAATGTAAATGGTTTGCCTACCCAGAGTTGTAAATGAGATCTCTTTGGCTCCTAAGGCTTCCTTGATATGTTAAGTTACTGATAAACCTTGGGCTGCATTTGGGTAAATGCTGTAATTATTCTCGAGGTTCTATACATTTCCTAAAATTGTAATGTTTTGATAAGGGTCATCACTTGATATTTAACTATATCTGTTCTGAGTTTTTTCATTTGTAATTGTTTTAGTTCTCTTGTAAGATGAATTCTGCCTTAAAGGAAATTCATACGGGAAGCCTTTCAGGACAAATACAGGTCTTTGATATGTTAAAATCCTGGGAACTGAAATGGGTAAAGATTTACAGAAGTAAGGGCTACATTCAGACTAAACCAGAATTAGTAACAGGGGACTAGATGAACTGAAAGTTTGTAATGTTATGTCTCTTAATGTTTTAAATGTTACTGGTTCTGTAATGTTTGCTCCTCTAGACTTAGGGAAACTTTTTCTTAAGTTATCTGTAACTTATAGAAATGTAAAGGTGTTCATTTGTAAACGAATCAAGGCATTCAACTTTTCTCTCTATCTGAATCTTCTGAAACCAAAAGGGCTCAGTAAGTATTCTTCCTTGGCAGTCAGTCATTTGCATAAGTTTAATAAGAATCTGTTCTCCTTGTAACAGGACAGCATTGGACACTGGTTATTTTACCAAGGCTTTGACTGGAACGTCATATTTGAAAAGACTCAGATATGACCAGCTTAAAGGAAGTAAGGTTGACTTTGTAAAACCTGGAGCCATAAAGCCCTTTGGAACTGTTGGCCTGATACCTTGCTTACAGAGTTCCTAGCAGCATCACCAGGTGAGTAAAGAATGTCACTCCCTGGTAGGAGGAGGAGCCTCAGATTACTTTGGGCACCTTAGGAGTTTGCCCAAATCTGACAGGTATTGCAGGCATGTCTGATGCCAAGTACGTGGCTTGGCTTCTGGCCCGGAGAGGCTACTAAAAGTTCAACCTAGAGATTCCTTATAAAAAGTTCCAGCAAAGCAGATTTTAAAAGATCTATATGATCACACTCACTGTTCTTGCTGAGCTTATGTAAATAATTAGGCCAAGTTTGTTAAAACTGGACTTGTTTTTCAAATGAATTAGTCCTGATTTGGATATCTCTGGAAGTGGTTATTTTAGAGAGAAAAATTACGTTTTAATAACATGGCTTTATAGGTGTTAAATTCTAGATTAGATTGTTATTAAATGGTTGTTTACCTAAGCTAGACAACTTAAGGTAAACTTCAGAGAAGTTGCACGATAACTCGTGTAAACAATCTTACTTTTGCCAGTCAGTCAGCGCCAGATATAAGGAGGAAACTTCAGAAAACTGAAGGATTTGAAAGTAAAAATCTGACTGAGTTAGTGGGAATAGTAGAAATAGCCACTGAGGACTATGGGTCATGCTTGCGGGGGACGAGAACTCTCTTACAGACTCTGCAGGGAAAAGGGTATCAGGTGTCAGCAATAAAAACACAACTTTGGGGGCGCCTGGGTGGCTCAGTGGGTTAAGCCGCTGCCTTTGGCTCAGGTCATGATCTCGGAGTCCTGGGATGGAGCCCCGCATGGGGCTCTCTGCTCAGCGGGGAGCCTGCTTCCTCCTCTCTCTCTGCCTGCCTCTCTGCCTGCTTGTGATCTCTCTGTCAAATAAATAAATAAAATCTTTAAAAAAAAAAAACACAACTTTGTAAGAGCCACTCCACTTATTTAGGCTTTGGTCTCCATGAGGGAGTTTCTTGGGACTGTGGGCTACTGCAGGCTGTGGATACCGTGGTTCACAGAGATGGCGCGACCTCTCCACGAACTGACTAAGGGAGGACTCACTATGGTAGAATGGACTAAATTAGACTATAAAGGAGATTGGGCTAAGACTAGAAGAAAATTAGTAAGCCATATACATCAGGGCACTCATTTGGGGACACACAAGTTTAAAGAGCTTATGGGCAAGCAGTTCTGGGTTTCTAAATTAGGGCGTATGGCTCAAGATATGGTTGATAGATACATTCAATGTCAGGTGGTAAATGCGGAAAGAACTAGAATGGGAAGAGGGAAAAGAGAAAGAGGTTGCTATAGCAAAAATGACTGCTCAGTCTGTACTCCAGTCACTGCAGGCATTACAGTCTGTCTTAAAAAAGCCCATACAGGGATCCGGACTGCCCACACTGGGCAGGAGATGGAGGTGGAGCCGCATCCTTGCCAACCCAGGGACTTAGTTTGGATGCGCTGCTGCCAAGTGGGAGGCTTGGAGCCTCGCTGGAAGGGACCATTTACTGTCATCCTGACCACCCCCATGGCAATAAAAGTAGAAGGCATCAGGGCCTGGATTCACGCAGGTCATGTCAAATGAGCTGAAGACGAGAACACCCCCCAGAGGTGGGTGCCGCTGCCAATGGACTCCGCCAATCATGGACTAAAACTAAGACTCAAAAAACAATGAGTTCATTAAGTCCATTGTTGGCCCTGTTGTTAAGATAGAGGCGGGAGGTATAAGCAATTGTTAATTAAAAAGGGGGGCTTAACTTACTGTTTCTAGCAGCTGTTAAAAGGAGGGTATAGAACTGGCTGAAAAGTCAAAGATTTGACTAGTCTCCAATGAAAAGGGGGGAATGTAAGGACCTATTTAGAAACTGTCCCTGCTCCCCTTCCCCCAGGGGATTTACTTGGAGACAAGTCCCGGAAACCAGCTTCAGGTAACAAAGCCCAGATACAAAGGTGGTTCAGCCAGGTGGAGACCTCCGATCAGTGGGGGGATGCATACTGTCTCCCTGGTTACCAAGGAGTATGGGCCCCGCCCTTTGGGCGCCAATCCCAATCAAGGTGTAATAGGCTGGTTCAAATGTCTACTAGGGTCAATGGTAACTCAATTGGTCACCTAGCATCACTGTGGAGTTTCCTGTGTGTGTTACAATCTCATTGGCCACCTGTGTGTGGCCAGGCCTGACCACATGGACTTTGCCCTTAAAAGCTAGTCTGTGAAAGAGAAGGGTCGCCCTCTCTTGTAAGAGGTGTGGCCCCGAAAGTTCCATTAGATTCTTGATGCTTGGCGTGAAATAAAGCTTTGCTTGACCTTTGCTTTGTATCAGTCTCGCTCCTTTAATCACGGACACATTATTGGGGCATAACACTGACTTCCCTCTCAGAGAGAAGCCTCAGTCTGGCTGCAGAGCCCAAATAAATTCCCCCTTGGCCGCGGGCAGAGCAGGTTCCGAGTCCCTGGTGACGCAGGATTTTTTGCTTGTACCCAAAACCACGGCAGTGGCGGCTCTCTGGGCAGCTCCAGATTGCCAGAGAGGTTCCAAGCAGCGATTGCACACTGAGATTTTCCCGCTGGCCTGGGATGGGAGTGCCTGGTCTTTCCAGGTCCGAGAGCACCAGTCTGGCACCTGTGCACACCTCTCTCAGGGGAGGGCGCGGGGCTTGACTCGGACTCTGGTAGCACGGCACAGCACTCGTGTGGGGACTGCAAAAAGGCTGTGCTTCTGTGGCTGGCGAGGCTCCTAGCCCCTCACGGGAGCCAGACCTCATGGGCTCTCAGGCGCACTGGTAGCTCAGGGACCAAGACCTGGTTTCTCCGCCACACTCTCTCTGACTCTGTACCAGGGGGGTGTCTGTCCTGGATCTGGGGATTTAAGCCCCTGTCCCTAGCCGCCCCGATTCCCACAATTTCCCCCCTGTGATCCTTTGCTCTTTTTGAGTACTTTCTACCAGATTCCAAGTTAATGCTGGTCCCCAGACACAGGGCACTCTCGTATTGGGATATTACTTTCCAATGGGTCACCTTTGATGGCTCCCTCCCCATTTTGTTTATCTTCCGATATCAGTCCAACGTTCCCACTCCGCTTTACCTGCCCACTGGTGTCTTCTGCTCCTGTAGAGATCCAGACGTGTATAATTCTGATCTCAGGCTGATTTCGTGGGTGATCGGAGTTCTTTGGAAGGTAATCAGCTCACTTTAGGGTACAGGTTGAAAGGGCGCCTCCTCCTACTTCCCCGCCATCTTGTTTCCCCTCTTTCCTTCCTTTTATTTCACGCTGTCTTGTTTGGCTCACAGTTGACAAGAGCTGTTATAACTTTATTAGCTATTCCACTCTTATCAATGTGTAATAATATATTTGGATTATGTGATTTTTTTTAAAAGATTTTATTTATTTATTTGACAGACAGAGATCACAAGTAGGCAGAGAGGCAGGCAGAGAGAGGGGGGAAGCAGGCTCCCCACCGAGCAGAGAGCCCAATGCGGGGCTCGATCCCAGGACCCTGGGATCACGACCTGAGCTGAAGGCAGCGGCTTAACCCACTGAGCCACCCAGGCGCCCCTTATGTGATGTTTCTAATTTATACTTCATTTCATAAAACTTTTGCTACATTTGCTTTCATTCTGTGTGGTCTTTTATATTTTTGGCTATTTTTTTATTTTAATTTTTTTTATTTTTTGTTTAAGTTTTTATTTAAATTCCAGTTAGTTAACATACAATGTAATATTAGTTTCAGGTGTATAGTATAGTGATTCAACACTTAAAACACCCCATGCACATCATAACAGGTGTACTCCTTAATCCCCATCAGCTACTTCCTCCACCCTCCTCCCACCTCTCCTCTGATAATTGTCAGTTTGCTGTCTAGAGTTAACAGTGTGTTCCTTGGTTTGCCTCTCATTCTCTTTTTTTCCTAATGTTCATGTTTGGTTTCTTAAATTCCCCATATGACTGAAATCCTGTCTGTCTTTTCTCTGACCGACTTACTTTGCTTAGTCTAATAGTCTCTAGTTCCATCCACAAAATTACACATGGTAAGATTTCATTTGTTTTATGGCTAAGTAATATTCCACCAGGCATATATACACACATATACATGTAGATACACTTATATGTACATATATACCACATCTTCATTTATTCATTCATTCATTCAATGGACGTTTGGGCTCTTCCTATAATTTGGCTGTTGTTGATAATGCTTCTGTAAACATTGGGGTACATGTATCCCTTTGAATCTGTATTTCTGTACACTTTGGGTAAACACCAGAAGTGCAATTGCTGGGTCATAAGTTGGTTCTATTTATAACTTTCTGAGGAACCTCCATACTGTTTTCCAGAGCCGCTGCGCCTGTTTGCATTCCCACTAACAGAGCAAGAGGGTTCCCCTTTCTCCACATCCTCACCAGCATCTGTTGTCTCCTGTGTTGTTGATTTTAGCCATTCTGACTAGTGTGAGGTGGTATCTCACTGTGGCTTTGATTTGTATTTCCCTAATGAATGATGTTGAGCATCTTTTCATGTGTGTGTTGGCCATCTGTATGTCTTCTTGGGAGAAATATGTCTATTCATGTTTTCTGCCTGTTTTTTAAATTGGATTGTTCATTTTTGGGGTGTTGGGTTTGTTAAGTTCTTTATATATTTTGGATCATAACCCTTTATCAGATATGTTGTTTGCATATGTCTTCTCCCATTCCATAGGTTAACTTTAAATTTTGGTGATTGTTTCCTGCACTATGCAGGAGCTTTTATCTTGATCAAGTCCCAGTAGCTTATTTTTTGCTATTCTTTCTCTTGACTCAGGAGACATATCTAATAAGAAGTCATAACAGTCAATGTCAAAGAGGTTTCTGACTGTGTTCTCCTCTTTGATTTTGATGGTTTCCTGCCTCTTACTTAGGTCTTTAATCCATTTTTTTTAAAGATTTATTTATTTATTTATTTATTTGACAGACAGAGATCACAAGTAGGCAGAGAGGCAGGCAGAGAGAGGAAGGGAAGCAGGTTCCCTGCTGAGCAGAGAGCCCAATGCGGGGCTTGATCCCAGGACCCTGGGATCATGACCTGAGCCAAAGGCAGAGGCTTAACCTGCTGAGCCACCCAGGTGCCCCTCTTTAATCCATTTTTAATTTATTTTTGTGCATGATGTAAGATAGTGGTCCAGTTTCATTCTTTTGCATGTCACCTTCCAGTTTTCCCAACACCATTTGTTGAAAAGATGGTCTTTTTTCCATTGGATATTCTATCCTGCTTTGTCAAAGATTAATTGACAACATAGTTGTGTGTTCCTTTCTGGATTTTCTACCCTGTTCTATTGATCTATGTCTATTTCTGTGCCAGTACCATACTGTTTTGATCCCTATAGCTTGTAATAGTACTTGAAGTGCAGAACTGTGATGCCTCCAGCTTTGCTTTTCTTTTTCAAGATTGCTTTGTCCATTCGGGTCTTTGTGGCTCCATAAACGTTTTAGGTTTGTTTTTTTTCTAGTTCTGTGAAAAATGGTGCCTTGATAGGGATTATATTAAAAATGTAGACTCCTTTGGGTAGTATAGATATTTTAGCAGTATTTGTTCTTCTGATACATGAGTATGGAATGTCTTTTCATTTCTTTGTGTCCTCTTCAATTTCTTTCATCAGTTTTCAGAGTACAAGTCTTTCACCTCTTTGGTTAGGTTCATTCCTAGGTATCTTATGATTTTCGGTGCAATTGTAAATTGGATTAATTCCTTAATTTCCCTTTCTCCTCCTTCAGTGTTGGTGTATAGAGATGCAACAGATTTCTGTATATTGATTTTGTATCCTGGAAATTTACTGAATTCATGTATGAGTTCTAGCAATTTTGGGGGGGAGCATCTTCTGGGTTTTCCATATAGAGTATTGTGCCATGGGTAAATAGTAAAATTTTGACTTCTTCTTTGCCAATTTGGATGCCTTATATTTCTATTTGTTATCCACTTGATATAGCTAGGATTTCCAATATTGTGTTAATTAACAGTGCTGAGAATGGATATCCCTGTCTTGTTCTTGACTGCAGTGAAAAGCTCTCACTTTTTCCCCATTGAAGATGGTATTAGCTGTAGGATTTTTGTATATGGTGCTGATTATGTTGAGGTATGTTCACTGTAATTTTACTTTTTTGAGGACTTTTATCATGAATGGATGTTGTACATTGTCAAATGCTTTTTTGCATCTATTGAAAGCCTCATATGGTTCTTACACTGTTATTAATGTGTATGACACGTTGATTGATTTGCAAATATTGAGCACTCTTGCAAACCAGGAATAGATCCCACTTGATCAGGGTGAATGACTCCGTTAATGTACTGTTGGGTTCAGTTTGTTAGTATTTTATTTAGAAGTTTTACATTCATGGTTCATTAGAGATGTTAACCTGTACTTCTCTTTTTTAATGGGACCTTTATCTGGTTTCAGTGTCAGGGTAATTCTGGCCTCATAGAATGAATCTGGAAGTTTTCCTTCTTCTACTTTTTGTAATAGTTTGAGAAGACTAGGTATTAACTCTTCTTTAAATGTTTGGTAGAATTCACTTGGCTATCTTTTTAAAATATATGTTCACCTTTTTTATGTTTGAAATTGATGACCACTACCAATACCTTGTAGCAATATACTCCAAATGTTTGAAGTGACTATATTTTTTTTGCTAGAAGTATTACCTATTAGATAAATAGTACATTTGGCGCAATGAAGTAATGGTGTCTCAGGCAGTGTCACAAAGTCCTGAAGGTCATGTATTGTCAATATAATCAAGTAAATGAAAACTGTGCATATCATTTTTACAAAGAAAAATATACACAACATTTTATTTTATTTTATTATTTTTTAAAGATTTTATTATTTATTTATTTGACAGAGAACGCAAGTAGGCAGAGAGGCAGGCAGAGAGAGAGAGAGAGAGAGAAGCAGGCTCTGCACTGAGCAGAGAGCCCAATGTGGGGCTCGATCCCAGGACCCTGGGATCATGACCTGAGCTGAAGGCAGAGGCTTTAACCCACTGAGCCACCCAGGCGCCCCTATACACAACATTTTATTTTTATTTATTTTTTATTTTTTTTAAAGATTTTATTTATTTATTTGACAGAGAGAGATCACAAGTAGGCAGAGAGGCAGGCAGAGAGAGAGGAAGGGAAGCAGGCTTCCTGCTGAGCAGCGAGCCCGATTCGGGACTCGATCCCAGGACCCTGAGATCATGACCTGAGCCGAAGGCAGCGGCTTAACCCACTGAGCCACCCAGGCGCCCTATACACAACATTTTAAATACGATCTAAAAGGGGGCATCTGGGGTACCTGGGTGGCTCAGTGGGTTAAGCCTCTGCTTTCGGCTTGGGTCATGACCTTGGGGTCCTGGGATTGAGTCCCGCATCAGGCTCTCTGCTTGGCAGGGAGCTGCTTCCTCCTCTCTCTCTCTCTCTGCCTGTCTCTCTGCCTACTTGTGTTCTTTGTCTGTCAAATAAATAAATAAATTTTTAAAGAGGGGCATCTGGGTGGTTCCATTGGTTAAGCATCTGCTTCTTACTTTCAGCTCAGGTCATGATCTCAGTCAGGGTCCTGAGATTGAGCCCTGTATAGGGTTCCACACAGAGTGGGGTGTCTGCTTCCCCCTTCACCCTTCCCCCTGACTCATGCACTCTTTCTTTTTCCCAATATGATCTGAAGAGATGTATGGACAGCCAATAGTTCAAGGCACATGAATTTAGATGATTTCATAAGCCAGGCACCTTGGATACTAGTGCAGGGCACTCAAATTACTGAAGTATTGAGATACTGCAATATTTCTTTTTAAATGACAAAAAGCATTAATCTTGCTATTTCTAATTTCTCTTCACTCATAGACCTAGGAAGATAGTCATTATCCTACATATTTGTTACAAATTTTTGAATTATGTAATTACTTTCAGAAAGGGCTAACTAGATTAACCACTTGAAAACCAAAGTTATGGTTTTAGAAGGGAAATTTATCTCATTTTTTGAAGAAGTTAGTCCTAGAGTCGTATTCTAGTAATAACTACAGTCAATGAGGAAAATGTTGACTGGAAAGTAGGCATAGAATAGAAACAGTTTATCTAGCAGAGTCCAAGTACTCACTGAGAAAAGAGCTATCAAGGCTTTAGGGAGGTTCTTTGGGATGCTGGGGTTATGTTGAGGGAAGAATACAAGTATTCTTCAGGGCAAAAGTGACCCTAATGTAAGACCTCAAGTACATCTAGTCACATTAGCATGGTCAAATATATTGTGTAACGATTTTATTAAGTTATCCTAGTCTGATATCATTAAACATTCAGTTTATGTAACTCCCTATGTCCTAATCCTTGGCCCAGAGCACAACTTTTTGATTATTATCAGTCCTGCCATTCCTTTCGGGAAGAAAGTAAGCTGATTGTATTGGGTTTAAGTCTTTTGGCCATTCTGACAGTGATTTCACAGGGTACATTAATAAATTGGCCTCTGATTATGATTTCATTCCCCAAATAAAATAGAGATGATACAGTGATAAAATGGGCTTTGAGTATTTCCATTTCACTGTAACAGTAATTTGTTTCATAAATTAATAAAATGATCTAATTATAATTTGGATTTCCATGTAGGTTTGCTATAAGGAGAATTCGCAAATCAAGGAAACTAAAGTATTACAGTTCCTGCAACAATTATTTCTTATTGTATATTAATGAGTTGGCATTATGTTTTATAGATGATTCACTTGAACTTGTTAATGTTAGTCAGCTCCTGAGAAATGGATGTGTTCTCTGTGTACTAACTGAACCAAACCCTGTAACTGAGCCTAGAAGCTGAAGAGCTAGGTTTTAGAAAGGTATTAACTTATCAGGGCAATTAATGTTTTCCTAGGGACTTCTGAAGATTTAATTTTTTTTTCCTCTTCTCAGGAGATTCTGGATTCTTCTTTCTGTCTTCTGTGAACTAAGAAGTATGTATTATGCAATGAAATTATTTTTGTCAACATGTAACTGGGGCTAAACCCTATACCCATTGTATTCCATGGTATATATTTACCCAACCCATTTCTTTAAAACATTTATTAAGTGATATTCTGGAATACCCTAGATGGACGAGCACAAAGACATGATATGCCCAGTTCCTGCCATGGCCCTTGTACATACCTCAGTGATGTGCTCAATCACTTGCCTTTCTATGGCAACCACAGATTGCTTTTTCTCATATTGTCACAGGTCTCTTTTTTGGTATATGAGTAGGTTAAATATTGTATTCCCTTTACATTAGATGTCTCTGCTTGACTCATGAGTTCATTATATCTCCTTTTACCATTTTTTAACCCCATAAACTAACCATCAGGACTACCTGACCTTTTGTTTTATATGTTTGCAATTTCTTCCTTGTATTACTCAGATGCCTTTTACACTGTAAGACCATTACTCTTATGTCTGTATCTTAGCAGCCTAAACCTAACTGTTCGGCAAATATTGAAATGGTTCACATATAAACAATAATGTAAAGTAAAACACAAAATGCATCAACCATGGGGGGGGAGCAGTTGTTATTTTTGAGCTTCCTTTAACTCTTTCCTCTGAGACCAAAAAACAGATTGATGCAAATTCCACAGTATTGTAGTATCACAAACATAATCCTCATATTCTTAAAACAAACAAACAAAACCTATGACAGAGAGAGTGACCTTCATAAAATTCTGGTTAACATAGTTAATTGTTGAAGCACAAACTTCCCACTTAAACACAAGGTAGAATTTCTGAATCCCTGGTACTTCTCCAGAAATTTAACCTAGAACTTGGTGGGTTGAGATAGTTGCCCGAACTCAGTGATGCAAACAAAATTTATACAGGATTCTTAAATATTATGCTCACAATTTTTTATGCAGAATTTTCTAAAATATGCCCTAAGATAAATTCAAAGTGGCAGAGTTAAACATCCGGACAATGACATTTTTCTCCAGCCACAATAGGATTACCTGTATCAATTTGTTCTTTGTAGTTACACCATCTGTTATTGTTGAGCACTCAAATAAGAACAATTTTCTAAAGTTTATTCCTGTAATGACAAGAAAAATAAGACTTGACTTCAAGGAGTGTAGCTTCTACCCACTGTATAAATATCACATTCTACATTATGTAGTATGAAGTATGAACACTCGTAGAAGTATGCTTTCTCAACTCTCAGAACCAGGCCTAGTATCACCTGAGAAGCCGATTACTTTTATCCTATGGGCACTAAATCCTATAACTAATTTCTGTGCTACCTACCCATATTTTCAGAGCCAAAGACAAGGATCATTCCTAGAAAATAAAAAAAGAAAAAACAGAAAAGACTTTAAAGTATACAATACACATCATGATCATGATAATTCATCCTAAGGCTAAGACACAAAACAATGGTAAAAGTAAATGCACAAAAAGTCCATTTCAGTGTTTTACAATGATAGTTTTTATACTAAGAAAAACAGGGACATCTGGCTGGTTCAGTCAGTAGAGAATGCGATCCTTGATATTGGGGGCTGTAAGACTGAGCCCCCTGTTGTGTGTAGAGACTACTGGAAAAGATAAAATAAAATCTTTAATCAACAACAAAAATAACAAAAGTGGGAAATAATCTACATGTACAAAAATAGAATAGTAAAATAAAGTACATTGACAACATTGAATACTTTGTTATGATTAAAATCATGGCTTATAAGGCACTTTAATACCATGGGAATTTTCTAGTGGTATAATGCTAATTAACAAAAGCCATACACAAAAATCACTACACGGTTTTAATGATCTAAGTTACATAAAATCTCAAATAAGAATATGGGGATGCGGTGGGGCACCTGGGTGGCTCAGTGGGTTAAAAAGCCTCTGCCTTCAGCTCAGGTCATGATCCCAGGGTCCTGGGATTGAGCCCCATATCGCACTCTCTGCTCAGCGGGGAGCCTGCTTCCTCCTCTCTCTCTGCCTGTCTCTCTGCCTACTTGTGATCTGTCTGTCAAATAAATAAACAAAACCTTAAAAAAAAAAAGAAAAAATATGAGGATGCGGTTAATGATGTAACTTGCAGGACTGTTGTGAAAACAAAAAGAATGTGGAGAGGGGAGTTTGCATAGTAGTTCTTACAACATAAGCTCTCATTAAGTGTTGGCTTTTATTATTGTACAAAATGTAAACAAGTGTTCTTCCTAAAACACGTAGAACACAGACATCATCAGTAAGGTAGGTGTATATAGAGAACATTTACCTGAAAGTCTTAATTGACAGAGAAAAAAAAAAAAAAAGCATTCATTTACCAGAGTAAGGGTAATGTTCTCCAGAACAATCCTCTCAGCTGGATGCATACACAGTGTGAGAGGATGCTACTTAAAAGCAGCTGGCAAGAGGAGTTGAAATGGAACATTTACTTAAAAGAATTCAAAAATAGATAGAAGGCACATCATCAAAGACAGAAACTACCAGCATTCTGGGTTGCCAGGAAACATAACTGAGCAGACCAGGGAGTTGCAGCAGACATGAAGGTGTCAAAATTCTTCTGAGGAGACCCTGAAGTCAACTCTCCAACATGAAATAACACAAAATTAGTAAGTCATGATAGCTTTAAATTCATTCATTCTCGTGTTTATTCACTCAAAAAAATATATGTGTTGTATATGTATTTTAAGGTCCTTTCTGAAGCTTTGGTGATACTCTAATGAAAAAAAAAATCAAAGACAAAAGCCCCAGTCCTTGTGAGGTACACATTCATCTAGGTGAGAATAAATATATCAGATGGTGTTCAATTTTATGGAGGAAAATGGGGTACAGAAGGGAGTTAGGAAGTGCAACAAAGGAGTTGACATTTTCAGCAGAGTGGTCAGGGAAGGCTCACAGAGAAGGACATTTTGAGACAATTGTTGGAGAAAATGGGGGAGGACTTTGTGTTGATGTTAGGAAGAAAGGCACTAGATCAAAGGGGCTTTGAGCACTAGGGCACTGATGGAGAGAGTGTGACTTGCATATTCAGAGAGCATGACAGTGGGGGAATCTGCTGGAGGGCAGGGAGAGGTGCCTTTAGAGGCCATTGGAGGATTCTGGCTTTTATTCTGAATGGGGTGATAAGCCAGTAGTGTATTTAGAAAGGAATACCATGTTCTTACATGATTTATATCCCTTCCTCCATTTTCATTTCTCAAGACTGACTATAGGGGTAAGAAGAGTGCATAACTTTCCAGGCAGGTCCCTCTCCCTGAGGGAAGGCAGCAGTAGGTTCCAGCAGCCTCTAACGAAGAGACTGTGGAGAGGTAGAAGCAATCAATGAGGCATTGCGCACAGCAAATGGCAAAGGGATCCAGGGAGATGTGTGCGGAACACTAGAAGCACCCACTCTGTGTAGCTTGGACAACGACTCTGGTTATAGCGGTGGAGGTGGCCAGACATGGTTGGATCCTGGATAGGTTATAAAGTAGCATTGATATAACTTTTTGAGAGATTCTATGTAGACTTCAAGAGAAAGAGAGTAATCAGGAAACTCCAAAACTTTTGGTCTGAAAATATGAATATGCCATTAACATATAAGGGAAGGTTACATCAAATTTTCTTTGGAGTGAAGGAAGATGAAAACTATTTTTAGACATGCTCAACTTAAGATAACTGTGAGATATGTAAAATTCATATAAATAGCTGTTTGAGTCTTGTTTTTAAGTGAGGGATCTGGGCTGGAAAGAAAGAAAGATGTTGTGGCTATGTAGATGATGTTTAGCTCTCTTAAGGTAAATGAGAGAGCTGCAATAGGATGCTTTGAAAAATCAGTGAGATGATTCAGATTAATAAATTCCCCAAAGGAGAGAAAGTGAACTGTTGTTTTTTTTTTTTAAAGCTTTTATTTATTTATTTGACAGACAGAGATCACAAGTAAGCAGAGAGGCAAGCAGAGAGAGAGGAGGAAGCAGGCTCCCTGCTGAGCAGAAAGCCCGATGTGGGGCTCGAACCCAGGACCTGGGATCATGACCTGAGCCGAAGGCAGCGGCTTAACCCACTGAGCCACCCAGGCGCCCCGAAAGTGAACTGTTTGATGAGATTAAGGAAAACTTGTTCTGATTGGTTTATGAAAATTAAAAGAAAGTCTTAACTCCTGCTTTTCCTCTCAGACCTGCTTTTGCTCAGGCTGCTGGGGACACTTACCTAATAACTTCTCTGTAGTGGCAGCCCATGGTCTTTTCTTTCCAATTCTATTCCTTCAACTTAGTAAAGAATTGGGAAAAGTTTTCAATTAACAATAATCATGCCTCGGATAAACCTCCTTGGCTATGATACTGCCACTGCGCAAAGCGTAGTAAAGAATTATAAATCTTGTAGTTCTCCAGGATTTGGTGAAGAAAGAGAGGGAGGAATTTCTAGCTAACTTGTCATATAAAACCACCTTTTCCACTAATAACCTTTTGATTTATTACATTGGTTTCCTTGTGTCTATTTATCCATTAATAAGTAATTTATATTTGACTTTCTGAGGTGAGTGACCCAATAATGAACAATTAAACTATTTACAATAAAAACCAAGTTTTATTTTTGCAAAAGAAAACAACAACATCATTTAAACTACCTTCTTTGGGATGCCTGAGTGTCTCAGCTAGTTAAGATTTGGACCCTTGTTTACTGCTCATGTCATGATCTCAGGGTTGTGAGATCAAGCCCCCCACATTGTCAGGCTCCCTGATCAGCAGAGAATCTGATTGAAAGATTTTCTCCCACTGCCCCTCTCCTCACATGTGCTCTTTATCTCTCTCTCAAATAAATAAATCCATCTTAAAAAAAAATAAACCATCTTCTTCATGTATACCTCTTACTATTAAGAGAAAATTTTCACTCATATAATCACAAAACCACAGATGTAAATCAATATCAATGAGATTAATAAACAAAAGTAAAGTCTTAACTTGATGCCCAAATCAGATGACAATTAATGAAATAAAAGACTAAATTTTTTTTTCTTTTCTTTTTTTTTTTTTTAAGATTTTATTTATTTATTTGACAGACAGAGATCACAAGTAGGCAGAGAGGCAGACAGATAGAGAGAGAGGTGGAAGCAGGCTCCCTGCAGAGCACAGAGCCCGGTGTGGGGCTCGATCCCAGGACACTGGGACCATGACCTGAGCCGAAGGCAGAGGCTTTAACCCACCGAGTCACCCAGGTGCCCCTAAATTTTTTTTTTCTAAATTAGACATTAAAATACAATTATTTCAATGTAGGACAGTTACAGAAGAGTAAAATGTTGAATTCTAAATAAAATGGAAGCTACCTATTTTTCCAATTTTCAAAAAATGATTTGCTCAATCTGAGGGATGAGGTTGAAATCCTAAAGTTGTTTGTGTTTAGGTGAGGATTTATTACCAAAATGAACATAAATCAGAAGGCATAAAACAACATAGAAGTATAATCATAGGTTCAGAGATAAATGAATCCAGAGGTTTAAGCTACACTAAAAGATTTTAAGTAGAATCCATAGGACCAGCATGGTCTAAATAGCATGGCTGTCAGCAGGTGCTCCTATACCCACCACACACCTGAAGTCACATCAACATCCAGAGCCACACTTCAGGCCACCATGGCAGCATATGTGTCCCCTGAGAACCACCTACACAAGTCCTCTTATCGTCACTCAGTAGAGGGGATATAAAGCAAGCACTCTTCACAGTCTAGAGACTAATTGTATGGGGGATCAAAATGTCATTAATATATTTCTTCAGACAAAATAAGGCTTGCATGCTCATTAGAATCAAGGTTACTTTGCTCTCATATCAGATGTTTTTATTTGAAAAATGATTACGTTGCTGCAAAGCTTTCCTTTTCTCCCTACCCCAGTTCATAACAAGACACCTCTCATGCATCAATACCAAATATAGAAACTTTTTTCACGTGCCAGAAACTGTGCTAAGGATTAGGGCAAGGGAGATGCAAGATGGAGTTCCTGACAAGTTGTCTTCAAATCCAGTTACCTCATGTATATAATAAAAGCTGTACCCTGCCTGAAAATAGTAGTTTGCATCTCACTGGGAGATTCAAAGACAGAAGAACATCAAAAATAGAGTCAACTCTTGGTTGACCCAAATTATTTCAGTGAAGGTTACTTTAATAACATTTTTTAAAAGATTTTATTTATTTATTTGACAGAGAGAGATCACGAGTAGGCAGAGAGGCAGGCAGAGAGAGAGGGGGAAGCAGGCTCACTGCTGAGCAGAGAGCCCGACGCGGGGCTCAATCCCAGGACCCTGAGATCATGACCTGAGCCGAAGGCAGAAGTTTAACCCACTGTGCCACCCAGGCGCCCCTTTAATAACATTTTTTTTTTTTAATCACTACACTCACTTGACCCCCAAAATAACTACATGTGACATAGTCTGGATGTATTTAAATGTTTGTTTGAATTTGGTTCCTCTTAAATCTTTTGTCATACTGTTCTTGTTTTATCGTGGGTTTGCTATAAGACTCCCTTATATCTAAACTTTCATAGACAGTCTTTGACACAGAACTATAAATCTATTTCTAGTTTTAATCCTCAGGGAAACTGTGAATCTTTGTGACACCAGATTATTTTAATCTTTTTCTCACTTCCACATATTACCTTCTGTTTCCTTCTTCGCCTGTATAATACTCAAGGACAACACAATGTACAGTGAATGGAGTGGCAGGCATAAAACATTATATAATGCTTATTATTTGACCCATGCACAACAAAACTTAAGGCTGTTAACATTAAAACTTCAGTCACTTTTACAAAGTAGCTAAAATCATTGTAATCAAAGCAACCTACTTCCTGACAAATTTACTGGATATGAGGTAGAGCTTTGATAACTAGTTGGTTGGTTATGAGGGTAATATGCTTCATTTTTACTTCTGCTCATAATCCAAGGTCAAAAAACAAAAACAACTTCATTTACCATTGATGGCACCATTGGAAATTTCATAGAAGAAACAGTCATTGGTGACCTCTAACATTACTGCTGCCTAAATCTTCTCCTATACTCTTCCTATGTTCAGGAGCTGAGATATTACACAAATAGATAAATAATATGAACGACACAATCAACATCCGTTACATAGGAAATATAAGGAAACAAAAATGCTTTCTTACAAGCTCCCAGGTAATAAAATACCTTAACACCAGGAAATCTTAAAATGACTTCAGTTTTCTTTGTCTAAGCTACCAAGAACTTGGTATATTCTGGGGCTATGTTTTCTATAACTAGTCTCATAGTCAGATGTCATAGAAGGTCCAGTGCAACAATGATCTACATATCTAAAGAGAGGTCAAGCTCTTCATGAAATAGAAGTGTTATAAAAGAAAAAAAATACATTCTATTTATAGTTTGCAGAAAACAAGTACCTAAAAGCAATATGTGGCCATTAGCTTGGAGTATGGAGCTAGTATTGACGATAAGTGCTAATATATCTTGAACACTTACTACATTCCAGGCACTGCTAGGTCTTTTAGACACATAATTTCATTTAATTCTCAAAACAAAACTCAGGATATGTATCTTTTTCATTTCATGGAAGATAAGATTGATAGTAATTTTCTCCAATGTGCACAAGTAGTTGTACTAGAGCATGTGAACCTTAACATCCTGGTTCTGGATTCCCTCTCCATCACTCCATTCTATCACCTATTAGGACAGAGAGAAATAAATCCAATAAAGAGGCACTGACTCTAACAATAACATACTATTATTACAAACTTTATACCTTTACTCTGTTAAACTGTGTTGCTTGACATTCCAGTAGTTTTAATTTTGTAATTGTTCTGTGACTGAATTTCATCCTACTAAAACTCATATGTGTATGATTAAAGCAGTAAATTCTATGACAGAAACAGGAGGAGATGAGGCTAGAAAAATCAAGCAAAAGGAAAAGGGTGGGTGAATTTGTATGCCCTGCTGGGGCATTTAAGCAATGTCCTACCAGTAAATCTTTCTTGTCCACACTGAAGAGTTCATTCATTGTGTCTGGGTTACCCTAGACACAGAACAAAAAAGGAGCATCTAAAAACAAAGGGGGGAGGGAAGGAGCATCTACCTAAACACAACTTTTACACAGACCTTTGAATGAACTTTTAAAATCCTAAGTAATTCAAGATATTTATGTATTTTTAGATTGTACATTATTGTATACAAATATAATGCAAAAATCTGAAAAATTAAAAGATGAATATAAAATCTCAAAAATAACTATAAATATCATGCCTGGCATGGGTTGCTTAGGAGATGATCCCTGGCACTGTTGTGATTTCTAACCCTATTTAAGTAATTCACTCAAAATTACTTGTGGAGGCCCCATTATACTGAAACAGTATTATTTTAGAGTTGGTGATATAGCAAAAACTAAATAAACACCTTGTTATCATGAATCTTACATACTCTGTCCTTAGAAACTCCCTTGTGAAAAAGTTTGAAAAGCTATGGGTGAGGAGCAAGATGGGGTTTAGAAAATACACTGCAGAAAGGGAGCAGGAGTAATGTGAAGAGTTAGACAAGGGTCTATGGCAATCGTCCATGTGGGAAATGATGCCTTTTTGGACTAGGAACATGACAGTGAATATAGAGATACTTTTAAGATAGATTTTCAAAATACAGTCAATAAATATTGACTTTGGATTCAATTTAGGGGTCAGAAAAACATGTCTTTAACAAACTCCTGGGTTGGGCATGATAAATTTGGAGGATATAGTTCCACTTTCTGAGATTTAAAATATTGGAGGAAGATTAAAGATATTAGAAAAGGATTATGTTTGAAATGTATAAATGTAGTTTTGATAAGGTGGTAATTAGATATGCAAGTCCTGTTGAGAGGTCTGGACTAGGAACTAACAAGGGGAATGGGTCCCATGTAGTCCATATGTAAAGTACTGAGGGTGGCCAAGATTACTTAATGGAGAAGATGCTGCTGGTGCATGAGCCAGTCCCCCCCTTAACAGTTGGGGAAAACTTCGATGATCACTGTGTTGGATACTGAAGGTCCATAGCTGTCCTCTTCCTCAGAGAATTACTCTCAGCACATAAGAGCTACTCCTCCCTGAGATGCATCCATTCCTCAAAGAAGAGTAGCCCATTGCCAGTGGATAATTGATATGGGAGTACAAAGCCCAACACTCATGCCTCAAAGGAAGACAATTCTGGGTTACCCCCTCATATTTTATCAATTCCTGTGGTTTCAGGCAGAGGCTATACTCCAACCTCAAGAACATATTTGCTTAGCTTCTTCCATGTGCTATCCTGTTTCCTTGGGTTTTAGAGAATGTCTGTCCTAGAGAATTCTCCTTAGAGAGTACCCCAATAAAGCATTTGTCTACAAATCCCATTCTCAAGTTCCACTTTGGCAGACAACTACGAAGAAAGTACAAAGGAGAGACTGTGCAGGAAAATATCCATAGGGACCCAGTAAATAATACAGATGAGTGAAGGGACCAGTAGGTGAATTAAATTTTGCATCATTTAGGGATGTTTCAGTGGTGGTTGGGACAAAGAAAAAGGAAGACTAGAATGAACTGATCTGGGTAGATAGAATTGGCAACAATATGTGCACATGATTATTTTGAGAAACTTCTGATAGAAAGTAAAGAAATGAGACTCTAGGAAATGCGGTATCTCTACTAGGTTTTACTTATTCTTTTCTTTTGGGATTTTGTTAGGTCATAATTTTGTGTTTATTTATTATTGGTGTGTTTGTATGTTACATACTCCACATAATTACATTATCCAGATAACATTTGAATTACAGGAGGAAACAGAAGGTAGAGAATGTGAAGGCACTGGAAATTTAATATTAAAGCCATAAGAATAGCAAAGTTCATAGTGAGGTAGAAAGTAGAAAGTGATGGTGGAAAGATTAGGTTCTAGTAAGTTTAAGAAGGTATCCTCTTTGGAAAAGGGTTAAGCATAAAAGACCTAAAAGACTATGAGAATCCTGTTAGATGAGACAGTCCATTATTCAGTTTTCCCAAGGTTCAGTGCAATTTCTGACAGAGAGCTCATATTCAATAAAAGTTTGACAAATTAATAGCAGAACTAATTAAATGTGACCATAAGAAAAGATGTCCTATTCGGTGGCAGTAGCATTCACCCTAAAGTGAGTCTGGGAAGTCAATGATTTAATCTATTCACCTGTGGTTAATAGTTGTAGCCCTGTTTGCAACAAGAGTGATGGTTGTATTCTTGAAAAAAAAATGGCTGAAAACACATTACAGTTCAGTTTCAGAGTAATTCAAAGATTTAAAATATGGTCATGTCAATATTAAATTTTTCTCTTTCTCTCATTCTCTCTGAGTCTTTTAGAGTCCATCCACATTGAATATCTTCCAGTTATTTTAATTCGTGATGTTTTCTGTTTCTCTCCTGTTACCTCCTTCTAGATCCCACAGTCCTCTTGCCAGCAATTCTTTTGCATGCATATGCATACATACACATGCAGAAGGCCCACCTTCTTTATCCACCATTCTACCCACTCACCTACTTAACATTCTTCCGGGAAGGCTTCAAATTCCCCACCATCTATGATCCCAGAATATTTTATGCTATTCTAAGAATTACAAGTATCAAATTGTAATATCATTGCCTAATAGATACCAGTACCTTCCCATGTAGAAGGTACATCCAAGAGAAGAGAGACCGTATCCATTTTGTATATCTCTGTATCTATGGGGTCTGGATGATTAGTTGTACACAGCAGGCAACCATTCTACAAATACCTATATAATTAAGCCAAATTGACTTGAAATTACCAATAGTATTATTGGTCATGAAAATGCAAAACTGATGCAAGGGGTGCCTGTGTGGCTCAGTCAGTTAAGTGTCCAACTCTGGATTTCAGATCAGGTCATGATCTTAGGATCCTGAGATAGAGCCCTGCATCAGGCTCCATTCTCAGCGGGGAGTAAGGATTTTCTCTCCCTCTCACTCTGGCCCTCCCCCACACTCTCTCTCTAGAATAAATAAATAAGTTCTTAATAAAAACAAAAAACAAAAAAACAAAAGGGGCTGGCTGGGTGGTTCATTCCATTAAGCATCTGCCTTCAGCTCAGGTCATGATCACAGCATCCTGGGATCAAGCCCCACACTAACTCCCCATAGTGAGGAATCTGCTTCTCCCTCTCCATCTGCCCCTCCTCCCAACTCACACTCCCTGTCTTTCTCTCTCTCAAATAAATAAAATATCAAAAACAAAACAAAACAAAACAAAAAGCCCCAAACAAAAACTACTGATGTAAGATTATTACAACAAACAAAAATAAAACCATCCTTGTAAGATCATATAATATTTAATTAATAAAAAGAAGAATTTATCACACAAATAATTTTAATTGGAAATGTGTGGGAGTATTAAAATAATGCAATTTCAAAAGAAATGAAAAAACTTACACTTATTGCTCAACCCATATTCTACAAATTTTTTCCAAGGTAATTCAAGTGTAGGTCTAGATTAGTTATTTATCTTTTGATAACATTAATGGAATGATGAACACTAGAAAAAGAGCTAGCACATCACAGCAAGATGAATCCATTAGGCTGAGCGGTTTTGGAGGCTCCCCAGTAAAATCTGTGTCACCAGCATCTGCCACCACAAGAAGGGTGGCAGCATTTATAAAAATACCCCCCAGACTCATATCAGCAGCCCCCTTAGCCATGACAGACACAGCCAAACCTATAGTAGCTGCTTTAATAACACATGGTATCAAAAGCAGAGGGTTAACTCAAAGAACAGAGTTAGTCCCCCGAATTTGAGTGTTCTTATCTACATGTGAGCTTTTATCTGCTCAGATAAGAGTGTCCAATGATAATCCTGGTTTCCTAATGGTATGGCCTGAATGACCCATCATTTCTAAATTCGTCTGTTTCCCTTCTTCAACTAGTTCAGCAGGTCCATATTGCATCATCCTGACACCCTAGAATGACAACTCTATTATGCCTCTTTGCTTATATTCTTGTCTCACATAAGAAACTATGAGCTTCTTCAGGACACAGACCCTGTGTTACCCACCCCTAAACAAAAAGTATCTGGCAAATGGTAGGTACTTCAATATTTGTTGAATGAATTAATGAATGGATGGATGGATGGATGGATGAAATTTCATGAGAAATGCTTTAGTTGCTCTGAATATTGTTAGAGAAAGAAAATTCTTTATATGAGGTAACTCATATTAACTACTTTTTATAGTAAAATTTGCCAATTAAATTGTTTGCCCACAATGAGATTCCCCCCCTCAGTTAAATCCATCACCAGTTCTCAAAGCATCACTTGTATCCTACTCACCCCATTTTGAGCGGTTTCTTAATAATATATGAGATTACAGAATCAGTTTATAGCTTACAACACCTATTTTATTGGAGGTACAAGGAGAAGCATGTAAGGCATAGTCTGACAAACCATTTTATTGTCTTAGGACCAAAATTGCTCTACACCCAAAAGACCATTCTCTCTTATATTTTAGCAGATATTGATTAGCTGGCATGAATACCACCTATGAGACCTTAATCTTTCCAGACACTTAAGGATTGATTGAGAATTTAGACAGCTAACATCCTTTATGAGCTAGGGATATACATATATTTTATATTTAGGAATCAAGGAATGCTGACAACACCATGTCACTCAGAGACATTAATGCTATTGTTATGAGTGTGTTACAGCAATTTTGTATCTGGATAATAACAAATTTAGAGAACAATATGACCTTGTGCTCCTGGATGTTAGTACCAGAAGGAAAGCAAAAGGCAAGTATTTAAAAGCTATAATTAAACAGCTTAGGCATCTCAGTAAGCTTTACATATATTTACATTAAAGTAATTATCAGAGAAAGATTGTTTAAAAGTTTAAAGTTTTAAACAAAATAAGACAAATTCCCTTAAAAATTAAATATATATATATATACATATATATATATATATATATATATACATACACACACACATACATACTGCTTAGTACCTTAATGTGACTAATAACAGATAGCTCCCAAAAAAGTGCCCAGAATCAAGATAAATAGAACTATTGTCACATTTCATCCAAACATTTTATTCTAGTCTACATTCTATTAATGTCTTAAAGAAATATTCTTTCAGACTCTGAATTCTGATTAGAGCACAGATTCCTTTCCAACTTAGCTACTACATTTACATTCCCAAATTTGGCTAAGAATTGTTCTTTCTGGCAAACAACTTCCCCTCCAGAGGCATTCACACTACAAGGTTTTGCTGGAATTTACTCATAGTAAATTCTCTCTCTCAAATAAATAAAATATCAAAACAATCTGTCTGTCATTGTCTTTGACAGTCTCACTGACAAGGCAGCTCCTTCTGGCAAAAAGAAAAATGTGGTTTTTTTTTTTTGTTTTTTTTTTTTTTTGACAGATAGATCACAAGCAGGCAGAGAGGCAGGCAGAGAGAGAGGAGGAAGCAGGCTCCCTGCTGAGCAGAGAGCCTGATGCGGGGCTCCATCCCAGGACTCTGAGATCATGACCTGAGCCGAAGGCAGTGGCTTAACCCACTGAGCCACCCAGGCGCCCCAAGAAAAATGTTTTAATGTAAGAAGTAGGACGTGTGAGACATCAGACATGTATGTGCACTATATTGTTTACAAATATGAAATCTGTAGCATAGTTTCTCATGCATCCCACAAAATTATACTTCTATCACATTCCCCGACTTGTGATGTATCAAATCCAAACTCATGTATCAGTTGGCACAGAAGTGATGGCAGTAGAGTTCACATGTCTGGTGCAGTGAATCTCACTCCTCTGCTGGTTTTGAACTATTAAAAAAACCTTTCTCAATGTCCAGACTATTGGAGAACTAACATTTATTGGGCACTGCTTTGCATCTTATCTCATTAAATGTCACAGAGTCTTAAGAAATAGGCATAGACATATCCCCATTTTGGCATATCAACAATTGAGACACCACCAAGAGTTGGAGTAATTGTCCAAAAATCATGCAAGTGGCAAATACAAGAGTAATGGACCAAACTCCATCTGCCCAGCTCCATGATTCTGGCTTTGCTCTCTCTTGTTCTCTTTTTGTATTCCTACCACCAATATCAGTTCCTCTTTCTCAGAAGGACTGAGATGAAACATTTGTTTTTTGTCCCCCGCCCCCCCCACAGCACACTTCTTTGGACGAGACATGACCGTAACACATCTGGAAACTTATTCCACTCACCAGGTACAAAGACTGAAATTGGAGCAACTTCCAGCTCTTTTTCTAAAGTCATCATGTGGGAGCGCCTGGGTGGCTCAGTCATTAAGCATCTGCCTTCAGCTCAGGTCATGATCTCAGGGTTCTGGGATCAAGCCCCACATCAGGCTCCCTGCTCAGCAGGAAGCCCACTTCTCCCTCTCCCACTCCCCCTGCTTGTGCTCACTCTCTCACTGTGTCTCTCTTTCTGTCAAGTAAATAAATAAATAAATCTTTAAAAATAAAAATAAAGTCATCATGTGAAGGCACATTGAAAGTCACCTTTGAAAAAGGCAGTACCACTCTAAGCATGAATAAACAAGCAAGCTGGCCAGCCATAAAACCATGAGACCCACTGCTTGGTTTTTCAAATCTTCTCCAAACACATGAGGAACTGTGTTTGAGGAACTGAGGAACAATAGCCAAAGAAATCGAAGTAGACTCTGTCAAATAAATAAATAAAATCTTTAAAAAAAAAAAAAGAAATCGAAGTAGAAAATGTAGATTATAGTCATCACAAAGCTCAACATTAAGAAGTGCAGCAGAACTGCAGACTGATAGAAAAGATCCAAAGGCCAAGAACCCAGCAATGAGGGAGAACAGAGCTTCTGTTTTGGACAATAGCATTGGTTTTGCTATGACTAGATGAGATTGAAAGCTCATCATGATTGGAAATAATTAATGTCAATTATTGCAGTGCCACGCAGAACCTGGTTCTTAATGCATCCTCTGTGGAAAACAACTTTTGCACATTCATTGGCATTTTTAGTTGCATCATCATCATTTACATATAGAAAAATAAAAATTATATTTTGTATTTTAAAATATTATATATAAGCTATATATGTAATATATAATTTTCATTGACTTGTTAATTCACTTATTCATCTGGAAGTCAAATTTCTGTTACAGAAACTCCGCTGAGTGCTGAGAACACAGAAATCAAGAAGGCAAGATAAATTAAAGAATTTATAATTACTCTGTATCTCTTGAAAAACAGTGTTGTTTAGTAAATATATGCCTTTCTATATGCTATGCCCTCTACCTGGAATAACCTCCTGCCTTGTTATATGATGACCATTACTGTCATAGAAAACTCAGTCTATGTGTTCCTACTTCTTAGATGGTTCACCTGCCCATCAGTCTAATGTCTTTTTTTTTTTTTAAAGATTTTATTTATTTGACAGAGAGAGATCACAAGTAGATGGAGAGGCAGGCAGAGAGAGAGAGAGAGGGAAGCAGGCTCCCTGCTGAGCAGAGAGCCCGATGCGGGCCTCGATCCCAGGACCCTGAGATCATGACCTGAGCCACCCAGGCGCGCCTAATGTCTTTTTTTTAATGCCCCATGATAACCCTCATGGCTACCTCTCTCTGAGCACTTCCCTGTAGTGCACTCACCTGTCTGTTTAACTCACTTGGCTATAAGCTCCTTAAGGGATTATGTCTTATTTCTCTTTTCATGATAGGTGTTCAGTTTACATTATGTGTGTGAATTAATGAATGAATTTATTAATGAATTAATTAATCCGTTGAGGTAGACCTAAAATAAGCAACTATAATACAAATGTTAAGTTCTGTAGTAAAGGAAGTTTAGGGTTCTATGGATGATGGCTGAAGAAATTAACTGGGTCTACTGATATGACTGTCGATTATGGGTGAGGCAGACAGAAAAAATCTCCCTCAGATGACTTGATGCTCAAGCTGAGACTTACCAGTTGATTCAGATATCAGCTGGCAGACAAATGGGAAGAGGCATTACCCCAGATGGCATGTTATCTATAGACAGGAAGGTCTATGAATGCTATCATGATCAGCAAATTCTAAGTAGGAAAAACAGGATGAAACAGCTATTGGCATATGAAGGAGTAGCTGGAAACGGCATTAGATACTAAACCAGGGGCTGCAGCGTAATGGAATTTACGTCCTGCTTATGAGATTACATTTTGTATATTTAGTGATGGAACCATGGCCCAAGAGTAGACCTCCAGCTGACAGAGGAAGAACATCAAGTAAGTAGATTGATAAGAAATACTATAAAAGCAAGAGAGTGAAATTAGAAAAAAGCATTAAATAGAAGCCAAGGAAAGAAGTGACCATCAGCACCAAATACCACAAAACAAAGAGGACAAACAATGAGATGAGTCAAGGAGATGGAGTACTCAATAGGCTGTTGGTGACCCAAGGGAGAACAATCCTTGGGTTATAGAGGGCAGGTGACCGGTGAGAGCAGAGTGAGGAAGCAGAGGCATTGGAGGAAACTATTAAAAACTTTGCATAAAAAGAAGTTGAGGACAAGATAGCCAGGGGTGATCTGGCATTGAGATGGGCTTTTTACTATCAAAAGACTTGAGCATGTTTATAGACTAAAGAGAAGGTGCTAGTGGGAAAAAAAGGAGTTGGAAATATAGTAGACAGAGAGGATAATTTATCAAGCAATGCGCTGAAGGAGATGGCATTTAAAGCAAAGTGGAAGAATGATTTTTTGGATGGGAGGGAGGATATGCTTTCCTCTGAGACTAAGATAAAAGGCTAAGAGACAGATGAAAATGTAGATAAGTGTGTGGGAAGAGAGTTGATCAAGGTTTCCCTTGATAGATTCTCTTTTCTCCATGAAATAGGAACCAAGAGTTACAGACGGAGGAGGGTGGAGGCAGAAGTGAGTGTTGAACAAGAGGCTTTAAGGATAATGGTGAAGGGCAGAATAGCTGCAGGGGAGGAAAGAAAGAAGGAAGCCTGAGAAAAAGTGAAAAGATGATCGAGCAGCACTGCGGACTCAGCCAAAAACAAGAATGCTGTGAAGGCACATGGCGTCACTCCGTGTGGTACTGGGGTTACCTCCAGCAGCAGATGGAGACCCGAGTTTGGAATAGAGAAGACTTGCATTAGTGCACAGATGAAAGTTTACAAGGCAGGGGAACAGAAGGAGCAGAGAGTTTGGTGAAAGAAATGTAATTGATGAAACAAACCGTAGGTAGAAGACCATATGACTTATTCTCTAAACTAGTACACTTGAATATGAAAGATGGCATTATTAATAATAATCTCAGGATGATAGATGTAAACCATAGCACATATAAGGCATTATGTGAAAAACATAACATTAAAAAGAGGTGATTCAGGAAAACAATTATACTGATAGTGTAGATACAATGGTATGGCCATAAGCCAGGTGTGAAGAATTGGAAAAATAAGTGGTTTAGGAATATTGGCCTCACTTCTAGAAAAGGAGCACCTTGAGATATTGACAAGAGGGGATCTGGGAGTGGTTTGCTGGTAGAGTAAATGTGAGAGGAGATCAAGGAATTTTGAGGCAAGAGTGCTTAAGTCGTTGTCTGCATAAACATGTAATTTGATGCATTAAATTTAAGAAAAGAACTCAGTGCCAGGTGCCATGGTCTTCCCAGCTTTTGAGTTAGACATTGTGATGGTGGTGAATGACACATATCAGAAAGTGTGATAAGACGCTGGATCAAAAAAAGTAAGGAGTCGGGACATAGAAGAGAAGTCTGATGGTACCCAACAGGAGAAAAGTCGTCTTTATTATCCTCCAGGAGATGCAGGCAGAGATGCCAGCTATAACCATCTGCTAAGCACAGAGAATGCAAAGGCACCCAGACAGATAAAATCGTTCTATCCTCTTACTCTCTTCCTTCCCTACCCTTTGATTCAGTATGGGGGGTGAAAAGACAGCTGGTACTAAGGGACTAAAGAGGTTAGCTTTAAATACTGTAGAGAACAAAACCATCACGTTCCATCTCCTTTTCCTACCATGGGTTACTCATCTTTTTCAACTGGACTATTGTTTTGTACACTTGCATCTTGGCTTTTTCTTATCTATAAAATGAAAATGACATTTGAAATTGCTTCATAAGGTTATATAAAGTATGAAATGAATTTATGTATTTCAAACACTTAGAGAGATTTGCATAGCACTAGTGGGGGTTAATATTCATCATCATCATTATCATCACCATGCCATTAGAAATTGAATGTGGAGTCTAAAAGCCTTTCCCTCTCACTAAACTAAAATTTTGCATTGAAATTCTGCATGCTACTCACATAGGGGATTGTATTAGAATGTGCTGTGAAAACTGAAAGTCAACGTAGAAAGGGCTAGAAGAGAGGGCAGCCATGGCAAAATACACATTAGAGGGAAAGAAGCAGAGAACAGACTGATAAGCACTAGGGGCTCACCCGACTGGAAAGTTTCTTGTTTAAGCAGACACTAATGAAACTTCTGCATAAATGGCTAGGCACACTGCAAATGCTTTTGGACAAAACTTTCACCAGAGCGACATCCGTAACAGCAAAGGTACAGTGTTGTCAACTGTATTACTGTTCCCATAAAAGTCTCCCTATTCTTCTTGGTAAAGTGATTATATGCTCCTAATTCTACTAACGATGGGTTTGGAATGTGATACATCTGGTTGAGGACTATGAGCTGCTATGATTTGTATCACATATGAACACACCCTTTTAGAAACATCGCAAGTTTTGCCAATAATCCCACTTTGCCTCTTTGCAACAAAAGTGTCCTTAAGGGAGCTGTTCCTTCTGCATAGAACCCAGAATGAGAAAGCATGAGGATCAGACCAGTAGCAATTGATCCAAACTTGTAGCATGAATGAGAAACATTCTGTTTTGGTAATCTGCTGTGAAGAAATTGTCACCACCATGACACTGGCTAAAACAGAACTTGTTCTAAGAAGGAAAATGTTAATGTATGAGAAAAGAAACCACATGTCAGAGTTTTCAGGTTTTGGTTTCAGACAAGTGGAAAAGCTCTCAACGGAGGATGGAAAAACTAACCCATGTTATGTTGTGCAAAATATTTGGTAAAAGTATTATTTGTGATCACTTGGAAAACAGAAAATAAATCTTTGGCTTCAGATGAAGATGTTGTGTAACAGAATGCATTATTGTGCCTTGTTTTGTTTCTGGTTTTTTTTTTTTTTTTTCAAATTAATCAACTTCTTTTTAATGTGTCAGAGGTAAATATGCTATAACTTTCTAGAAATGCCATAAGTAAGAATTATTAAGAATCAATTTTTTTAAAAACTTCACATAATTAATTTCATTTTTATCTCATCAAATAAATTTTTTTAATTTTCTCTATTATTTTCTTATGAAATAGGGAGGAAAAAGGATAAATAGAATATATATATTTTGGTATCTAAATATTAAAGAACTTAAAATTCCAAAGGAACTTGATTTTAAGAAAAATAAATGAGTAAAAGCTGACATCCATTTTGCTCAGGTTGGATTATACAGGGTTAGAAATAGATGCAAGATCAATATTATCTTATTGAGGTAATAAGACCATAGTTCTTCTTTCTCATATGGACTGTGTTTTATTTTTAGTTCAAATAAACATTTAAGGTTGATTTTCAACTTATTTGTTTTAAATACATAAAGTTTAAAATTAATAAAATACTAGTTTTTTTTTAGAAAAATTCTAAACACAAAGGAAGTAAAACCTTTGCACATTTACATCACCTTATAAGAATCAATGCTGGTGTTATGATGTATATCCTTCCTATAGTTTTCTATTTTTAACATTTTTTGGAAATTATTTAACATATTTTGAAAAATATTACACACATTTTTAGGCTGGCTTTCCATTTGGTATTATTTAGGTAATATTTTTTGATGGCATCAATATTTTCCAAATGTCCATTTAAATGACTGTATAGGATTTGCAAAATATTTCATGATTTTCAGAACAATTCTATATTGTAGATTATCATGTCTCAGACCATAGGGAATATCCCTCTGGAAACGAAGACCTACTGTCATCACACTGTACCATGTTTTTCAGCTTCATTTAAATATATGAACATCTGTGAAAATTTTGTGTTGATTAGCATGCTGCTCCAAGGTGGGTATGCCCTTCTCCCAGAAGACAGAAAACTTTGGGAGAGAGGACAAAGTTAACACTTGTCAATTAACTGTTTTTTTTTTTCTATTAGAGAATATTTAATTTTTTTTTAATTCCCCATGAAACAAAAGTGTTGAAATTGGATGTCAACAAGGGCACACAACATCTGTTCTGAGAGAAGTTGTAATGAAGAGGGTCTGACAAATGCCCCTCTATAGGACATGCACTCACTTAACTTACAAAGACTTACCTACAAGTGGATGATAAATCCTGCTTCTGCTCTAGACACATTTGGAAAAGCCAATCTTCATACAGAGTTCTGGATATAAAGACTATACAGGCTGAATATTGATAAGAAATTACATATTAAAGAAAAACTTTTTTTGACTTTCCCATTCTTGTTTTAGGAATCACATCTCATTTCCACTGAAGAAATCAATCATATCATATTTCTGTCTCAATAAATGCCACATTTTACATATTTTTCTTGATAAAAATGGTATCATTGGATATATTACTATTCAATTTGCTTTTTCACTTAAAGTGTAATGTGATTTTTTTTCAAAAATATGAGAAGTTTATCTCACTCTTTTGAAATGTGCATTGAAGAGAAACAATGACTTTCAGTGATGTCAGAGTAGCTAATACTGCACTTGTACTCCCTTCATGTTAAACTGGACAAAATAAATGAAGTAAATAACTGTTTTCGGAAATTGCTCAACAGGGACCTCAGAACTACAATGCTTTTCCAAAGGGAAACAAATTATTTAAACCTTACTATCACTTTAGCTTTCTGCCTGTAATTCTCAGGTCCACATTTCAAGAAGGGGAACCCAAGTAGAGCATGATGTTAATATTGAAGAAAGATCAAATTTCAGGAATGATTGAATAATCATTGTAAAGAAATGAGAGCTGCACAGAGAAAGGAGTCTAGATATTCACATAGGGTCTTCTTCTGCCTGCTCTGTTGAATGCTAAGACACTCAAATGTATGGCTTAATTCCATAAGAAAGGTAAAAAGTAAAAAAAAAAAAAAAAAAAACAAAAAACCACTGCACGTCTATTAGCTAACTATTCCTGAGATCATGCAGAACCATGAGATCCATCAACCAGAGCAAAGAGACTTTACTAAAAAGTAGATCCAAAAGAGAGATACCTTAGTACTTGGGCAAACTAGCACTAGAGGTTGCATTAGATCCAACAAATTGTGCAGAGTTTAAGGGATGTGCAAGTAATTTGGCTGTCTGCCAAAATCAACTTTCACACTATTTAGAGAAAGACAACAATATCCACGTTGTAAACAACATATTACTAACATTCTCTGGTATCTTTTAAAAGATTACCAGACAAGCAAAGAAGCAGAAAAAAGTTGTCACTATAAAACAAAATCAGTTACAAAATCAGTTTGGTTTACAACAAACCAAAGAATCAAAGATGTAATGAAAACAACACATCAGGATCTTTTTTTTTTTTTTTAAAGATTTTATTTATTTATTTGACAGAGAGAAATCACAAGTAAGCAGAGAGGCAGGCAGAGAGAGAGGAGGAAGCAGGCTCCCCACTGAGCAGAAAGCCCCATGTGGGGCTCAAACCCAGGACCTGGGATCATGACTCGAGCCAAAGGCAGTGGCCCAACCCACTGAGCCACCCAGGCACCCCCACACATCAGGATCTTAAAAAAGGTGTTATAAATGTGCTCAAGAATATTAAAAAAAATGAAAATGTAAAGGTAAATGAAAGATAAAAAATAAAAAATATACATCTCAAAATACAATGTCTAAAATAAAAAAATTCAATAGATGGTATTCAAATCAAATATAAGGGACACCGGGGTGGCTCACTTAGTTAAGTGTCCAACTCTTGATTTTGGCTCCATTCATGATCTCAGGGTCATGAAATTGAGCTCTGCCTCAGGCTCCATACTCAGCTTGGAGTCAGCTTGCAATTCTCTCTCTCTGCCCTTCCTTCCACTACAGCTCCCTCTCTCTTTCTCGAATAAAAAAAATAAAGTATTTCTTAAAAAATTAAATCTAACAGTGAGAATGAGGGGGAAAAGCCATTACTGGGAGAAGATATTTGCAAAAGACACACTTGATGCACTAAATCAGATCTTCTTTGCCTCACCTGACTCTTGCTTCAGCCACCACTACTGTGGCCATTCTACCTGGACTTCATCCAGTCCACCATCTTGCATTATAACATAAGAAAGCTTCACCTTATGTCCCTGCTGTTTGCTTCCCCCTACCAGCCAAGGTGCTTTCTTGTTGATACTGCAACTCCTGGTGCCCACACAGGTGTACCTGATGTACATGAGAATTGTACATGAGAATTAATGCTCCCTGGAATGAAAACCTAAATTAGGTTTAATTACGTCCTATAAGACATGCTCAATGTATAGATTTTGTCTGTTTCCTTATAATTCTCTGGACTAGCTAGGGGAAAATCTTGGACATGGCCACCTGAAAAAATTTTTGTCCTTAGAATGTTGAGGGTTTTCTGTTTTGTTTTGTTTTAATGAAAATTGCTGTAGTAATGAGACCAGTGAGTCTATGTTGTGTGTTTCACCCACATTGGTAGTATATAAAGGTCTCAGGATGGGACATGACATTCAGACTCCAAAAACCTCTACCTGCTTCACTACTGAAATACTGAACCCTAATTTCTAGATACCATGTGTTAAAACTACAACAGAAACTCATGTGTAGCTGTTGCAATGGCTGTGGCTATGACTGTGGCTATGGTTCTAGAAATGGCTATGGATATGGCTCTGAATACAGTTCTGGATATCACTGTCTTTGTGGTTATGGATATAGGTCTCAGTATAGCTGTCTACTGTGGCTGTCAGCCATTTTTCTATAGAAGATATCCTCCTGGGTGAAAGAATTTGACCACAGTGCACCATTTCCTCTAAAGTGATCATTCTAAGATCATTTCTGTTTCAATGTCTCATAATCACATTAGAGCACACTGAAGAAATAGTAGTCAGAACCAGCATCTTCTTAAAAGTCCCATTTGCTATTGATGGGGCTGGCAGGCAGAAAATCTTATTTTGATCATACGCCAAGTATAAACCCTCTACCTCAAGTATAAACCCTCTTATTCTGTTTTTTGATCTTATTTTGATCATACCCTCAAGTATAAACCCTCTTATTCTGTTTTTCTATGTTGTGACAGTTTCCAAATAACTGTTTTATTGTCCCTAACAAGTTTGTGTGCCTTTTATCACTGACATGTTATTGACTTCAGAAATAGGCAGGGCTAATGCTCAGCTGTTTATTTTAATTGTGTATGTCTGGCTTTCATGCTAATAGACCAATATCCATGCCATATTAATGTTATGTATCTTGAATTTTGTCCCTGAAAAAGAAAAGCTTTTTATTGGCTGAGTCTTGTGCTCTCAATTCATTGTACTCAAGGGTTTGTCTTAAATGTTTGTGTTTTGTGATCCTACGTCTATCCATTTCTTTATTTCCATATTAATAAACACTTAGCCACTCATCAACACATGCACACATACACACACACACATGAACAAAGGCCACAGAAAAATGTATTTTGGAAAATGCTAATGATGAAAAGCAAGTTGGATGCAGAGACACAAAGCTCAATAATTAGTGTATAAATAACCTAGAGATTGGCTGGATTTGGATGATGGCATAGACAATAAAAGGGAATAGATGAGCATCAGGAACTCTCTGAAGGTAGAACCTATAAGATTTCAAACACCAACAGTGAAGGAGAAGGAAGAAAACCCTAGAAAAGTTAAGTACTAAAAAAGCATATATTTCTTCTTAGCATTAGAATTGTGGGGCATTTAGGGTAGTTTACACAGATACATATATGAAAGACTGGTATTGCAAAATTATTAGAACTATTATTACAGATATGCTCTGTGTCTTTCTAGAGACACTAAACTGGCTAAGGTGATGATCATGATGATCATGACAAACAAATTTCTTGACACAAGAGTTTTTTTCTAATATGTGACACCATCTGAAACAAGAGTGATTTCTCATTAGTAGCTCTATCACTGGACAGGTCTAAACCGAGGCAGGATTAGCCATTATGACAGTTAATTCAGGATAAAATTATAAATTCAGTAAGAGGAATGGAATTAGCTGATCTTACATATCCATTTTTTATCCTCATCCTACTCTAAGATACTATAAGTTAGGAGTGAATTTGAACTTTGAAGACTGATTATGAAAATAGTGATGCTGATACCTGGAAAATACAAAAATAAAGCCTTTTATGTCACCGTATATAAAAGGAGAAGCCAATTATAATGCAATTTGGCTTTACAAATCCTATCTTTATTTGGGATGTAGAATGACTGTCAGAATGGGAGTCTGACACTCATGTTAAGTAAACTCAACCACCCATGTTAATCAAATTCAGTGTTCCTAGTATCTCTTGAAACCTGAAAGAAATTGCAGGCTTAAGCAGAGGAAAGGCCAAAAAATGATGAATGGGTAGATTGCTATTCTTGAAAAAATGCAAATCTAAATATTGGAATAAGCTTGTCAATATCTATAAATATATTCTGCTGATATTTTTATTGAGATTGAGTTTGATCTATACATCAATTTTGAGAAGATGGGAATCGTAACAATACTGAGCCTTCCAATTCATGAACATGATATATCACTGCGTATATTTAGGTCTTGTTTGATTTCTTTTGTGGTGAATGATAATGTAATATTGATCAATAATGATTACCTTTGTACTCACAGAGGGCATATTCTAGTAAGATAGACAAAAATTTAAAGAACAACTAGCCATCTAAATGACTAAATAAAATTATTAAATTACAGAATTATAAATAGTTTTATAGTGATTAGTAAAATAGTGAATTGCTATAAAAAGTATCATATGGCCTGCCAAAACTCATACGAGAAGAAATAGACAATCTTAATAGGCCTATATCTATGAATGAAATTGAGTCAATAATTATCAGTCTTTTAAAGAGAAACACTAGACCCAAATGGGTCACTGGAAAATTCTACTAAACATTTAAAGAATGATATATACCAGTTCTCTACAATTACTTCCAGAAGATACAGAGGGAATAGTTGATAACTCATTCTATGGGGCCATTATTATTACCTTAATATCAAAACCAAATAAATACATTATAAGAAAAGAAAACTACATATCAAATGAACATAGATGCAAAGATTTTCAATGAAATATTAGTTTATGAATCTAGCATTGTATAAAAAGTATTATACCCCATGACCAAGTTGGATTATCTCAATTATGCAAGACAGGTTCAATACTCAAAAATGAATTAATATAACCCATCACATCAACAACCTAGAGAAGAGAAATCACATGATTATCTCAAAAGATTTAGGAAAAACATGTGACAAAATCCAATAACCATTCATTTTTAGTAACCAGGGATAGAGGAGAACTTCCTTGACTTGATAAAGAATATCTGAAAATATATATGTATATGCAATAAGCAAGAAAAGAAGACTTACACTGATAAGGAAAGAAAAAATATGAAACTGACTTTTCCACAGATGACATATTTCTTTAGAAATAATGTAGAAAATCTAAACGAAATTATTTAAAAAAACCTCCTGGAAGTAAGCTTGCAGTAAGCTTGCAGTATACAAGGTTAACATACAAAAGTCAATTGTTTTTTAGAGATCAACAATGAACAAATTAAATTTGCAATTAAAAATGTAATACCACTGACATTAGCAGTTTATATATATGTACAAAACTCTGATGAAAGAAATCAAGGCGCAACTAAATTAGAAGAAGAGATATTCCATGTTCATGGATAAAATGTTGCCATTGTCAAGATGTCAGTTCTTCCCAACTTGATCTACAGATTCAGTGGAACCTCAGTCAACATCCCAGCATGTTCTTTTGTGGATATCAACAAACTTACTATAACATTTGTATGGAGAGGCAAAAGATCCAGAAGAGCCAACACATTATTGAAGGAAAAGAACAAAGTTAGAGGACGGACACTCTCTAACTTTGAGGCTTACTGTAAAGCTTCATCAAAACAGTGAAGTACTGGTGAAATAAATAGACAAATGAAATAGATCAATGAAACAGAATAGAGAGAACATAAATAGGCTCACATAAATATAGTCAACTGATCTTTGAGAAAAGGAACAGAGGAAATAGAATGAAGAAAAGATAGTCTTTTGAATAAGTAATAGTGGAACAACCATCAGATGCAAAAAAAAAAAATCTAGAAACAGACTTCGTACTATTCAAAATAATTAACAAAATGGATCATAAAACTAAACATAAAATGCAAGAATATGAAACTTCTAGGGTGCCTGTGTGGCTCAGTTGGTTAAGCAACTGCCTTCAGCTCAGGTCATGATCCCGGAGTGCTGGGATCGAGTCCCACATTGGACTCCCAGCTCCATGGGGAGTCTGCTTCTCACTCTGACCTCCCCTCTCATGTTCTTGCACTCTGTCTCTCTCTCTCTCAAATAAATAAATAAAATCATTAAAAAAAGAAACTCTTAAAAAAAAAGAATATAAAACTTCTAAAAGATAACATAGGAGAAAACCTAGATAAACTTCATATGGTCATGGTTTAGATATAACACCAAAGGAAAAATCCATGAAAGAATTAATAAGCTGGACTACATTAATATTAAATTAATATTAAAAATTTTTGTTCTATGAAAGACAATGTCAAGAGAATGAGAGGACAAGCTACAAACTGGGAAAACATATGTAAACGACATATCTGATAAAGAACAATTATTCAAAATATACAAAGAATTCTTAAAACTCAGTAATAAGAAAAACAATAACCCAACTAAAGATGGGCCAAAGATCTTATCAAAAACCTCACTAAAGATGACATATAAATGACAAACTGGCATAGGAAAGATGCTTCACATTGTATGTCCTCAGGGAAATGCAAATCAGGTAACAATGTGTTACCACTACACACCTATTAGAATGGCAAAATCTGGAAAACTGACAACACCAATGGCTGACAAGGATGTAAGGCAATACAAATGCTCATTCATGGCTGGTAGAAATATAAAATGGTACAGCCAGTTGGGGAAGACATTTTGGTGGTTTCTTACAAAGCTAAACATACTCGTACATAATTTAATGTATCCACTACGTACACACAAAAGGCTGCACAGGGATTTTTACAGCAGCTTTGTTTATAACTGCCAAAACTTAGAAGCAAACAAGATGTTTTTTTAGTGAAAGAATGGGTAAATAAACTGTGGTGCATCTAGACAGTGCAATATTATTCCATGATAAAATGAAATGAAATAAAATGTCTTCTATCACACCACTAGAAGACATGAAGGAACCTTAAACACATATTGCTAAGTGAAAGAAAGCAATCTGAAAAAGTCACATTCTGTATGATTTCAAATATATGACATTCTGAAAAAGGCAAAAGTTACTGGTAAGTAAGCCAGTGGAACAGAATACAGAGTCCAGCCATTGCTGGATAAGAGAGAATTCTAACAGAAATCTGTGTTGTCAGAGCTTCGTTCTTCCCCTATAACAAAACTGACAGCCTTTAGGAAGTAAAAGTTTACATTTTCTATCAACAAAAGAATATAGATTTTGACATATCCTACTAGAAATGGTTTTGTAATTAATTGTCATGAGATTACAATTAATTACATTTTTGGGAAATCATTTTCCTTAATTCAGCACCTCCTCATGCCTACAAAACATGGAGCTTTGTCACAGTCGACTCACCAGTAGTTCTGAGGACAGGGCCTATAGAATGTCACATCTTTTTTTCTCCTCTTACTGTGCTGATAAGACCTCTTAGTAAACAGTCTTCCTTGTTTCTTGATTGGCTTTAAGATGGAATATTTTAAGTACTAAATGTGATACACATGTATAGTTTTGGGGTACATAATACTCTATATTAGGAAGTATCTTTCTATTTATTTATTATTTATATTTATATTTAATAAATATAAAATATCTTTTTATTTTATAACATCGATTCAGGACATTAAAATATAAGAAAGAATAGAAATATAAATTATTGTTATTGTTACTCTATATTTTAAATATTTTATAATTAAAAAGAATCTTAATGGGCACATATGGTATAAAAATCAAATAATAACAATCATCCACACCACAAAACTTATCAAATAATAACATTATTTAAGCCGCAGAAACTTATCTACATACATTAGGACATGTGATAAATAAGAGTTAAAAATAAATTCTAAAATTTGCAATTTACATTAGGATTTTAAATTAATAATTTTGCTAATGGGCTTTGAATCTCATGCAATTTTTAATGTCCTTATGCTAAAATTTTAAGGGATGCTCTGCAATTGTTAAAGCTATATAAATAAATCTTTAATCAATGATATTCTGAATTTCAGTCTTATTCTGGAAAGCTTTTTCTTAAGCATATAAACAGTAACAAGCTTTACACTTATATTTACAGGTCTCAAAGAAATGTGCTAAGAGTCCTAAGTATGAAGAGTAGGTATTCCGCTGAATTATAGTGTTTCACCAAGAACCTGATGCCCTAGATGCTAACATGGAAAAACAAAAACAATTTGAAGTCTGTTACACCAACTTCAAAACAGTAGGTTGGCTCTAGGGAGGGAAAGAGTAAAGAGAATCTAGAAGTATTCTAGATCTCTTTAAATGACAGGTTGTTTTTCCTTCCTCTATCCTTTAGTTGGATTACATAAATAGATTTTCTAATGTTGAACTATCTTTGCATTCTTGGGATAGGCCCTACTTGGTCATGACAGTGCTATTATTACTAGTAATATATTTGTGACTTTTAAATTTTTTTTTTCAAATTTTACATCTTTTGTTCACAAATAAAATCAAGCAATGATCTTTCTTATATTTATTTATATTCATAAGTGAGTTTAACCTCAATTTTGTTCTGTTATTTCCATTTGGTTTTGCTATCAATGATGTACTAGTATCATAAAATGAGTTAGGATACTTGAATGCTTGGTAAAACTCACTTATAAAATCACCTGGTGTTTTTATTTTATGGGGTGAGGGTAGAATGGCAGATACTCAACTAATTCAGTGGATTTAAATGTCATAGACTCTTTAAAATGTTCTACTTTTCACAAGTTAGTAAGTTTTATTTGTTTAGGAAATTATCCATTTCATCTGTTTTCAAATTTATTGCTATAAAGTTATTCATGGTATTTTCTTATGATTTCTTAAATATTTATACTCTATTTGCAAATATGATCTTTTCATCCGTAATATTTATTTGTGCCTCATTTCTCTTTTTCTTGGTCTACTTTATTAGATATTTATCTTGTTAATTTTTCCAGAGAACATGTTTTTGTTTTTAACTCTTCAGATTCATTGTGTTTTATTAATTTATTTTCCTTTTTCTTCCTTGTCTATTGGGATGAATTCCTCTTTCTACTTTTTTAAATTAATTTTAATACTTCCTGATAGTTGATTCTTATCCTTTTTGTAACTTGTTGAGTTGAATATTTCCTTATTTTTTCTATTTTTTGTTTTGTTTTCTGATAGATGCATTTGAAGGGTGTATTTTTCTCTACATACTTGAACTGTATTTCATAAGAGTTGACATGTGCTTTTTCATCTCATAATTTTCAATATGATTAACTTGACTCAGTTACTTAAAAGGGAGCAGTTTTTTATTGTTTGTTAATATAGGAAGCACTTTGGCTATCTCTTTTATTCTCACTTTTTGAAATAAATTTCTACATAAGCTTCATTGTGGTTACGATTTCTGTTTCATCGTGGTTACTGTTTTTCCTCTGGCATGCGGTCATCCCTAGATGGGAATTACTAAGCCCACTTGGGGTGCGGAAGTAGGATCCACCTTTTGAAGGGATGAATATCAAAGAATTTGTAGACATAATTTTAAAATCCCTACAATGGAAATAATGCATATACAGATTTTGATGGAGCAGTTTTATGCCAAAAACAACGTTCTCTTTAATTTAGGATAGCTATAAAAGAGAAATGGATTTCAACTTGGTTGAGACAACTATATAATTTAGGATTATATCCAAACTGTGATATGCTATCAAAGAGCCTATGGTTAATTTATACACACATACAGTCTTTATACTAACTGAAACACACAAGCTGATACTAAACTATACTTCAGCAAAACAATGCATTCTTTTTCTCTTTGCTGCCTATCATAAATTAGGATTTAGATACATTGGGGACTCCATGCCGTAATTCACTGTAAGTGTCCTACAACGGCATCAAATCTTTTCAAAGTCCTTTAAATTTTGATGACATTTGTTTAAACTCAGAAAACTAATGAATGAAAATGGCATTTACTCTATACCATAGGAGCCAGGGAGACACCAGCCACTTAGCAAATCCACTAAATAAGAGACCTATCTACTTCAAAAATTCCTAATTATTTTAGTAAGACTGCTCAATGACCATTGTTTCAGCACATGCTACTGAGGAAAGCATGTTTATTTATCACTTTGTGATGCATGACTTTTCATTTAAGTAATTCAAGTGATTATTCTAAAATAATTTCATTTTCCATTCCAGTTTTTCTTACTTCACATGGGAGAAGCAAAGCTACAATTATTGCTGTGTTTCATTAGCAGAACTTTGGAGTTAATTGATGCCAGTTTTATATTAATGTAGTCAGATACATCAAAAGAAATTAAGTCAATGCCAAAATTGGGTCAAAACTTTAAAAATTCAGTACAAGGAACTGAATAAACATTTTGGAAATTCATTCTATTGAAGATTCAATGTCTGATAATATTGCACATGTTATAAATGAAGTTGAAAAGCTCCACACTGAATATAAACCTGGTTGTTTTGATGGTTTTATTAGTTATCTATTACTGTGTAACAAACCATCCTTAACATAGAAGCTTGAAACAATAAACATCTATTACCTAACACAGTTTCTGTAGGTCAAGAATTCAAGGATGGAGTATCTGGGCAGTTCTATCAGGAAATTGAGGTCAGGAACTTTGGCTGTATCAGCAGTCATGATGTGAAGGCCTGACTGGGTTGGAGGATCCTCTTCCCAATGATTCAGTCATGTGGCTGTGGGCAGGAGACTGCTCCCTCACCACATGATTGTCTCCATTGGGCCACTCGAGTGTCCTCACAAACATGGTGTCTGGATTCCTCCAGAGTGTGTGATCCAAGACAGTAAGACAGACGTTGTAATGCTTTTTATGACCAGCTGTCAAAGTCTATGTCATCACTTTTGGATTCTTTGTGACCAGCACCCATAGCTGTGGCACACTTCATTAATGATTACTTTAACCTGAAATTGAATAAGTCTGCCAGGTGCTTAGGGACTGACTTAGCCTATAAACACAGGTTATGCCTCCCTCCTGAGAATAGAGACTGGCACCAACTGTCAATTCTCTGACTTTTTGTGATATTATGGTGAGATGCTTAGCTAGCACCAAAGCAAGGGATTTAATGGCCATTGGTTCAGGCTCTCATCTTTGGTCCAACGTAGGTATCCTTGGGGCCAGTTCAGGGCTAGACCAATCCTCAACATAGTGTCCCCCTTTCCTTTACTCAGAGACAGGGGAGACAGAAGCCCAGACTTCTACCTTCGTCACTGTGCCTGTGAAAGATGGGCATCCCTTCCCAAAGCCTATATTCCTGAGGTTATCAGTGCTGGCTGCATTAACAGAGTCATACGGGGAGTTTTGAAAGCATACCAGTTGTCAGTTCTCACTCCCCCCAAGATACTTATTCAGTGGTCGATGATGGAGCCCCAGCATCACTGTAGTTTGAAATATATTCAGGTATTTACAGTGTGCAGAAAGAGTTGAGAAGCATTGCTCTATTTTCTTCCTGAGTACCAAAAACAGAGGTTGGCAAACTTTCTGTAAAAGGTGAAACAGTAAATATTTTAGGCTTTCAGTCAACTATTCAACTCTGCCAGCATATCAAAAAAGCAAATGAGTGAGTGTGGCTGTGGTCCAGTAAAATCTCATTTATGAAAATGGGGTCGGCCAGATTTGGCTTGTGAGCTGTGATATGCCAGCCCTTGAGCTAGATCAACAGAATGTGAAGAGCACCCTGAAGCTACAATCGAAGGCTCTGGTAGGGTCACCAAGCTGCAGGAGTCTCACTGGTGTGTCCTGAATTCTGGCAATGATAGAAAGTTTAATTTTCCTAATCTCTACCCATTTGAACTAGCTGCTTGGTGGAGGCCCACTGGTGGTGTCATTTGTCTTGAAGAATAGGAATGGACCTAGCCTTCTATGAGAATCCCTACCATTACAGTATTTTGGCAGGATCGTGCTGGGGAGATAATCTCTGAGCCAGAAAGACCCTATCTCCAGGACAGCTGTGATACTCACTGCTCAGTCTCACCAGGCACGCACTGCCACTGCTCTGGGTCCCCGGCTTCCTTTCCCCCACTTGGCTGAAGATCCATGTCAGAAGACAAGCCTTCATAGGTCTCTTGTAAATGTTTCTTCATGTCTCGCAAGCAAGGCACAAACTTCCCTTTGCTCTAGGTTATATATTCAAGAATATGTGTCTGGCAAACATCCTTGGAAGATAGGGATAGTGTCTCCAAAGCAAAGAGAAGACACTTGCAGAGCAAAAAGCAGACTTTCTTACTCTTCAGTCTCATAAACATAGTGTCTCTCCACAGCAATGTGAAGGCACACTTAATGCCAATAATAAAAAATAGGATTCCCTGAGTTCAGGGTTTCTCTCCAAGGATGCAACCCCTGTATGTGCAGGGTTTTGTTGGGGCCCATCTACAGGACTCAGTGTCCTATGGGACTCAGGCTCCAATTGCTCCCATAGGACTCATGGTCCAGGAGAAACAGATGAATGTATGCTGATACTCATACAAATCGCTATGCTGAGTAATAAAGTTCTTTGTCTCTGACCCAGAAGCTTTTTTCTGCCAAGCATGAAACTGTCAAACTGACCACTTAGCTTCAAGTAGGGTAAAAGCTCAGATCCTACCCATTCTGCACAGTGCAGTGTCCTGCAGTTTTCCCTCCTTTGTGCTGGCTGGGCAGAGCCAGTGGGCCTTCATGTGATAGTCCACTCCTAGAGCATTGTTCTGGCACATTTTCACACACACTCTCATAGTACCCACAGAAGCTGAGAAACAAGCAAGCCTCCTTGGTGACCACAGAGCTCTTGCCTCTATCTCAGTCCTACCCCAATCTTCATGCATGAGGTATTCTTGCCAGGCCCACTGCCTCTGCCAGTGAGCTAGGCCAATGTGGTTGGAGATTTCTGAAGAAGATGGTGAGGCTCAGTCCAAGTTGTTCTCACTGTGTGATCTTGAAGAAAAATCAAATTCAGGGCATGCTCAGACAGCCATGGCCAGAAGATGAAGCTAAAGGTATGACAAAGAATTCCTTCTCTACGTCCTCAGAAGCCAAGGTGGTGGCTCAGGGTGTGTTCCATCAGAATAAAGGCCCTCTGAATATTTTATGGATGCACCTCACAGACTCAAATAATCTGGCCTCCAGGAAGCTTAAGGGCATCCCCCCTAAGGCATCTCAGCGCAAGGCCAAGTAATGAAGAAGTTATCTTGAGATAGGTGTATCACATACTAATGGAATTAACCCCAAAAGATTGTTGGGAGACTTTATAACATTTCAAAGAGGCTTATATCAGTGTGATATAGTTTAGTTTGGACTCTAAAGGACAGAACATACGAAATGAAAAAGAGGTTTTGGACCTCTACACACCTATAAAGCAGGATCCAGCCAGAGAAAATTACCCAGATGCAATCACTTGCTACTTCAGTGATGAAAGAAATCAGAGGACAAACCAAGGGCTTAGATGAGGGACCAGGAGACATGACAAGTCAGTTCTGGGCTTTAGTAGGACCAAGTCCAACATTTGCTTGGCTGAGTTTCAGAACTACTATGGACCAGTAACCCCTTTGTGTCTCTCATTGTCTGTCCCTTTGAACAGTAATACCCATAGCATTTATTGTACACTCAGTCCAACATTGTATGGTGGATGTGGAGGAAGGGACAACATATCTCTCTAGCACCTGGGTCTACAGATAAAGAGTTCTGCATTTGCTGCAGTTAAGGAACAATACCTAAGGGGTCTCATCTACTCCTAGACCTGAGTTTTGTTGTTGTTGTTGTTTGTTTGTTTGTTTTTACTAACATATAATGTATTATTTGTTTCAGGGGTACAGGTCTGTGATTCAACAGTCTTACACAATTCATAGCACTCACCATAGCACATACCCTCCCAAGTGTCCATCACCCAGCCACCCCATCCCTCCAACCTCTCCCCACTCCAGCAACCCTCAGTTTGTTTCCTGAAATTAAGAGTCTCTTATGCTCTTTCTCCCTCTCTGGTTTCATCTTGTTTCATTTTTTCCTCTCTTCCCCTATGATCCTCTGTCTTATTTCTCAAATTCCACGTATTATTGAGATCATATGATAAATGTTTTTCTCTGATTGACATTTTATTTAACATAATACCTTCTAGTTCCATCGATGTTGTTGCAAATGGTAAAATTTCATTTTTTGTTGGCTGCATAGTATTCCATTGTGTGTGTGTGTAATATATATGTATATATACACATGTGTGTATGTGTATATAAATGTGCATATCTATATATACATATATACATATCTTTATATACATATAGATATATACATATATACATATGTATGTACATATATATACATAATTTATATACATAAAGATATATACATATCTTTATATACATATTGATATGCATATATATATATGACACATTTTCTTTATCCGTTCACCTGTTGATGGACATTTAGGCTCTTTCCATAGTTTGGCTAAGGTGGACATTGTTGCTATAAGCATGGGGCACAGGTATCCCTTTGGATAACTACATCTTTATCTTTGGGGTAAATAACCAGTAGTGCAATTGCTGGGTAGTAGTGTAGCTCTATTTTCAGCTTTTTGAGGAACCTCCATACTGTTTCCCAGAGTGGCTGCACCAGCTTGCATTCCCACCAACTGTGTAGGAGGGCTCCCCTTTCTCTGCATCCTTGCCAACAACTGTCATTTCCTGACTTGTTAATATTAGCCATTGTGACTGGTGTGAGGTGGTATCTCTTTGAGGTTTTGATTTGTATTTCCCTGATGAGTGATGTTGATCACTTTTTCATGTGTCTGTTGGCCATTCGGATGCCTTCTTTGCAGAAATGTCTGTTCATGTCTTCTTCCCATTTCTTGTTTGGATTGTTCTTTGGATGTTGAGTTTGATAAGTTCTTTATAGATTTGGATACTCGCCCTTTATCTGATATATCATCTGTAAATATCTTCTTCATTCTGTCTGTTGTCTTTTGGTTTTGTTGACTGTTTGCTTTCCTGTGCAAAAGCTTTTGATCTTGGTGAAGTCCCAATAGTTCATTTTTGCCCTCACTTCCCTTGCCTTTGGTGATGTTTCTAGGAAGAATTTGCTGCGGCTGAGTTTGAAGAGCTTGCTGCCTGTGTTCTCCTCAAGGATTTTGATGGATTCCTATCTCACTTTGAGGTCTGTCATCCATTTTGATTCTATTTTCGTGTGCGGTGTAAGGAAATGGTCCAGTTTCATTCTTCTGCATGTGGCTGTCCCATTTTTCCAACACCATTTGTTGAAGAGGCTTTCTTTTTTCCATTGGACATTCTTTCCTGCTTTGTCAAAGATTAGTTGTCCATAGAGGTGAGGGTTCATTTCTGGGCTCTCTATTCTGTTCCATTGATCTACGTGTCTGTTTTTGTGCCAGTACCATACTTAGACCTGAGTTTTTAGCCCCACTCTATACTGGTTCCTTATTAATGTGCCAGTCACTACATTTTGGGTTCTCCACTTGAGCATATTTATGATAATTTGCTGTCTGCTACCTTACATAGACTAGGGCCATTTAGTAGGGTGTCTGACTGGCTCAAACCATGTAGCATGTGACTCTTGATCTTGGGGCCATGAGTACAAGCTTCATGTTGGGTGTGGAGGTTGCTTAAGAATAAAATCTTGGAAAAAAAAAAAAAGCAGAGCCATTAGGTGCTGTAGGTTAGAAACAAGAAGATGAGTACCAGATACTGAGCTGATATGTAATGGGGTGAGAATTTGGGTGGCTTCACATGGCCCACAGAATGCAACAGAGGTAATGTTATGTTACTTCTGAGATCAAGTTGTAGGAGATACCAGTTTCCATCTTGGTCTCTGGCTCTCAGATCCTGTCTCTGGGAGAACCCATGCTGTAAGCAGCTTTATGGAGAGGCCCAAATGCCAAAGAACTAAATTCTCCTAACAGGTATATGAGTGATCTTAGAAGTGGATCATTAAACCCCATTTGAGTCTTGAGATAACTATGACCTTAGCTGACCACTTTATTGTAACCTCAGAGACCCTGAGCTTGAACCACCCATATAACCTCCCAAATTCCTGACCCTCCAAAATAAAGGTTTGTTGTTTTATGTTGCCATTTGGGAGAGGTGGTGGTGGTACTTTGTTTTGCAGGAATAGATAACTATAATGAAAACATGGACACTAATGTAGCTGTCAATCAGCTTTAAAAAAAAAATAGCAATATTTGAAGCCTCATACACCACGTGTGCATCTCTCTAATTCAATCCGCTGGAGCATTTTCTCTGCTCAAGGGCTCACGTGATTAGATTGGGTCCATCAAGATAACCTAAGACAGTCTCCCTATGTTAAGGTTCATACCTTCAATTACAGCTGTAATGTTCCCATGTAATGTAATATATCCACAGGCTCTAGGGAGTAGTGCACAGACATCATTCTGCCTACTGTAATGTGTATGTACATCTCTAAGTAACATATAAATGATTTTTTTAAACTATTAAATATCTTTTTATAAATATTCCAATGTGAGTTTTCTGTTTAATATTTTGTACAATTTATTTATGTTGATGAATAATTCACTTATATTCACTGATACATTAGCACTACTAATTTATCCATTGTATGGTCAATGAATATTAGGTTGCTTCCAGCTTTTCCTATTATGGATAATGTTGCTGTAAAGCATTTTTGTATATGTCTGTTGGTGTTCTAGTATCAGTATCCAGAAGTGGAGTTTCTAGATGATACAGTATAATTATCTTCCACTTTATTTGATAATGCCAAATTGCTTTGCAGAATGGTTGGGCCAGTTTGCTTAATCATTATTGTTGAATAATCCTTGACCACTGGGTAGTTGAAGCTCCTCATGCTCTTATTTGAGAGTATATTGGTAGTTCTTGTCATTTGTTCTAGATCCATGAAAAACCCTCCCGGGATTCTTTTTCTTAAGATTTTATTTATTTGAGAGAGAGAGAGAGAAGGACCAGAGGGAGAGGGAGAAGTAGACTCCATGCTGAGCAGGGAGCCCAATGCGGGGCTCTATCCTGAAACTCTGTGATCATGACCGAGCTGAAGGCAGATGCTTAACTGAGCCACCCAGGCACCCCACCCTCTTGGGATTTTGACTGGAATAGTACTGTATCTACAGGAAGAATCGGTAACTTTAAGATACCAAGTCTTCCTATTCTTGAGCATTCTTGAGTAACTCTCAGTTTGTATAGGTCTTTAAAATGTCTTTTAATCAAATTTTTAAAATGTATGCATGCTAGTCTTGTGCAGATGTTAGATTCACTTCACAGTGACTTATTGTGCCTTCATTGTAAATTTTTTTTTTTAAGATTTTATTTATTTATTTGACAGAGAGAAATCACAAGCAAGCAGAGAGGCAGGCAGAGAGAGAGGAGGAAGCAGGCTCCCTGCTGAGCAGAAAGCCCGATGTGGGGCTCGAACCCAGGACCTGGGATCATGACCTGAGCCGAAGGCAGCGGCTTAACCCACTGAGCCACCCAGGCGCCCCTGTAAATGGTTTTATTAAAGCACAATTTTCTTCTTTTGGGGGCCAAGTGCATAAAAATACAAATGATTTTTGAATATTGATCTTATAGGCAACCGCTTTCCTAAGCTCTTTATTCTTGCTAATATTTTCTCTGTAGCTTCTTTGGAGTTTTCTTGGTAAATGATCATATCATCTGCTACATCTGCAAATAATTGCAATTTTCTTCAAACTTTCCTATCATTTTTCATTTATTTTTCTTATTTTGCTGGCTAGAAACTCCATTGGAAATATTGAATAGGAGTGGTGATAGGTGGCATCTTTGTCTTGTTGTTGATTTTTAAAGGAGATGGTGGATGTTTCCAGAGTTTTTCCTTAAGAATATTTGCCATAGTTTTTGGTATACAGGTCATGTCAGGTCAAGGAAGCTCTTACTCATCCTAGTTTTCTGAATTTGTTAAATCTTAAAAATGGTTTTCCACATCTGCTGAGGTGATAATGTGGGTCCCCCCCATTTAATCTATGAGAATGATAAATGGAATTTATAAATTTTTCTATTAAACCATGCTTACATTCCTGGGATAAACTCAACTTGGTCATGGGGTATCATCTGTTTTATATACACTGCTACACTTAGTTTGTTGAAGTTTCATTATTTTTTTCCTCAACATTGATGTGACTGCTGATAATTTTCCTTTTTTATACAATCCTTACCTGGTTTTGTTATTAAGGTTAAACTTTCCTCATAGAATTAGTTGGGGAAAGAGTCATTTCTTCTTCTTGGGCATATAGTTCAACTATATTGGTAACATCTGACTGAAAATTGGCCATTGGAATGTGAAGTGACTTAAGCTATTTCTAGGACCAGTTCATAAAAATCTCCCATGCATAATCTACCACTTAAAAGCTGAACGAAATGGTGGTACAAAAATAGAAGAACCCCAAGTCTCTGAACAATTGAGGGAACAGAGAGCACACTCCACCCTCTAGACAAACAGATAAAGTGAAACGGGCAATGAAAACTTCTATTGTGTGTCACTAATAAAGAACTTGGCACATTAACGTGAACTGCAATTTTTTTTTTTAAAGATTTTATTTATTTATTTGACAGAGAGAGATCACAAGCAGACAGAGAGGCAGGCAGAGAGAGAGAGAGGGAAGCAGGCTTCCTTCCGAACAGAGAGCCTGATGCGGGACTCGATCCCAGGACCCTGAGATCATGACCTGAGCCGAAGGCAGCGGCTTAACCCACTGAGCCACCCAGGCGCCCCGTGAACTGCAATTTTGATAAAATCCCAAGATATGTCATGTTTAGTCATTTGCAGGGTAGGGAAAGGTGAAGGAACTGATGACAGAAACTGATTAGATGGTAGCCCATGTTATATATTGGCAAAACAATTGGTAGAACAGTGACGGCAATATTCAAGTACTAGCTGAGCTTTAGGAGGAGACGTTGCAAAACTGTGACTCTCTTATATGTTGATTGTCACTAACTACATTTGGCAAAGTGTGATTGGGAAAAACAGACCTGTTTATAGGAAACAATGGAAGGTCACAGAGAGTCTAGAAATGTAAGGTACTGAATGAATGAAAACCTCACAGTCTCTAGGTCCCAGATAGTAAGAATAATTCAGTTTTATTAAGAACAGATCAAGAATGCTATCTTCTCACGCAGTTCTACCATTTAATTGAGATCAAGGCACAGGTGCAAAGTAAAACTATAAAGCAGTTTTAAGAACTATGCCTAGGAACAACTACGTTGGATGTAGTGAATGGCAAATGAGACTGTCAACAAATGTATCAGAAACCTACTAAGTTTTTGAAGAAATCTATTGTGAAAGAAACCCAGTGTTTACCCTCCCCCCGCCAAAAAAAGGCCCAACAAACAAAGAAACAACACACCTTGTGACTCTTGAATGTGCCTTAGAGCCGCCCTTGGTTGGGCAGGAAGCTGATGGCAAAATTTCTCACCCTCAAGATGTTGTAACTATAGGAATGTTTGCTTATTTAAAGATTTTATTTATTTATTTGACAGAGAGTGCAAAAGCACAGGCAGGGGGAGGGACGGAGGAGAGAGAGAACAAGATTCCCCGCTGAGCAGAGAGGAGAGCCCAATGCAGGGCTCAATTGCCGAACCCTGAGATCCTGACCTGAGCCAAAGGCAGATGCTTAACCTACTGAGCCACCAAGGCTCCCCTGAAATACACCTTTAACAACTTCATTTATTGCCGATCTCTGGTTGGTAAACTCCCTCATTTTTATCTATTTTAAAAACCTGACTTGTCAGAGTTCTGTTGGAACACAACAGAGTGACCATTACTCCCAACACTTCGAGGATGTTCCTACACTTGCTTCTGGCTTCCTTTGTTGTGAGGGTATTACTCCATGAGCTTTTGGCTTCCTCTGTTGCTGTTTAAGAAATCTGTTGTTACTTTATAGTTCCTTTATAGCGTGTTGGCAAACATATTAAAGGGATAAATGTAAATATTTTGTGGTTTGTGGGCATATAGTTTCTGTGGTCTAGGCTCAACTACTCAATTCTGCCTCTGTAGGCCAAAGCAGCCACACACAATACATGAATGAATGGCCAGGACCGTGCTCCAATATTTCAGTAACAAAAATTTTGCCAATCCCTGTTTAACAGAGTTGCTCCTTCCCTTTGATTATCTTTTTAGATCTCTTTGCCTTTGATGTTTTGCAATGTCACTACTATATGTCTAAGTGTGGATTTCCCTTTATTTTATTTGTGCTTTCAGAATCTATCTTCTTTTTTAAAAGTTAATTCTGGAAAAATATTAGCTATTATCTCTCAAGTACTGCCTTTCTTACATTCTTTTTGGGATTTTTGTTAGTTTTAACCTTCATAATCCTTACTGTTCCTTCATATTTACCTTTTATCCCTTTGGGCAACACGCAATGATTTTTTTTCAGTTCATTAATTCTCTTTCCATCTGTTTACCCTGTCCATTGTGGGTTTTATTTATTTATTTATTTATTTATTTATTTTAAAGATTTTATTTATTTATTTGACAGACAGAGATCACAAGTAGGCAGGGAGGCAGGCAGAGAGAGAGGAAGAATCAGGCTCCCTGCGGAGCAGAGAGCCCGATGCGGGACTCGATCCCAGGACCCTGAGATCATGACCTGAGCCGAAGGCAGCGGCTTAACCCACTGAGCCACCCAGGCGTCCATTGTGGGTTTTAATTTTAATAATTGTTTCTCATTTTTTTAAGGGACTTTTGGGAAAACTGTTTTTATTAAAGCTGAAGATAACTGGTAGGTATGTATTTATCACAAATGTATACATGTTTGCTAAAAGACACAAATGTGGCCACAATGATACAAAACTAGAAGCAATCCAAATGTTCAGCAGTAGAATGAATAAATTTTGACATATTCATACAATGGAAATAATGAGAATATACAAAAGTGAAAATGAATTAAGACATTGTTGTACACAACTCCATGGAAGAACCTCATAAAAACACTATTGAATGAAAGAATCTAGACACGAAGTATATATCATATAATTCATTAATACAGGTTCAAAGTAGGAAGACCAGAGCTGTAGTATAAGGAATGTAGCAGAATTCTAAGACAGCCTGCAAGGTTCACTCCCCCTGCTGTACATGCACTGTGTCACCCCATCCTTTGACTATGGGTAGGACTTCGAATAACGATTTCTCTCTGTAATTAGGTTACATTAAATAGCAATGGTAAAGAAATTTTTCAGTTGTAATTAAGGTTCCTAATCAGTTGATTTTGGATTGATTAATTAAAAGGAAGATTATACTGGGTGGACTTGACCTAATCAGATGAGCCCTTTCAATGTAGATTTGAAGGTAGAGAAATCCTCCTGCTGGCCACAGAGAAGCACGCAACCATTTTGTGAACTGTGGAGGTGATCATGACACAACCCAAGAGAGGCCTGAAGGTGAGCATTATCCCCAGCCAACAGCTAGAAAACAGTGACTTTAGTCCCACTGATGAGGGAACAGGAGGCTGGCTGAGGACAAAGCAAAAGCTGGCACCTTGCACCCCCTCTCCACATGGTCCCCTCCCCTTGCTAATGTGTGTGACATTCTTCAGGCACCCTGACTGCCATAAGCAAGAAACAAATAGTTAACTTGCAGAAATCACAATCCTACAAGATACAAATATCCTAGAGATCTACAAACAAAGAAGTTACCTTATCAATAGCACAATTTCCAGACGCAAATAACTCAGTTCCTCAAGCCCTAAATAAAGTTAAATTTCTTCTAAACCCAAATCTCACTTACAAAGACGCTTGATAGCAGAAATGTGAATGGCTTGCCAAAAGACAACACTGACCAAGCCGCAAGGCCTCCGGTATCCCAGCACCTTGCAGGCCCTCTTTAGCATATGAAAGCTCCATGGAAACCTCCCTTCCCCTCACCTTCCCCCAACCGCAGGGTACATAACCTGCCATCCCTCACAACCTGGGGCAGCAGCTCTTCCTGCCCATGGGGTCCTGTCCCCGTGCTTTAATAAACCACCATTTTGCACCAAAGATGTCTCAAGAATTGTTTCTTGGTCATCGGCTCCGGACCTCAGCCCATCGAACCTCACCTGGGTTCTAGAACTTCATCACCATGACCACATGAAAAAGGACCCTGAGCCCCAGATGAGATCAAACATGTCCAACACCTTTATGACAGTCTCGTAAGATTCTAGGCAGTGAATCCGGCTTACTATACCTACACTTCTGACCCAGAGACTGTGAGACCACAAATTTGTGCTAATACCAATAAAGTTAGAGCTATTAGCTGCCCAGGAATAAAAAACTAATACCAACAGCCAGGCAGTGGTTTCCCTTGGTGAGTGAGAGGTGATGATTGGGAAGGGAATCTGATGGAGCTTCTGGAATGCTGGTAATGTTGTATTTCTTGATTTGGGTGTAGTCTAAATGGATGTTGACTTCATAAAATTCCATCAAGCTAGACACCTATGATACATACAATCTATCAGGTATGTTCCACCTCAATACAAAGTTTACATAAAAAGAAAAATGAAAACAGAATGGACATAGGCATTGGTATGTATTGTATTATTTTATATACAAAGTCATTTTGGTGTGTGTATGAATCACCTACTATATCTACACATAGGATGATTTACATGTAGTCATAAGGGATCTTAACATGGCTGTATTTCTCTTACTCTTTTCCTGAGTTTTTTCAGTACTGTCGCAATTTTTCTCTTTATTTCAGCCTTATTTTAATTTGTGTTCCTTTTTCTTTCCAGTATGAGGGAAAAAGAAAAAAAAAAACTACAACTAAATTTTGGAATGGAATATCATCACTCCTGTTTTAAAATACACACTATGTTTTTGTTTGTTTGTTTGTTTTTTAAGTAAGCACAAATTAACACTAATGCATTTCCATGTCTCTATTTCTCATTTTTAAAAGTCCACTTCAATTTGTTCTTTCCAAACAGTATCTTTTTGTGAGCTTTATGTTAATTCTTTAAACATGTTAAATGTTCCACAATCTGAATATAACAATTCCATTCTTTATATCCCAGTATCTGTTTTTGTTTTGTTTTGTTTTGTTTTGTTTTTTCCCTTCTGCTCTCATTGATTGTAACTTCTCCGTGATCAACGGTTTAGAAATTTTAAAGTTAAGTTTTTCATGTTAATGTTGCTACCTCACACAGATAGGATGGATTAAATCCTACAACAGAGGGTAGCACAATTTATAATAGTAACAGATTATTACTATTTTTCTTTTCATCCGAGGTATGATAAAGTTAGTTTTTTTTGCTATATCCCTTGGGCCAAATGATGTGGTTTTACAGGTCCTCTTTCTTCCTGTATTTAATAGCTCTTTCTTAATACAAAGAGAGCTGGATCTGCACCTCTCCCCCTGCAGGCTCCAGGCCACAGTTACTGCCCACCAGCACACCACATCCACTTTTCACCTAACACTGCTTTCTCCTTTGCAGAATGCAGGTATTTCCCTGTCTTTACTGTTACTAGTCTGCTAGGGCTGCTATGACAAATACCACAGGCTGGGTGGCTTCAAGAACGTGAGTTTATTTTCTCACAATTCTGGAGGCTGGAGTCCAAGTGCAAAGCCTTAGCAGGCTGGGTTTCTTCTGCAGTCTCTCCCCTTGGCTTGTAGAGAGCTGCCTTCCTACAGCTGAAGGTGCATTTGACCCTCCTCTTCCCTCCCCTCCCCCACCAAACCCTCTCTCTCCTCCTCCCCTACTCATCCTTTATTTAGCACTTACCCCCTGTGAAGCCCTGTGCCAAGTGCTTTGTGAGGGTTCTCTCACTTACTGGTCTTAAGGCTCTCCCAGGTGAGTACTGTGAGGGGCTCCTTTTTATAGGTAAGGAAACCTGGCCAGAGAGGGTGGGTCATTTTCTGACATCACATAATCAATACAGGGTGCAGCTGGTATTTTAGCACTGGAGATGCATGAGCAGCCACAGCACACATCCACACGCCCACTGATAGAAGGTAATGTAACATACAGCAGATATATACATCAAGGAAAGCTCTGATGCTAACTCCCAAAATCACATCACAGAGGGAAGTAGGCCATGCAGAAAGGTGTTTCATGTGGTTTCCTTCTGTGTGCAGACATCCCTGGTGTCTCTGTATGTTCTCACCTCTCCTTGTAAGGAGGCCAGACTGGATCAGGGCCCACCCTGATGACCTCCTTTAACCTTAATTACCTCCTTGAGGCTCATCGCCAAATACACTCACCTTCTGAGGTTCTGGGGGTTAGCAACTCAACATATGAATTTGGGGGGGGACACAGTTTAGTCCATTAACAGCTATGCATGTGAAGTTTGGGGGTCATTTATGTATCATTTCTATGTTTTTTAATCTATGTTGATAGAAGTCTTCTATAGGAATTCAAAAGTGTTTCAAACATTATCTGAAAATACTCAAGACCCCATTCTCCAAAATTATAACTAAAAACCCACAAAAAAGTTCTAAGTTTTTTTTTTGTTTTTTTTGTTTGTTTGTTTGTTTTGTTTTTTTTTTATCCCCAGGGGTACAGGTCTGCGAATCGCCAGGTTTACACACTTCACAGCACTCACCATAGCACATACCCTCCCCAATATCCATAACCCCACCTCCCCTCTCCCAACCCCCCTCCCCCCATCAACCCTCAGTTTGTTTTGTGAGATTAAGAGTCACTTATGGTTTGTCTCCCTCCCAATCCCATCTTGTTTCATTTATTCTTCTCCAACCCCCTCAACCCCCCATGTTGCATCTCCTCTCCTTCATATCAGGGAGATCATATGATAGTTGTCTTTCTCCGATTGACTTATTTCGCTAAGCATGATACCCTCTAGTTCCATCCACGTCGTCGCAAATGGCAAGATTTCATTTCTTTTGATGGCTGCATAGTATTCCATTGTGTATATATACCACATCTTCTTTATCCATTCGTCTGTAGATGGACATCTAGGTTCTTTCCATAGTTTGGCTATTGTAGACATTGCTGCTATAAACATTCGGGTGCACGTGCCCCTTCGGATCACTACGTTTGTATCTTTCGGGTAAATATCCAGCAGTGCAATTGCTGGGTCATAGGGTAGTTCTATTTTCAACATTTTGAGGAACCTCCATGCTGTTTTCCAGAGTGGTTGCACCAGCTTGCATTCCCACCAACAGTGTAGGAGGGTTCCCCTTTCTCCGCATCCTCGCCAGCATCTGTCATTTCCTGACTTGTTAATTTTAGCCATTCTGACTGGTGTGAGGTGATATCTCATAGTGGTTTTGATTTGTATTTCCCTGATGCCAAGTGATATGGAGCACTTTTTCATGTGTCTGTTGGCCATCTGGATGTCTTCTTTGCAGAAATGTCTGTTCATGTCCTCTGCCCATTTCTTGATTGGATTATTATTATTATTTTTTTTTTCCGAGTGAAACACTAGTTTTATTTAAGACGTAAAAGCACAGGTATTTGTGTTACATACGATAAGGCTGACTTTAGGGTCCTGGTTTCTGAGAAAAAGACTTGGTACCTCTTTGTCACAGCTTCCTGGGAAATGAATTAGAAAGGGAGCAGGACGCAGCCTGGCAAAAAGACCAATACTGTTGGCTGGAAGTCTTCCAGAGAGAGAAGATCGGACTCAATTAGTGTACATGTAACAGAGCGCCAAGGATGAAGAGGGGTTTGGGGAAAGGTCAGCGTTGATGCCGGCATCTCCGTCCACAGCAAGGACTCCCCCTAGCTGGTGGCAGCAGAGTCCACTTGGCCCTTCTAGCTGCAGCAACATCTTGGCTCCCCAGATCCGCACCCCCTGCCCGCCACCAGATTCCTGATTCAGTCACCCCCTTCCCCTGAAGAATTCGCAGAGGAAGGGCAGGGCCTAGGTCATGGACACTGCTACTTGTTCGATGAAGCTGGCCAGGTTTATGTCCCGTTCCGAAAGGCCGGCACACTCATGGGTGCTCAAGGTGATGTGGACCTTGTTGTACACATTAAACCATTCGGGGTGGTGGTCCAGTTTCTCGGTCTGCAGGGCCACCCTAGTCATGAAGCCAAAAGCCCGATTGAAGTCTTTGAAATGGAACTGCTTGAAGATGGCGTCTCGGCCTTCCAGCTCATTCCACCCCACAGCCCTCAGGTTTGGCAGTAGCTGGTCCCGCTCCTCGGCACTCAGCCTGTGCGCTTTGCCGGCGCTCTGACACACGGCCGCGCCCCGCCAATGTGGACGAGAACCCGCCACTGAGAGGAGGCGATATCTACAGGCTCACCAGCTGCCTCCCCAACCCGTGCCCTGGGCCCGCCGCCCACGTCCCCGCTTGCGAGGCGCCCCGGGGACAAGGGCCTGGGGGCAGGGCCAGGCCTCAATCGCGCCACCGCGCGCCACAGGGGATGCGGGTGGCAGATGGGCGGAGACCCCGGTTCTCCAAGCCTAGCAAGCGGCCGGCGGGCGGAAGTCTCAAAAGTTCTAAGTTTTTTAAACTTTTTTTTTTTTTATTGTAACATTTCAGACAACTATTTCTGGGAAGGGGTATATATTTACAGATATTAGATTCAATAAATACTAAGAAAGCACTTGGGAGTCAGATCTGTGGCTGAGCGCTGCCATACTGGTTAACCCTTTAACTACTGTGCTTCTTTGAACAAGTTATCTGACCCTTCTGAATATCAAAGGAGAGTAATTCCACTCTTAGTATGCATTGTCCGAAGCATTAAATAATAATGCAATTTACAACAATAGTTCTAAAATTTGGCACACTACTTAAGGAACACTGGGAAGCACATTTTAAAAGATGCCATTTTTAGTTCTGTTCAGCAAAAGAGTCCATAGGTCAATGGTCAGGCTTAGGAATTTATAATTTTCAAAAGCTTCTCCAGTTGATCCTGTGGCCCAGTTATTATTGTTATTTTGTTCTCTTCTTTTTTTATATTTTATTTAATTATTTGACAGAGAGAGAGACAGCTAGAGAGGGAACACAAGCAGGGGGAGTGGGAGAAGGAGAAGCAGGCTGCCCATCCAGCTGAGAGCTTGATATGGGGGATTTGGGGCTAGATCCCAGAACCCTGGGATCATGACCAGGGCCCAAGGAAGACACTCAACAACTGAGCCACCCAGGCACTCCTAGCCCAGTTAAAAATAAATTCTAGATTCTGGCCACTTTGAACCTACATATAGGCAAGAAGAAAACAGAAATATATGATAAAGGATAAAAGCCAGGAAAAATATAACCAGGGAGAAACATGGAGGCAGAAGGCATTCTAGGGGCACCTGGGTGGCTCAGTGGGTTAAGCCACTGCCTTCAGCTCAGGTCATGATCTCAGGGTCCTGGGATTGAGCCCCACATTGGGCTCTCTGCTCAGCAGGGAGCCTGCTTCCTCCTCTCTCTCTGCCTGCCTCTCTGCCTGCTTGTGATCTCTCTGTCAAATAAATAAATAAAATCTTAAAAAAAAAAAGGCATTCTAAATAGTAGAAATAGAATGGAGACAATGAGCAACTGAAAGTAAATTAAAAATAATTTTTAAATGAAAACATTTTACAAATAAACAAGTCATATGTTATCATTGTGCAAATGCTACTATAAAAGAGCAAAGTCTCCTGTTCCCTCCTGCCATAGATCATCTGAGACGTCCCTATGTTCACATACACACATACCCTCTCTGCTGGGTTTCAAAATTATACACACATGTATACACACATGTATATGACAGTATTGAACTGTTTGGTAATTTTTTTTTTTCACTAATGGTATATTAGGAACACCTTCAGACCTTACTCATGTTTAGTGGCTGGATACATCACTCATGTTCAGATTTTATATATGAAATGCAAATAATATATATCACATATGCATTTACTAGCACTTATGCAACTATTTCCATAAGAGTGATTACCTACCTACTTATGTTGTGTTCCTCCCACCATTTTTTCTTTTTTTTTTTTAAGATTTTATTTATTTATTTGACACAGAGAGGTCACAAGGAGGCAGAGAGGCATGCAGAGAGAGGGGGAAGCAGCCTCCCTGCTGAGCAGAGAGCCCGATGTGGGGCTCAATCCCAGGACTCTGAGACCATGACCTGAGCTGAAGGCAGAGGCTTAACCCACTGAGCCACCCAGGCACCCCTCTTCACACCTTTTTCTATATAACCTGACAATTCCACTTGTTAACCAAGAAATGACTTCAGTTTCAAAATATGCCAAATACATTCAGCTTCTCTCTCTATATATATTCATATATATATTCAATATAATATATATTATCACTATATACATATCCAGCATAATACACAGCATACACTGTAAGTGAGGACTTGGTGAACTTCAGAACTGAAAGGAGTTCTTGGCCTGCTTGTCTGGGAAGTGCAACAGTTCCTTGTCATTGCTTCCAAAATTTCTTCTAGAATAAAAATTAATACAAAAAGGTAAAAATCAAAATCATCTGGTGAAGAGTGTATGATCCTTAAACAGTTCAGTAAGATTGTAAATGCAGACTATTTACAAATTCTACTCATCTGAGAAAATAATGTATACCAACTAAATTTCTATTCAAACTGACTTTGGTCAAATGGAAACACCTGCATTTTCAAGGTATCATGGAGAACTCTAATCAGACTGAACGGCCTTGCTTTGCAGTGGTGGCTACTCTGGATTCAAACATTAATTACATTTCTTGTTATAGCAAATAATTAGTTTAGTTGCTTGGCTCCCATCCTGGCCTTCCACACTTCTTCTGGGCTGAAAAAAGTCAATGAAAGTAGGGCAAACTGTACAGTGACACTAAACAGTGCAAGTAAATGAAGTAGCTTATTTCTTTCAGGCATATTGAAAAAAGCAACACCTTCCCTTTTGTAAGTAAGTAATAGTAAAAAGACTGAATTAAGAAAATGGAGTTACAAACAAAGGAAAACTTAGTAATCATGATGTGATTTGAGGGGCTAAGGATGTAAGGTATAAGATGAAAATCAAACTTCTGTACTGAAAGAGAAAGATTATGGTTAATTTATTTATGGAGTCATCTAAAAACCAAGATCTAAAAATCCATACCATGAGCCATATCCATAACAAAACTTCACACGAACTGAAGAGTACATAGCAGAATTGTTAAGGGCATGAAGACTACAATATGGAGGGAGAAGACTGCAATGTGGAGAGAAAATTCGTAATATTCAGGGTGAGGTGTTAAAAGAGGATATTCCAGATTTTGTGTTTGAATTATTAGTTTATCAATTAGGGGAAAAACTGTCCTCCCCCCCCTTTAAAAAATTGTACTTTCTAAAACAAGAAAAAACTACATCTTAAAAATCTCTCTCTTCTTTCAATATGAGTGTTATGTTTGAGCTGTTGTCAGTGATTCTATTTATAGTATCTCAGGTTACTTTATAGTCTTTAACATTATTAACTTTTGCTTTCAGTAAAGTAAGTGGTTAAAGATAAACTGGTCTGGATTACCTGGATTGTTTTCTTTGATGGTAACTAGATAGAATAATCCTCTTGGTGACAGAAGATCGGCAGCCAGTGGGAAGAATCGGTCCATGACTTCCCGACCATTTCTGCCACCAGCCCAAGCTGCTTCTACTCCATGACCTCCTACCTGTGACCATTTAGAAAAGACTGTTTTGTTTTGATTCAAGTTACATTTAGAATCACACACGGAATCTTTCTGACAAGTAACATTCACCAAACAAGTATATACTTTGTATTTTACTGCTGTCCAGGAGGCAGAAAAGTTGAATCTGAGCCCCACCACTTCCTAGCCCTGTGACCTTATGTAAGTTTGTCATTTTTGTGAATTAGTTTTCTCCCTTATCTGTAAAATCAGAAAAACAATAGTTTCAACTGTGAAAGTAGAAAAATGATAACAAATTAATTTCTTCCATTGCTAGGAATAATGGAGGAAATATATTTGAAGTTTGAAAACACTGCTCTGCACATATCAAGTACTTAGCAATAGTTGTTACTATTTATGCAGTGTTTATAGACATAAGTTATTCTTATACTTAATACAGAACAATCAGGAAGAAACTAAAAGGGAGCTCTTACATTATAAGAGATCTACTTTGCAGGAAGTTAGTTTCAACATGTCCCGCTTAATCTGGCTCTCTTCTAGATTAAAGTATTAATTGTATAGACCTTTTTAAGGAACCCATTTAATACATAAAGGCTTACCGAAGCATTTCTTCATGTAACAATCTAATTATATCATAGAAGCAAAACCCATGAGAGGTCATGAGGTCTTAAATTTTTTTAGATTTTTATCATTGTATATTGTTTTCAAAACTAAAGAATATTTTGAAGGAACCATTCAAAAATTATTTTAACCCTAACAATTATTTTCTTTCTACATCTTTCATTGGTTTTGTCCATAGTTTAGTTTAAATTAATTGTATACAATCATGCTTACTGCTTACTTTTATTCAATTAAATGGTATACATCTCTTCATTAATGTAAATTTCTTTATACCTATAACTTTATACATATACTATTTTATAAGAGAAATACATTCATTATACCTGCTTTTAAAAAAATTGCACTTTCCCTTTTTACTGTTTTGCTTGTCTGCTCCTTCCCCATCTCTCTCTCTCTCTCTCTCTCATACACACACACACACACACACACAGTTTTTTTCTTTTTTGTCCATGTTTTACAAAGACAGAATTATATTCTGTATTTTTACCCCCATTATCTTGCTTTTCTCATTCAACAGTACCTTCTGATGAACTCTTCATATGATCAGGTATGGTTCTGATTTACTCTTTTAATGGCTGCCTAAGATTTTATAATGCAAAAGCATCCTATCTTATGTAGCTATTGATGAGCACCTGATACATCCATTTGCTAAAATTTTTTGGCATCTAAGTTTTTTAAAAGATTCATTTATTTGTTTTGAGAGAGAGCAATGGAGCAGAGAAGGGGCAGAGGGAGATAATATCCAAGCAGCCTCCTGCTGACCGCTGAGTCCCATGCCGGCTGGATTGCACCACCCATGACATCAGGACCTGAGCCAAAACCAAGAGTTGGACACCTAAGCAACTGAGCCACAGGGCGCCCCTTTTTGTATCTCTTTTAAATTATTCCCTTATCTATCATAAATGTCCCGATACAATTTTCCACAAATTATGTTAAGAAACTTATCAGTTCCTCTGTTTTCTGTCAAGACTTTCCTCCTAGAGACTTCTCTTTTCTGGCATTCCTAGAATTACTTCTTTTTCTGGGGCTCTTGTCTTCCTCTTCCTTGGTTTAACCCTTGTATTTTGGCGGAGCCCATTCTACGGATGTTTCATCAGGTAAAATGCTCTGTGGACAGACAGAGTGCTTGGTGATAAGCCTGTCTCTCATTATTCTTGACTAGGACCCCTATGTGCTAGACCCTGTTTATATGCCTCCTCAGGGATGCTCAGCCAGGTTTATCTGCTTACATTAGAAATGCCCCTACGGGAAGATCTCCTGGAACCAAGCACATTCTTACAGACCACAGAGGGAGTGTTTCCATCTTTCCAGAAAGGAGTCATGTTTGGTGGTCTGCTGCTTGCCTGCTACCTGAGTCTTGCTGGGCCTGCTCTTGATCCTTCACGGCTCACAGGCACACACCAGAAGTACCTCAGCTCCCGTTTCTAGATATAACCAATAAGTACAGCCACAATTGTTTAGACTCCCATAATTGTTTAAACTCTCATTATTTTTATATTATGTCTCCTGGATCTAAACTCTAAGTCTCTTATCTTTTGCCTTCATGATTTCCTTCTTTTTATCTTCATGTGCTATGCACTAAAATCTTTCATCTGGTTTCCAGAACACCGATTAGGTCTTGACAGAGACCAGATTCTCTTTTAATTCATTTCCTAATGTCTTATTTTGTAAAACATGTTTTTAAAGCTCAAGGAAATCTTCATTGTCCTACACTTTAATTCTGCTGTCCAGCTAACCGCTCAGCTCATGGGAATTATGACACTAGCTCTCGCTGTTGGGACTGTGTAAGAGTAGAGGTCCTGCCTCCTCTCAATAATCTCCATGTTCCAGAAGCTCAGGAGAAGCAAGTATGTAGCTTAGTAGTGGAAGCAAGTATGTAGGTTAGTAGTGGAAATGTGGGAGAAAGGAACCCCATTTGTTTCCCCATGTTCCCAGAATCTCCTCTTCATTCACTAGTCTTGCCAGAAGTTTATAGACCTGATAGACCATGATTTACTTAACTGTATTTCCTCTGTTACATATATAGTTTCATATTCTTTGCCATTATAAATAAACTTGCAATAAGCATATTTTTGTGAACATCAACTTTTATTCTACTGTTGAATGATTTTCTTTCTTTCTTTCTTTCTTTCCTTCCTTCCTTCTTTTATTTTTTTTAAGATTTACTTATTTGTCAGAGAGAAAGCAAGAGAGAGTGCACAAGCAGGGGGGGTGGGAGGCAGAGGGAGAAGCCACTGAGCAAGGAGTCCAACACAAGACTCCATCCCAGAATCTTGGGATCACAACCCGAGCCAAAGGCAGAGGCTCAACTGACTGAGCCACCCAGGCATCCCTTGAATGATTTTACTAAATTATATCTCAAGGACTGAAATTATTGGACTGAAACATTTTTATCATTCTTGAGATTTATTCACACAGTTCTTTCTTTCTTTCTTTCTTACTTTCTTCCTTTCTTTCTTTGACAATTAAAGATCACAAGCAGGCAGAGAGGCAGGCAGAGAGAGAGAGGGGGAAGCAGGCTCTGCACTGAGCAGAGAGCCTGATGTGGGGCTCAATCCCAGGACCCTGGGATCATGACCCAAGCTGAAGGCAGAGGCTTCTAACCCACTGAGCCACCCAGGCACCCCTCACACAGTCCCTTCTTAAAGAGTTGTATTAAGTTTCATTGGCTTCAATCTCTGTTAACCTTGTAACAATGACTTTCCTTCTCATAGGAGTTCCTAGTCAGAGGAGCAACAAGTTCTTAGTTGCTTAGCTGCCCTTAGTAGTTATTACTACTAAGTACCCAGACTTTGCCATCTTGGCAGAGGACAATGTAATGTTTATCAGCCTTGCCATGATTCACTGATGAATAAAACAGGATCATGAAAAGTTCAAGGAAACCCAGCCTTACTTCATTATTAAACTTTGTCTGCCTTGACCATTCTCTCTTTAAATTCACATATGATTTACCTCTTCATTATTGAGATTTTCCAAATCATATATTTCAGGATGTTTCTTTTCCCTACCTGAAATAAGAATCAGCGCCCCCACACTTGTGAAAGGAGGAAATTGTTGACTTTCAGAAAGAATTCCTATAACGAATTTAAGGATGATTAAAAATATTGTTTTGCAAATTTACCATTCATGATAAAGGGGACACACACACAAAAATTTAAACATATGGTTTGATTTTGATAGGAATTTTAAGGATAATATGGGTCACTGTATTTCCATTACTTTGAGATTCCTTTCCTTTGTCTACCAACATACTTAACTATTGACAGTTACGAGTATCAGACCGGTTTGTGTTAATCAGCAGCTGACTAATGTCATATAATGAGTTCATTTGATTTTATAAAGAAAATAGTTGAAAATATTAATAATTAAATCTTGTTACCCATCTTACCTCTTCAGGTGGAGTCACTACATGGGGGGGTTAAACACCAGAAGATCAACTTTTTCCTTCAATCTTGGTAATAAGCCTTGACCTAAATGTTTCAATAGTCAGAATTTTAAACTGGACTCAAATTAAAATAGATAAATACATAAATCTTTAAAAATACTTTCTTCCCATGTTTTTAGAGAAAAACGTATTAGAGAGCTAAAATTGTACACAGAGATAAATATTTTTACATTTTCTTTCAGATACAGGTTATATGCATTTACCTAAGAACAGGAAATTAAACTATTTACCAGAACGAACACAAAATGTATAAAAAGCCTCTGCTTTTCAACAGCTCATATGTTTATATTCTGGTTTCACTTTTGGAAGATTAAATAAGGAACAAGCTCTCCTATGTTCTATATAGATATACATATGCTTTAAACCTATTGCTCTAACTTAAACATTTATTTTCTGTAACCAAGAGATATGTTTTATGAGATAACAAAAAACATCCAAAAATATGTATGTATAAAAATAAATACACATATATATGTATATATGCACATATATATATATATTTGCTTTCTACTTTACTCATAAAATAAAGATACATAAATAAATGTATTGGCTGGGACAATTAGATATCAAAGAGAGGACTGAAAAATGTGGAAGAGACCATGAAAATCTCAGTTGTTTGGCATGTTGTAAATCTTTAAACCAATGGGTGCAATTTTCTGTGAACCCACAACAAAAATGTCTTTTTAAACAAAGTGCTTTCAGGGCACAATGCCATTTAAAGTATTCCTTTGGTTCCTCTGATGACTGAATTATATACATACTCACAAAACCATGTCTCGTCATGCCACCCTGCACTGTCACAGGCACAGTAAAGTAAAAACACCATATATGGATGGGCTCTCACCCCTAAAGCCATTTCCTTCAATTACCACTTTGTACAGACTCTCGACTATGAATTCTAAGGGTGTTTCTTTCTTTCTTTCTTTCTTTCTTTCTTTCTTTCTTTCTTTCTTTCTTTCCTTCTTTCTTTCTTTCTTTTTTAAGATTAATTATTTGAGAGAGAGAGACAGAGTGTGAGCACATGCACACATGCCTGAACAGGGCAGAGGAAGAGGAAGCAGACTCCCTGCTGAGCACGGAGCCTGATGTGGAGCTCCATCCCACAAACCCTGAGATCATGACCTGAGTTGAAATTAAGAGCTGGTCACCGAGCAAGTGCACTTAACCAGGGGCGCCTGGGTGGCTCAGTGGGTTAAAGCCTCTGCCTTCAGTTCAGGTCATGATCCCAGGGTCCTGGGATCAAGCCCCACATTGGGCTCTCTGCTCAGCGGGGAACCTGCTTCCTCCTCTCTCTGCCTGCCTCTCTGCCTACTTGTGATCTCTGTCTATGCCAAATAAATAAAATCTTAAAAAAAAAAAAGTTTAAAAAAATATTTAAAAAAAAGTGCACTTAACCAACTGCGCCAACCAGGAGCCCCCTGAGGCTGTTTCTTGAGATGGAATAGCTGAAATACTTCAAGGCAAGGTCTGAAGTATCAGGTATTTTATTAACATTCTTACAATTTTCCCATATATGCATAGAGACCTACCATTATTCACTAAATATTTTTTTTAAATGGACCTTTTTTTTTTTGTTAAATAGGTTTGCTCTAAAGGGAAATCAGTATTACTTCCTGAAAATAAAAATGACTACAAGGATAAATGGGATATAAATTTTTAAAAATGTCATGCTTATAGTTACTGCTTCCCAGTCTGAGAGTGATGCAGGCCTTCTGCCTCTTTGTTAAAGAGACATTTGGAGGGGCGCCTGGGGGGCTCAGTCAGTTAAGCATCTGCCTTCAGCACAAGTCATGATCTCAGAGTCCTAGGACTGAGTCCCACATGGAGTACCACATGAAGCCCCACATGAAGCACTCCCACCCCCACCTGCCCACTGTGGGGGGGGGGGACCTCTCAGCAGAGAGCCTGCTTGTCCCTCTCCTTCTCCTTCTGTCCTGCTTGTGCTCTTTCTCTCACAGTCTGTCTTTCAAATAAATAATAAATAAATACATAAATATGTAAATATGAGACTGAAGCGCTGCCTACTGTGCTAAGGAGGCACCTCATAAATATGTAAATAAATAAAATCTTTAAGAGAGAGGAAATAAAAAGAGACATTTGCAAGTGTTTAAAAGGTGTTAAAACTGAGACCTTCTCCCAGATGTAATCAAAATAGCTGAAGGAGGATTAGAGAGGAAAGAGCTTTACATCATATATTCAAAGTTATTTAACACTCAGTCATACCATCTCAGTACTGGGCACATCACTGGGCTATTTACACTCAGTGTGAATCACTGCCTTACAACTTCCATTTTATCCCAGTTTCTAAAAGCATTTCTGTTTGTCATCTTAATAGGCCTGTTAACTGTAAAGTTCAAAGAGAACACATGTTCTTTGAGGAGGTGTTACAGAGGTACCTCTTCTTTCTCTATTCATTTAAAAAAGTGAAAAGTAACATTTTTGAGGGAAGTGATTCAGGAATACCTTTGTCTGCAAGTAGGAAGATGACTAGTTATCTGCTGTTCCTTTTGGTAGTGATACTGCAGCATGAGGAAATACATTTGAAATCACCAATTTTCAATTACATAAAGAAATTAAGTTTCTCACATTGTAAAAAAAAAAAAAAAAAAAAGTCCAGAAGGTAATTTTCCAGAAATATTGAGAAGGGAAACTAAAAAAGAATTTGCTTTGTAATTGTTTATAATGGCTTTAAGGTGGGGGCACCTGGGTGGCTCAGTCATTAAGAGGCTGCCTTCAGCTCAGGTCATGATCCCAGGGTCCTAGGAATGAGCCCCGCATCAGGCTCCCTGCTCAGCAGAGAGCCTGCTTCTCCTTCTCCCTCTGCCTGCTGCTCTGCCTACTTGTGCTATCTCTCTGTCAAATAAATAAATAAATAAAATCTTTTAAAAAATGGTTCTGAGGTACAATATTTTAACAATCATTGCAGTATGTATTTTAAATAAAGGGAAAAAATTGATAATAAAATACAGAAAATTATGTAGTTTAAAAAGGAAATGGATTTAAATGAGAAAGTCACTGTAGACTGGATATAAGGTCTAATCACACACACCCCTCACCCATCCACATTCAGCTTTTGGGTGGTCTCAGAGCATTAGAACAGATCTAAAAATGGGGAATTAAGCAAAAAAGGCCTCTGACAAGAAGTTTTAAATTCAAATAGCAAAATGTACTTTATTTATATGAGAGACTCTTATTTAGAGCCCCTGAACTCTTAGCTTAAATACAAGTTTACAAATACTTGTTTGGTATTCCAGCAAACAGCACATGGAAAGAGAGAGTGGAAGGGCCACGAACAGGTGACAGTAAAATAAGACAACATAAAACAAGAGAAAAGAGACAAAGAGGAGAGGAAATGAAAACTCAAAATCACTGCAGGCTCTAGCTACTCAGTGTAAGGCAGAAAGGCCTGAGTAATCCTCATCACAGCTACCACAGAATAATAACTAATGCTCATTTTAATGACCCTGAATCAATCAAAGATAAAGTTATGTTTAGTTTATTTTAGGAATGTCAGGAAAGCCATATGACATTCTGAAAAAAGTCTTTGTTCTAAAACTAAAAAAGAAGCAAAATAAAAGTACTACTTTGTAAACAGGTAAGCTTAGTTATCTAAAACAATGATTTTGATCATGGCTGTGATAATCTATGCCTAGCGTTCTGAATATTAAAACAAACACAGAGTTTTGTAAGTGGATCATAATACCTATGCTAATGCCTCCTTCTTCCTTCTTTGTCAGCATTCAGAGTCATCATCACCTTGAACCACCAAAAGAGCTGACTGGCATGGACTACCATGAGCCATGTCCTAAAACAGCTGTGAGACTTCTAGATTTAGACTCAATGGTCTGGGCTTAAATTCTGTAATTATCACTCTATTAGTTACATGACTTTAAAAAATGAACCTCACCTCAGTTTCTCCCTCTGTTAAAAAAAAAGATATTCTGAATTTCTTATTTATCTAAAGTTTTATTATTATACCAAAACCATATATTTAACACTAATCATGGACACAATAAAGAAATAAGTTAAAATTTCAAAGGGCAAAACCTTCACAGTGATCCCATGTAAATCACCTGAGTACCTTTCTTGATAATCTAGTTTTAATAGCAGTAACAAGTTCTTTTTTTTTTTTAAAGATTTTATTTATTTATTTGAGAGAGAGAGATCACAAGTAGACAGAGAGGCAGGCAGAGAGAGAGAGAGAGAGAGAGAGAGAGAGAGAGGGAAGCAGGCTCCCTGCTGAGCAGAGAGCCCGATGCGGGACTCGATCCCAGGACCCTGAGATCATGACCTGAGCCGAAGGCAGCGGCTTAACCCACTGAGCCACCCAGGCGCCCCGCAGTAACAAGTTCTAATAGGTAAGAATTTCTTACATATTTTGCTTAATTCCTTCTAAGCTGAAAAGTCACTTCTGAGTTTAAAAAAAGCAGAAAAGCTAAATACTCTTAACACTAAGAATACATGTCAAGAAGCATGGAAAGCATTTTTATTTTTATCCCTATCTTGTACATGGTGTTAAGATTTTCTGCTTACAAAAAAGCACTTATAACAACAACAAATATCCAAAATTATCCAAGTCTTACTAGTTAAAATATTAAAGGAAAACTGCGACTGAGAAATATAGGTGTAACTTAAAATGATGGTTCTGTTAATTGTGATGTGTTTTTTTTTTTTTTTTTACCTCTCCAGGCCTCATTCCCCTCTTTGTTCTGATTTCATCTCCTTGATCTCTAATGGGTAAATTCTATATCCTCTCATTCTCAATCCATTTAGCTTGGGTAGGGCTTAACCCAATGCAGCTGTCCAGGGTGGAACTATGACTCAGGCCTAAACCAGTCATCTGCATATTTCAATCCCCTTTGGCCACAGTGAGAGATTTTGAGATGGCATATGATCCAAGATGATCCAAGCAGTACTCATTCTGGGGCTTGTAAGACTAACTAAATAGAAAGAGTTTCTTTCCATGGAAGGATAAGGGAGGTGTTTGCTGAGAAGTGAGAAATAGACATGCAAGTTTCTTCTTACCAAGAAGAAAAAGACTACCTAGAAATAGAGCCAAAGGAGAAGTTCAGAGCTAAGAAAAAGATGCCTGTCATATCATTTGAGTTCCTGGAGCCAGTTGTTCCTGAAGCCACACACTTTACTTAAGCCAGTTTAAACTGGATTCTCTGTCACTTCTGACCAAAAGATGACTGATCCTTCCAAGACAGCAGAAATTTCCTTTGAATTTTGGACAAGTGAATTACATCAGTTAAGAATTTACTCTGTAAATTATGGAGTATACTATTTAGTAGATTAAAAGTTAATTAATTTATCACTCAAGCTTCTTTGACCTAATCATCTTAACCTTAACTTATTTGAAAAAGAAATTAACTGTTATTGGACAAGGATGAATAGCTTACCAAGTATGTAATTTCTGGCTGAATGTGGACTTTGTTACAGTGTGCTGTTTTCAGAGTGAAAGCTGCTTCAGGGTTGCTATCAGTGCCCCTAGAACAGAAAGAAAGAAATCTGTATTTTACGACCATGAGGCAACCTATTACTGAAAAATTTTAAAGTGTTACACTGCTTTTTTACAAAGCAGATTTAGAAAAAAATAAAAATGCTTTAATAATGGTGAAGGAAAAAGAAATAAGATGTTATATTAATGAAAAAGATTGTTATGTTGATATAATGTGCAAGAGTAGAAACTACACATACATGCATACACATCGGAAGGAATTAAATTATGAATCTAATGAATACTATCCCACCACAAAAATGAAATTTAAAAGGAATTTTTGAAAAATAGTCATGATACAATATTAAAAACATAGGAAATGGGAAAAAAAGACAGAAACACACTTGGACCATGTGTGGTAGAATTGGAGGTGATTTTTATTTTCTTCTTTAAACGTTCCATATTCTCAAATTTTCTTAAAAATGTAAGTAATTTTCAATTTTTTCTGGTAATCAGACTATTTGCCTAAAAAATTTCAAATTTAGAAATACCCTAAAATTATTTTGTTGCTTCTATAATTATGTAGTATGATGGAACAGTTTTGGACATGCAGTTAAAATGTTTAGGGAAGAATAATTTATAATCTGAGTACTTACTACACTTAAGTAGACCCTTTCAGATATATACCATTCATTTACAAAAATGATTTCATTCAGGCAGTCATACCCCTAGTGAATTTCTTAGTGGAAGATGTGGATGAATTTGATATACTTATACTTACAGGTACAAAGCTTGAGGACCTATCATAGAGGCTAGGAATGCAGATACCACTCCAGACCCTGATCCTACTTCAAGGCATATTTCCACTCTAAAAAAGCAAAATAAAATAAATGAGTATAGTAGGATAAAAATATACATCACAGAAAATGATGCTCAATCTACTTTTAGTGTGTATTTCTCCAGCATCACTCGTCTGCAAATATATGGAAATACAAAAGAAATTTATAAACACACTAATTTCTGACAACCACTTTGTGCTCATTTAATACTGTTTAACACAGAATTGTTTGGGGTGTGTAATTAAGTCCATAAAATAGATGGATTCCAATTAATTACTACAAAACATTACATAAAACTATGGAATAAGGTTGAGGGTTGAAAATATTAATATGAAAAACATCAACCCTTCTCACAAGGGTTTAGTAGTTTAGTACTTCCCTAAAATGATAGGGTTAGTTATTATACTCTTTATTTATGATGTTTTCTCTATCATTTAAAAGTACATAACATTCACAAATCCATTAGCATATCCTAAGGGAAAAAAAAATTCCCCCTTAATAGATTTAGAGCAGGAAAGAAATTCGTTATTTGTACAGCTGTACCCTGAACTGAGAAAATCTCACAGAATCTGATCTTAGAATATTAGTATAACTTTAAAATGCTTTTGAATAAATTCTTTTTTTTTTTTTTTTTAAAGATTTTGTTTATTTATTTGACAGACAGAGATCACAAATAGGCAGAGAGGCAGGCAGAGAGAGAGAGAGAGAGGGGGAAGCAGGCTCTCCGCCGAGCAGAGAGCCCGATGCGGGGCTCGATCCCAGGACCCTGAGATCATGACCCGAGCCGAAGGCAGAGGCTTTAACCCACTGAGCCACCCAGGCGCCCCTTGAATAAATTCTTTATTACACTCTATTTTATCGTTCAATTAAACTTACTTCCCTGCCTTTAATCTACACATCAAAAGCACTAGTTTTCTCCATCACAGAAATGGGTTTAATGGGATTTCGGTCTTGCTGGCTACTAACTCTTCAAACAACTGTCCAAAAATAAACTCTAGCAGCTTCTAACTTTTGGAATCAATCCACATTATTTGACAAAACTTTATTATTCTGTGGGAAGGTCTGTTGAACCTTACCAGGAGGCTTTTATTTGAAAATAACTATCATGCTTTCATAAACAGAATCCCAAGAACAGAAATAGTCTGACTTTTTAACAAAATTAGCTTTCACAGCATACTTTGCAACGCAATTCGTACTTGTATATTTTTCTGAGGTATCTTGAAACTAAAAGACAAATTACAAAAAGAAATATACTGTCTACATTCCAGTAAATCCCAAAGTTCCATCGTTTACAATGAAAAGCTGATTTAGGGCGCCTGGGTGGCTCAGTGGGTTAAAGCCTCTGCCTTCGGCTCAGGTCATGATCTCAGGGTCCTGGGATCGAGCCCCACATTGGACTCTCTGCTCTGCAGGGAGCCCGCTTCCTCCTCTCTCTGCCTGCCTCTCTGCCTACTTGTGATCTCTGTCTGTCAAATAAATAAATAAAATATTAAAAAAAAAAATAAAAGAAAAGCTGATTTAATAAGTGTTGGGGCATTTTACATATGGAAAAATCTGACCAGATTTAAGAGAGAGAAACACAATACAGAAATACAGATCTATGAAGCCTGACTGATGTTTCATCTTGAGATAACCAATTTCAAGTCTTGATCTTTAAATAAATCTAATTACTCAAATTCCTTTCATTAAAAAAACAACAACAACAACAATGCAGGTATTCATTCTTTTAATGTCCTTTAAAATTTATGGGGGGCACTTCAACAAGTCAATTTTATTCTTTACAAAGTGCTAGGGAAAATTCCATAGGCTGCTAGCTCTGTAGCTATTTAAAATTTTAAGTTAATGAAAAATTATGCTCTGCAGCAGCACTAGCCACGTTTCAAGGGTTCCTTAGCCACACGTGGCTAACTGGCTAGTTGTTCAGGGCAGGATATGCTGTTCAGTGGGTTTCAAAATACTTATCCACGCCATGATTTCACAATCTCACTTCATTTTTGTGCCCTTCCCTTACTATAGGGTGCTTTTATATACTGAGTAAGTTAAATGCCACGCAACTTCTAATATTTACGAAAAAAATTATATTAGTAAGCCACGTTTTCAGAATATTTGGTTTTTAAACGTGTTATCACATCACTGCTCTCGGGGGCTTGTGGAAAAGATACACGCTGGCGTAAGGAGCTGTGGAGCTCCAGAGACCAAAGCAACACCTTGGCAAAAGTAGAGAGATCCCTGGCCCGCTCATTACAGGTATCTAAAGGAAGATCCTAATGGCATTCTGGTATCCATGTTCGCCAAGTCTGCGGACACCGCCTCCTCTCGGGGCAGACTCCATCTCTTCTTTCCCGGGCTCTCCTTCACCGCTGCCTCTCCAGGATGCCCGAGTCCTCTCCCAAGTGGACCCTCGTCCTCCTCGCACCCTGTCACTTCTGGGGCTGCTGCCTCCAGCGCGTCCAACAGCAGGAACGTATCCTCCGCGGACTCATACACATTGGCAAAGGCGCCGTGGCCCACGTGCCCATAAAGCGCTGTGGCGAAGCTCGGAGCTGCCATCTTTCTCCCCTCCATCCCACGCGCAGGCGCCAAAATTCCGCGCGGCACGCTTGGCAGTGGAGGGCGGGGCAGTGGGGGGGCGGAGCAGTGGGGGCGGGGCGCCAGAGACGGAGAGATGAATCTGGGCTTGTTATTTATGACAGTTTGTCGGTAAATGTTTTTGGAAATTCTAAGTAAAGGGTTATGTAATCTGGACCTGCTGACCTTTGCTTTCTTATTTAGAATGTTTAAATTTATTTTATTTTATAGGTTAGCCCTTGATGCAGGGCATCTTGATTGTTTTTGACTAAGGGGAGTGTTTTTTCCTTTATATTCAAAAGTTTTCTTCTATTTCTTGTTTGCAAGAATTGAAAAATACATATGGTTACTAAATTTTACTTTTTTTAAAATATCAATTGAACTTTAAGTTTTGTGCTTTAAGATAATTTTTTCTCACTTAATTTTTTACTGTAGTATATTATAAAAATTACCTTCCTAATGTTGACTCATGAAGGCACTTTTTATAAGTCTCACTCAAGCAAGATGATTTTTCTTTTAATATCCTGCTGAATTTGGAGTGCTAATAATCTAGCTCTGTTTTGGTTATGCTGTCCTCACAGGATGAGTTAGGACATTGTTTTTGGAACATTTGGTAGAACTCACCCATAAAATTGAATGGATTTAGTGCTTCTTTTTTTTTTTTAGTGGATTGTTCTCTGCTGTTTTTGGGCATCTACTTTTTTTTTTTTAATTTTATTTTTTATAAACATATATTTTTATCCCCAGGGGTACTTTTTCATTGCCAGATAGTATCATATGTAAATATAAAATATCCTATCTGGAATGGATAAATATCTATTGTGTAAACACTTAATCGTCTCCAGATTTTCATTATTTTAAACAACACTGTGATTAACTTTCTCAAACAAACTTTTTTCTGATCCTGTACAAAAGTTTCCTGGGATCCAAGCCAGAATGGATTAGCAGTGTTGTATACACATTTTCAATTTTACTAAACATTTTCAATTTCTTTCCAAACTAATCGTGCTTAGTTGGTGGGAGACTTAATATTTGATTTTTTATTATTAGACTTATTTTTAAAATTTATTTTAAATGAATTGGCCTGGTTGTCATTGAGTTTAGGCATGTGTTCATATGTTCTTCATTTGAACTTCTTCCTTTGTGAACTGTCTGTTCATTTTTGCCTATTTTTTCCTTTTGAATTTTGTTTTTATTTCCATTAAAATTGATACATGCATAATTTAATAAGCCAAATAGTGCTACATGAGTTATGAAAAGCAGTCCAGTCTAGTACACCAAGGTCTAATTTCTCATGTCTCATTCTTCAGAAATGACCATTTTCAACTTTTATCTGCTTCTTTGGCCATTTATTCATATCTCTATGTATGAAGCTTATAACAATATTACTTCATTTCTCAATTTCCACGTTTTATCTATTGAGTTCTTATGATAGAAGGTAAAGTTCACGTGATAGAAGGCAATAATTTGATTCTCCTGCTGCCCGTAAACAAATGTAATTGCCAGGCCCCCCCTCCCTCTTTTCCCAATATGGTTATATTGTGATTGATTGATTGATTGATTGATTTTTACATTATTCTGTCTATAGAAAGGGTATCTGGACCTGATTTCTGTATTATACCTGTTACTTCCTTGCACGACTCTTTGCATTTCCTAAAAGTTAATAATCATCTGTTATTTTACTTTCCTAGGTGTGCCATAACAAATTATTTCAAATGAGATGGCTTAAAAGAACAGAAATTTATCTTCTCTGTTTTGGAAGTCTAAAATCAAGGTGGTAGAAGGGCCATGGCTCCCTATGAAGGCTATAGGGAAGAATCCTTCCTTGCCTCTTCTAACCTCTGATGGTTGATAGCAATCTCTGGCCTTCCTTGGCTTGCATCAGCAGCATAACTCCCATTTCTGCCCTGGTCTTCATTTGGACATCTTTCCAGAGTATCTTTCTTCCTCCAAACCTCTTTCCTTATAAGGACACTAGTCATGGGGTTTGGGGCCCACCTTAATCCAGTATGACCTCATTTTAACTTGATTACATTTGCAAAGGCACTTTGCAAATAAAGACACATGTATATGTGTGTGTGTATGCATATGTATATGTGTATATGTGCATATGTGCATACATATGTACATATATATATGTCTATTTTTTTTTTTCAGGATTTCAGCATATCGTTTTGGAGAATGTGATTAAACCCACAACACCTACTAATAACTGCTCTTTCATTTGCATAGTTATCTATATATCACAGTTCAGCCTCAAAGTCTTTTCTAGTTGTTTACCCCCTGCCTGACTCTACCTCACCCCAATACATTTAAAGACATTGAGCATCCTGGTTAATTCTGTCTAATCTATTTAGGCACCACTGTATGTCTCTGGGACTCATTCCTGGGTTCTGTTTCTTCAGCTCTATCCTCAGGCTAGCCCTTGCTCTAATGCCAGGATGGTTGCATCTTACAGCTTCACTCCATAAATTCTGTGGCAGAGTCTTTTTCAGTCGCTTGCACTCAAGTCCTGTCATTCACTCCTTCTTACTGGCCCCAAATGGGTCTTATGCTCATGCTTGAATTGATCCTGTGGCCAGGTATATGATGAATTGATTTCCTCACACCTGTCTTGGGGACTGGAGGGAGGTCTCATCACCACCAGATAGCCAGAATGGTACCCCAAGAGCAAAATCATAGTGCTGATATAGGTGCTGGGCAAAAACACAAAACACATTGAAGCATGTTGGTGATTACTTTACTCTGGCTTGCTATTGCCTTCTTGTTTTGTTTATAATATCTCTTACTCTGCAGATATTTAAAAATGATTAAATCTGGGTTTTTGTTTTTGTTTTTTTAGTTTCTGATTTATGTGTTGTGTTAAGAAAACACTCTCTAAGAAAAGTTTATTTTCTGGTTTCAAAATATAGACGTCACTATATTAATTGGATCTACCTTATTAACTAGGTCATTAGATTTTTTTTTAATTTTTAAAAGATTTTCTTTATTTAATTGACAGAGATCACAAATAGGCAGAGAGGCAGGTAGAGAGAGAGAGGGAAGCAGCCTCCCTGCCGAGCAGAAAGCCCAATGTGGGGCTCGATCCTAGGACCCTGGGATCATGACCTGAGCCAAAGGCAGAGGCTTTAACCCACTGAGCCACCCAGGCGCCCCTAGATTTTTTTTTTTTTTTAAGATTTAATTTATTCACTTGTCAAAGACAGAAGCTGGGGCAGCTGCAGGTAGAGGGAGAAGCAAGCTCCCCACTGAGCAAGGAGTCTGATGCAGGACCCTATCCCAACACCCTTGGATCATGACCTGAGCTGAAGGCAGATGCTTAACTGACTGAGCCACAAAGGCGGCCCCATGCAAGTCAACATATATAATATATAATATATATTATATATATAAATTTTTCTTTTCATCTTGTTGGTGGACTTTTTGAATATGATTAGTATCTTTCTTTCATCAATTCTGGGAAATCTATTTATACGTTCTTTGTTTTTTTCCTTACCTTCCATTCGCTGTTCTTGTCTGCTGGAATTTCAATCATATAGATGGAGACGCACTCGATGTCTTCAGGACTTGTTGTTTTTATTTCTATGTGCCTTAGATTGGGCTGCCTGGAAATGGATACTGAGATGGAGATCTGCAGATAGAAGGCTTATTGCTTAAGTTCTCTTGGAGACAGTATCTGGGAGGGAAAGATAACATGCTCTTGGGGACCGTGGTGACAGGTGTGTCCCTTTCCTTAATGCTGTTACCACAGGCATGACCATGCTTCTCTCTCAGACACAGGGAAAGTCAGGGCAACAGGGTTTCGCTCTGGGGTGTTTTTTCCCACTGCACTGCGGAGCACGTGGCTCAGGCAAGCAGCAGCAACCAAGAGACCTGACTTTTATTTCTCAGAGAATGATGAGCTTTTGCAGAGGTTTTCCCGCTTGGCGCGAACTGCACTTTGCTGCTGCTTCCCTAGCAAGGCTTTGGGCATTCGCTCTCTCACGAAAGGGAAGAAGAGTTGCGGGATAGTTGGTGCCTCTTGGGCCTTGCTTTCCCGGGACCCAGGTTCTGGCCCTGGCCTCACACTGCCTCACCGACGACGGGAGACATAGCCTCGTCCCTGCAGCAGTGAGCGTCGCCCAGGGTGGCACTCTGCCCAGACTGGCTGCTGCCAGGTTAGCCAGGGCCTGGCCTTTTCGTCTCGCATTCAGGCAGACTCAGGAACAGGCCAGTGCCTTCCCCAGACGAGACTAGAGCCGACAGGAGGACTCCACACAACTCGCGCCCTGGGATGGTGACCCTGAAGGGGACTGTCCCCGTTCCTTCCCCGGCCATCCCTGCTACCGCAAACGCTGCCACATCCTGGAGGAAGATGGTAGCCAACTGCCCGTTGCTCCAAGGAGCTGTTTCTGTGAGTTCAGGGTCGGGCGCCTGGTGGACTCACAAAGGCCACGGACATGTGGCCAAAGAGCCGCTCTCACCTTGGGCCTAGAAGCACAGGATAGGCCTGCTTTCTGCCCAGACTCCTTTCTCAGAGTAGAGCACGTGCCCCTGCCCTAGTCGTCCCCTCGTGTCTCCTGAGCAGCCAGGCTTCTCTCTCTCTGCAGAGGGAGTGGGTGACACTTGTCTTCCACCGCCTGCTGTTCCTCAGAGGGCAGGCTCTTCTGCTTCGCCTCAGTTTCCCGAAAGCAATGCCAAAGGCTCCTCTGTTCTCCCAGGGCGGCGTGCCGCGTTCTTCCCAGACATGCTCTTGAGGACCGTGGTGACAGGCATGTCCCTATCCTTAATGCTGTTACCACAGGCGTGACAACGTTTCTCTCTCGGGCAGAGGGGATATCCGGGCAAAGAGGGCTTCACTCTGGGGTATTTTCTCCCGCCGCACTGCGGAGCACTTGGCTCAGGCAAGCAGCAGAAACCAAGAGACCCGACTCTTTATTCTCAGCGAATGCTGAGCTTTCGCAGAGGTTTTCCCACTTGGCGCGAACTGCACTTCACTGCTGCTTCTCCAGCAAGGCTTTGGGCATTCGCTCTCTCGCGTAAGGGAAGAAGAGTTGCTGGAGAGTTGGTGCCTCTTGGGCCTTGCTTTCCCAGGACCCAGGTTCTGGCCCTGGGCTCACACTGCCTCGCTGACAATGGGAGATGTAGCCTCGTCCCTGCAGCAGTGAGCGTCGCCAGGGTGGCACTCTGCACAGACTGGCTGCTCCCGGGTTAGCCAGGGCCTGGCCTTTTCCTTCGCATTCTGGAGGACTCAGGAACAGGCCTGTTCCTTCCCCAGATGAGAGGAAAGGCGACAGGAGCACTCCACACCGCCTGCGCCCTGGGATGTCCCCGTTCCTTCCCCGGCCACCCCTGCCACCGCAAATGCTACCACATCCTGGAGGAAGACGGTAGTCGACTGCCTGTTCCTCCAGGGAGCTGTTTCTGCCAGTTCAGTGTCGGGTGCCTGGTGGACTCACAAAGGCTGCCCCACGGACATGTGGCCAAGGAGCCACTCTCACCTTGGGCCTAGAAGCACAGGACAGGCCTGCCTTCTGCCCAGACTCCTTTCTCAGAGTGGAGCATGCACCCCTGCCCTAGTCGTCCCTTCGTGTTTCCTGAGTAGCCAGGCTTCTGTCTCTCCGCAGAGGGAGTGGGTGACACTTGTCTTGCCACCGGCTCTCTGTTCCTCAGAGGGCAGGCTCTCCTGCTTCACCTCAGTTTCCCAAAAGCAATGCCAAGGGCTCCTCTGTTCTCCCGGGGCGGCGTGCCGTGTTCTCCCCAGACATGCTCTTGGGGACCGTGGTGACAGGCGTGTCCCTTTTCTTTTTTTTTTTTTTAAGATTTTATTTATTTATTTGACAGAGAGAGATCACAAGCAGACAGAGAGGAAGGCAGAGAGAGAGAGAGAGAGGGAAGCAGGCTTCTTGCTGAGCAGAGAGCCCGATGCGGGACTCGATCCCAGGACCCCGAGATCATGACCCGAGCCGAAGGCAGCGGCCCAACCCACTGAGCCACCCAGGCGCCCCGCGTGTCCCTTTTCTTAATGATTTTACCACAGGCGTGACCATGCTTCTCTCTCGGGCAGAGGGGATATCCAGGCAAAGACGCTTTCGCTCTGGGGTGCTTTCTCCCGCCGCGCTGCGGAGCACTTGGCTCAGGCAAGCAGCAGAAACCAAAAGAACTGACTCTTTCTTCTCAGTGAATGGTGAGCTTTTGCAGAGGTGTTCCCGCTTGGCGTGAAATGCACTTCGCTGCTGCTTCCCCAGCAAGGCTTTGGGCGTTCGTTCTCTTGCATAAGGGAAGAAGAGTTGCGGGAGAGTTGGTGCCTCTTGGGCCCTGCTTTCCCAGGTCCCAGGTTCACACCCTGAGCTCACACAGCCTCGCCGACCTCAGGAGATGCAGCCTTGTCCCTGAAGCAGGGACGCCCAGGGTGGCACTCTGAGCAGACTGGCTGCCTCCGGGTTAGCCAGGGCCTGGCCTTTTCCTCGCGTTCAGGCAGACTCAGGAACAGGCCTGTTCCTTCCCCAGATGAGAGGAGAGGCGACAGGAGCGTTCCACACAGCACGCACCCTGGGATAGTGACCCTGAAGGGGACTGTCCCTGTTCCTTCCGTGGCAACCCCTGCCACCTCAAACGCTGCCACATCCTGGAGGAAGATGGTAGCTGACTGCCCATTCCTCCAGGGAGCTGTTTCTGTGAGTTCAAGGTCGGGCGCCTGGTGGACATGCAAAGGCTGCCCCAGGGACATGTGGCCAAAGAGCCGCTCTCACCTTGGGCCTAGAAGCACAGGACAGGCCTGCCTTCTGCCCAGACTCCTTTCTCAGAGTGGAGCACGTGTCCCTGCCCTAGTCATCCCCTCATGTCTCCTGAGCAGCCAGGCTTCTGTCTCTCCGCAGAGGGAGTGGGTGACACTTGTCTTGCCACGGGCCCGCTGTTCCTCAGAGGGCAGGCTCTCCTGCTTCGCCTCAGTTTCCCGAAAGCAATGCCAAGGGCTCCTCTGTTCTCCTGGGGCGGTGTGCGGCGTTCTCCCCAGATATGCTCTTTGGGGCTGTGGTGACAAACGTGTCCCTTTTTTAAGGCTCTTACCATAGGCATGACCACGCTTCTCTCTCGGGCAGAGGGGATGTCTAGGCAGAGAGGGTTTCCTCTGGGGTGCTTTCTCCCGCCGCGCTGCGGAGCACTTGGCTCAGGCAAGCAGTAGGAACCAAAAGACCCAACCCTTTATTCTCAGTGAATGCTGAGATTTCGCAGAGGTTTTCCTGCTCGGCGCGAACCGCACTTCGCTGCTGCTTTCCCAGCAAGGCTTTGGGTGTTCCCTCTCTCGCATAGGAGAAGAAGAGTTGTGGGAGAGTTGGTGCCTCTTGGGCATTGCTTTCCCGGGTCCCAGGTTCGGGCCCTGGGCTCACACTGCCTCACCAATGACAGGAGATGCAGCCTTGTCCCTGAAGCAGGGACGCCCAGGGTGGCACTCTGAGCAGACTGGCTGCCTCCAGGTTAGCCAGGGCCTGGCCTTTTCCTCACATTCAGGCGGACTCAGGAACAGGCCTGTTCCTTCCCCAGACAAGAGGAGGGGCAACAGGAGCACTCCACACCGCCCGAGGCCTGGGATGGTGACCCTGAAGGGGAATGTCTCTGTTCCTTCCCCGGCCCCTCTGTCACAGCAAACAATGCCACATCCTCGAGGAAGACGGAAGCCTACGGCCCCTTTTTCCAGGGAGCTTTTTCTCCAAGTTCAGTGTCGGGCCCCTGGTGGACATGCAAACGCTGCCTCAGGGACAGGTGGCCAAGGAGTTGCTGTCACCTTGGGATTAGAAGCACAAGCCAAGCCTGCATACTGCACAGACTCCTATCTCAGAGTGGAACACACGCCCCTGTCCTAGTCATCCCCTGGTGTTTCCTTAGCAACCAGGCTTCTGTCTCTCCAGAGACGGAGTGGGTGACACACGTCTTACCACCGGCCCACTATTCCTCAGAGGGCAGGCTTTCCTGCTTCCGTCAGTTCCCAAGAGCAATGCCCTTTGCCCTGAAAGGCTAGTCTGTGAAACAGAGAAGGGTCGCCCTCTCTTAGAAGAGGTGCGGCCACGCACTTTCCGTTCCATTCTTGATGCTTGGCGCGAAATAAAGCTTTGCTTGACCTTCGCTTTGTATCAGTCTCGCTCCTTTAATCGCGGACCCATCATTGGGCCATAACAGAGAGCACCAAAACGAGGACTTCATCTATGCAAAGACTTTATACAGCCTCTGCCCAGCAAGTCTCCACCCAGAACACCATCCAAGATGACTCAGGGGAATTTAGGATCTAAATCAATGGCATGTCCAATAGGCTAATATGTTAACCTGGGTTAATAGAACAGGTTCCTACATTGGATGATCGGTATTGTAAAGTTTCAATGGACCCCACCTTGATCGACAGCTTCAGTGCAATCCCAGTTTCCTCGCCTGTAAGTGCCTGTGTACGTGGATAAGCCAATTCTTCTATTCCCATGGACGTGAAAAGGACTAGCCATTCCCCCAGCAAATCTCAAGAAAGAAGCGAGAGCAAGCGTGAGGGAGAAAGAGAGTGAGGGGAGAATCTGATGGCATAGGATTTCCTACAAAAGGACTCTTGAAAGGACAGGAGAAAACAGAACAACAGAAAAGGGCAGTCTTTGACAAAGCGCTGCTGAACGACCTGAATTTCCACGTGGACCAGAAGAGCCTACAACGCTCTTCCAGACTGATGTAGCCTAAATACGAAAGAGGACATCGGAAGTGTTCTGGAAGATACAATAGGAAAACATTTTTAGGATCTGGGGGAGGTGGCAGAGATGAGTGGAACAGGACGCCAAAAACGGGAAGCACAAGAAAGGTGGGGAAGTTGGACTCGACTCATTCAAAGCTTAAAAACAAAAAGTCTTGCCCATCAAATGACAAGACTAAACCTATGAAAGGATCTATCGAGATACCAGCTAAGGAACTGTATTGTATACTAATCTAGATAGGACAACTAGATAGAATCAAGATAGAAAGGGAGGTAAGTCCCAAACAAAGAAAATCCTGGAACAGAAAGATCCCAAGGAGAAAACCACCAGCCAAGAGACACAGGAAAAGATGCCTAACATCCTCAGTGATCACAAAAGGGCAGAGGAAAACACAATGTGTTCGTGTTAACACAGAGAAGGCAGACCCCAAAAGTGTTGCTTCATCCAACGGACTGAAGAGTGAAAAACCGATTGAATCATGGAGTGGGGCAGCTGGGTGGCTTCACTGGGAAGCATCTGCTTTCTGCTGGGGTCCTGATGCCAGGGGCTCGGGATCAAGCCCCGCCTGGGGCTCTCTGCTCAGCAGGAAGCCTGCTTCTCCCTCTCCCACTTGCCTTGCTTGGACTCCCTCCTCTCTGCTTGGGCCCCCTCTCTCACTGTCTCTCTCTTTCTGTCCAATCTGTCCATCCATCAACCAATTTCTTCAATTCAAGAAGTAAAAAGAAAAGGTTGACGCATGGGGTCCCGATGAACGACAAGACTCTTGAGCGTTGTTTTATTATTATTTTTTTTTTTTTAAGATTTTATTTCTTCCTTTGACAGACAGAGATGAGAAGTAGGTAGAGAGAGGCAGGAAGAGAGAGAGGGGAAAAGAGGCTCCCTGCTAAGCAAAGAGCCAGATGCAGGGCTGGGCCCGCAGGCTGGTGCCTCGCCACGTGTACCGTGAAGCCCTGCAGCAGCTCCGACAGTCCCGTGGAGATCTCCCTGCACATCCGGCCTGCCCCTCCACCCGAGGCGGGCGCCTGGGCGCCGCCCTCGCCTCCTCCCTGGACCGATCTGCGGCCCCGCGCCCCCAAGCAGGCGCGCTCAGAAGGCGCTGGAGGCGCTAGCAACTCGGTGCTAGCGCCGCGCGGCTCGCGGTGCTCAGCTGTTCCCTGTGGCGGCGGCGGGGGCGGGGCGGGGGCAGGGGCGGTGGCGGCTGCGGGAGCGCGGCCCTGGCAAGGCGGGCAGCATCTGGGGCTCCTCCCGCTCGCCCCAGGCCGGTAGCTTCTCTCTCCACCCCTCCCACTCTCAACCCTTGTTCATCTCTGGGAAGGGTTTTCCTTGTTTGTTTTAGGCAAAGAGCACACGTGAGTGGGGGAGGTGGGAAGGGCAGCAGCAAGAGAGAGTCCTAGTGGACTGTGCCCTGAGCCCAGAGCTTGCCTCCCGGCTCAATCTCAAGAGCCTGACATCACCACCTGAGCCAGAACCAAGAGTTGGGCACTTCACTGAGGGTGCCGCCCACTTGCCCCTCTGCCGTTGGGGTTCAATTTCTGGAGACCGGCGCCTGCGTGGCTCCGTTGCTTGAGCGACTGCCTTGGGCTCAGGTCATGACCCCGGACTTGCAGGATCTCGGCCCGCCTCGGGCTCCCAGCTCCTTGGGCAGTCTGCTTCTCCCTCTGACCTTCTCCTCTCTCGTGCTCTCTCTCACACATTCTCTCTCAAATCAAGAACGAACATCTTTCCAAGAAATTTCCTGAGCCTTGTTTTAGGGGCTTGTGCGTGGTTGATCTCAAGAATGAGTTTTCTCATGGATGCAGACACCTTGAGGATGGCCATGTCTTTCTCAGTGGATCCTTTGTGGTTCTGAGATGTCTTCTTTCTCTGTTCGGGTGTCTTTCTATTGTCTCTTGTCAAGACCTAGGAAAATCAGCCTTGTAGGATTCGTTTGGGTTGTCTAGCCCTTTGCATCATTTCTCTTCTCACAAAATCTAGACTCCCCTCTGCATCCTTCTATGTCGAGTTTATTTTTCACTGACAGATGGAGGTCTTTTCTTTCGATAGAATATTATTCGTTCATTCTGAGGGTCATTGTTGAAATGTTGAAGTCTACTCCCTCGAGAGTCGTGTTTTCTTTTTCCCGTCTCTCCCTTCGTCCCGTTTGAACTGCCTCCCTTTCGATGGCCTGAGTCCTTTGGAGGCTGCTCTCTGCCTTCACCTATTGGCTCGCCCACGGGCACTGCGATATTAGTAGGGAATTCTGACTCTTTCTAAAATTGTACTCCCTCTTGTGGAGGCAATCTGTAGAGGAAGCTTGCTTTGAGGGATCATTTCATCCCGCTCCTAACACATGGTCCTTACCGGGTCTGTCCTGAATATTCTGACTTCGCCAAAAGAACTCTTCCCTCTGGCTGGTTGGAACTCCAATGACCTCGAGCCTTGTAAGAGTCTTGGCAACCATCTGGTTCAGTTGCCTTGACTCTTGGTTAGAACCTGGGGCATTTTCTTAGACACACACTGCTTCCTATTAGGCAAGGACTCAAGAGGACCCCAGTGTGTCTTTCCAAGAGCTTGTTGTCTACTTGATTTCCTTCTTTCTGGAACCCATGGGCTTTTCCTCACTCTAGCCTTCCTGAATTCCAATCACTCTTTCCTCACAGCAGGGAGACTCCCATCTTTTCCTTGGAATCTCCTCCCTACCACCACCATCCAGAACACCTCCAGGTGAAAAGCCGAGTGAATCCTGGGGCTCAGTTTTTTCGTTTGTTGGTTTGCTTGTTTTCCTTTTCACAGGGTTCACAAATGTGCGTTCCTTTTCAATGTTTTAAGAGTTAGATAAATACATATATATAGATAGATAGATGGAGATATATATATATATATATATATATATGTTTATAAATACCTATATATATTTCTCTATATATTGAATGATATTTCTTTTTCTTTTCCCATTTCTCATGGGTTTCTGGTTGGTTTCTTTTCCTCTAAGAAGGTTTTTATTTGTTTTGTAAGGGTGCTATTACAAGATACCACAAGTCTAGTGGCTGAAACAACAGCAGTGGACAGTGTCCCAGTTCTAGAGGCGACAATGTTGGTAGGCAATGCTCCTTTTGTAGGTATTAGGGAAGGATCTGTTCCAGGCCCCTCTGCCAGCTTGAAGGATTGCCCTGGCTTTGGACTTCTTCAGATAGCCTTCTCCCTCCGTGCATATCTCTGTATCCCCAGTTTCCCCTCTTAGAAGGACCAAGTCCTCCTGACTTAGGGGCCCAGTCTATTTAAATATGACCTTATCCTAGCAAGTTACATCTCCAGGGACTCTGTTTCCAAATAAGGTCACGCTCACAGGTGCTGGGCTTTAGGACTGGGATAGTTTATATGCACACACACACACACACACACACACACACACACTCATATATATTTGTGTGTGTGTGTGTGTATAAACATATATATTCTTTTTTATATTTTTATTTTCTTTTCATTAACAGAACATTTTTGTTCAGAATCTCAGTCTTCCTTGCTTTCATGAAGAGGTTATCCGCGTGCTTTTGGTGCCTCCTTGAACAATTCGACCACCTCTACCTCTTCAGTCTCCGTGAAAGTGATTGTTACCGAATGTCGTCTGCCATTTTTTTTTTTAAAGAGTTGGTATCTTTTTGGAATTTACAGTTTTTTTGGTATTGTGTATCTGTTCATAGGCTGATGAAGGTGACATTCATCCTACTCTTTCCTTCTGAATTTGTTTGTTTTTGGGAAAGTCAGTTCTCTAGTCCTTTAAAAGAAGGACCTATAAAAGCTAAATGGTTCTTCTTTGGAAGTCTACATTGCTTTTTCTCATGTTGTATGTAAGTAAAGTGACCAGAGATTTGGGGGCTGACAGCATTTATCAGCATTTAAAAGAAAAAAATTTAAATTAAAACAAAATTAATTTATTTAAATACATGTAATTTAAATATAAAATTTAATATTTAAATTAAATACATTGAAAGAAAAATGTATTTTTACCAAGGGATCTCAAAAGGGATGAAGCACACAAATTGCAAGACAACGGACCAAAATTGAGGCGCTCAGTCCTTCCATGAAATGCCAATGGTTTCTCTACTCTAATGAAAACATGAAATTGGTTAGATCGCATCAATACCCACATACACACATAATGATGCGCTGCTTCTACGAGATACAGAATCAGCTCACCAAGGCAGACACAGATTTCGGTAGTATTGAACACCCCAAAATTAAACAACT